>NC_088413.1:8278181-8425681 GCF_034236695.1 Oncorhynchus nerka | reverse complement strand
ACACACTCACACTGTCACACACTCACTCTGTCACACACTCACTCTGTCACACACACACTCTGTCACACACACACTATGTCACACACACTCTGTCACACACACTCTGTCACACACACTCTGTCACACACACTATGTCACACTCTGTCACACACACTCTGTCAGACACACTCTGTCAGACACACTCTGCCACACACACTCTGTCACACACACTGTCACATACACTCTGTCACACACACTCTGTCACACACACTCTGCCACACACACTATGTCACACTCTGTCACACACACTATGTCACACTCTGCCACACACACTCTGTCACACACTCTGTCACACACACTGTCAGACACACTCTGTCACACACACACTGTCACACACACTCTGTCACACACTCTGTCACACACTCTGTCACACACACTCTGTCACACACACTACCCCCCTCCCTGATTGTACTACCAGCTCCACATCAAACCATTAAATCACGTAGAGAAATATTGTAAATGAATATTATAAATCAGAGGTGGTTTGAGGAGTTTGATATTCATAAGCATGTTGATTTACTGCCGACCTCAGCCAGGGTAGGGGAGGGGTTTAGCCAGGGTAGGGGAGGGGTTTAGCCAGGGTAGGGGAGGGGTTTGGACAGGGTAGGGGAGGGGTTTAGCCAGGGTAGGGGAGGGGTTAGCCAGGGTAGGGGAGGGGTTTAGCCAGGGTAGGGGAGGGGTTTAGCCAGGGTAGGGGAGGGGTTTAGCCAGGGTAGGGGAGGGGTTAGCCAGGGTAGGGGAGGGGTTTAGCCAGGGTAGGGGAGGGGTTTAGCCAGGGTAGGGGAGGGGTTTGGCCAGGGTAGGGGAGGGGTTTAGCCAGGGTAGGGGAGGGGTTTGGACAGGGTAGGGGAGGGGTTTGATATTCATAAGCATGTTGATTTACTGCCGACCTCAGCCAGGGTAGGGGAGGGGTTTAGCCAGGGTAGGGGAGGGGTTTAGCCAGGGTAGGGGAGGGGTTTAGCCAGGGTAGGGGAGGGGTTTAGCCAGGGTAGGGGAGGGGTTTAGCCAGGGTAGGGAGGGGTTTAGTCAGGGTAGGGGAGGGGTTGGACAGGGTAGGGGAGGGGTTTAGCCAGGGTAGGGGAGGGGTTTAGCCAGGGTAGGGGAGGGGTTGGACAGGGTAGGGGAGGGGTTTAGCCAGGGTAGGGGAGGGGTTTAGACAGGGTAGGGGAGGGGTTTAGACAGGGTAGGGGAGGGGTTTAGCCAGGGTAGGGGAGGGGTTTAGCCAGGGTAGGGGAGGGGTTGGACAGGGTAGGGGAGGGGTTTAGCCAGGGTAGGGGAGGGGTTTAGCCAGGGTAGGGGAGGGGTTGGACAGGGTAGGGGAGGGGTTTAGCCAGGGTAGGGGAGGGTTTGGACAGGGTAGGGGAGGGGTTTGGACAGGGTAGGGGAGGGGTTTATAGTCAGGTATGGGATTAGATCAAACCACCAGGCCTGCCTTTTGTCTAATCCCTATGTAGTGTGCCCTAAATGGAACTCTAATCCCTATGTTGTGTGCCCTAAATGGAACTCTAATCCCTATGTAGTGTGCCCTAAATGGAACTCTAATCCCTATGTAGTGTGTTCTAAATGGAACTCTAATCCCTATGTAGTGTGCCCTAAATGGAACTCTAATCCCTATGTTGTGTGCCCTAAATGGAACTCTAATCCCTATGTAGTGTGTCCTAAATGGAACTCTAATCCCTATGTACTCTAAATGGAACTCTAATCCCTATGTAGTGTGCCCTAAATGGAACTCTAATCCCTATGTAGTGTGTCCTAAATGGAACTCTAATCCCTATGTTGTGTGCCCTAAATGGAACTCTAATCCCTATGTAGTGTGCCCTAAATGGAACTCTAATCCCTATGTAGTGTGTTCTAAATGGAACTCTAATCCCTATGTTGTGTGCCCTAAATGGAACTCTAATCCCTATGTAGTGTGTTCTAAATGGAACTCTAATCCCTATGTACTCTAAATGGAACTCTAATCCCTATGTAGTGTGTCCTAAATGGAACTCTAATCCCTATGTTGTTTGCCCTAAATGGAACTCTAATCCCTATGTTGTGTGCCCTAAATGGAACTCTAATCCCTATGTAGTGTGTTCTAAATGGAACTCTAATCCCTATGTAGTGTGCCCTAAATGGAACTCTAATCCCTATGTTGTGTGCCCTAAATGGAACTCTAATCCCTATGTAGTGTGTCCTAAATGGAACTCTAATCCCTATGTACTCTAAATGGAACTCTAATCCCTATGTAGTGTGCCCTAAATGGAACTCTAATCCCTATGTAGTGTGTCCTAAATGGAACTCTAATCCCTATGTTGTGTGCCCTAAATGGAACTCTAATCCCTATGTAGTGTGTTCTAAATGGAACTCTAATCCCTATGTAGTGTGCCCTAAATGGAACTCTAATCCCTATGTTGTGTGCCCTAAATGGAACTCTAATCCCTATGTAGTGTGCCCTAAATGGAACTCTAATCCCTATGTAGTGTGTTCTAAATGGAACTCTAATCCCTATGTAGTGTGTCCTAAATGGAACTCTAATCCCTATGTAGTGTGTTCTAAATGGAACTCTAATCCCTATGTACTCTAAATGGAACTCTAATCCCTATGTAGTGTGTCCTAAATGGAACTCTAATCCCTATGTTGTTTGCCCTAAATGGAACTCTAATCCCTATGTTGTGTGCCCTAAATGGAACTCTAATCCCTATGTAGTGTGTTCTAAATGGAACTCTAATCCCTATGTAGTGTGCCCTAAATGGAACTCTAATCCCTATGTTGTGTGCCCTAAATGGAACTCTAATCCCTATGTAGTGTGTCCTAAATGGAACTCTAATCCCTATGTACTCTAAATGGAACTCTAATCCCTATGTAGTGTGCCCTAAATGGAACTCTAATCCCTATGTAGTGTGTCCTAAATGGAACTCTAATCCCTATGTTGTGTGCCCTAAATGGAACTCTAATCCCTATGTAGTGTGTTCTAAATGGAACTCTAATCCCTATGTAGTGTGCCCTAAATGGAACTCTAATCCCTATGTTGTGTGCCCTAAATGGAACTCTAATCCCTATGTAGTGTGCCCTAAATGGAACTCTAATCCCTATGTAGTGTGTTCTAAATGGAACTCTAATCCCTATGTAGTGTGTCCTAAATGGAACTCTAATCCCTATGTAGTGTGTTCTAAATGGAACTCTAATCCCTATGTAGTGTGCCCTAAATGGAACTTGAATCACTATGTGGACCTACTCACTGTCACAGTCATACTCTGGACCTAGTTTTGTCCCATGGAATAAATGTTGTGGATCTTAATGTTTTTCCTCATAATCCTGGACTACCGGACCACCATTTTATTACATTTGCAATCGCAAACAAATAATCGGCTCAGACCCCAACCAAGGATCATCAAAAATGTCTCAGGCGACCCAAAGATTCCTTGATCCCCTTCCAGACTCCCTCTGTCTACCCAAGGATGTCAGAGAACAAAAATCAGTTTACCACCTAACTGAGGAACTCAATATAACCTTGTGCATTACCCTAGATGCAGTGGCATCCCTAAAAACTAAAAACATTTGTCAAAAGAAACTAGCTCCCTGGTATACAGAAAATACCTGAGCTCTGAAGCAAGCTTCCAGAAAATTGGAACGGAAATGGCCCCACACCAAACTGGAAGTCTACCGACTAGCTTGGAAAGACAGCTTCTCGATTGTCCTATTTTTCCAATTTCAAATTTAATTGAGGAAAATAAGAACAACCTGAAATGTATTTTTGATACTGTCGCAAAGCTAACTAAAAAGCAGCATTCCCCAAGAGAGGATGGCTTTCACTTCAACAGTAATAAATTCATGAACTTCTTTGAGGAAATGATCATGATCATTAGAAAGCAAATTACGGACTAATCTTTAAATCTGCGTATTCCTCCAAAGCTCTCTTTCTCTCTTTCTCTCTTTCTTTCTTTCTTTCTTTCTTTCTTTCTTTCTTTCTTTCTTTCTTTCTTTCTTTCTTTTTCTTTCTTTCTCTCTCTCGGAGGACCTGAGCCCTAGGACCATAACTCAGGACTACCTGCATGATGACTCCTTACTGTCCCCAGTCCACCTGGCCGTGCTGCTGCTCCAGTTTCAACTGTTCTGCCTGCGGCTATGGAACCCTGACCTGTTCACCGGACGTGCTACCTGTCCCAAACCTGCTGTTTTCAACTCTCTAGAGACAGCAGAGGGGTAGACATACTAGATCGGCTATGAAAAGCCAACTGACATTTACTCCTGAGGTGCTGACTAGTTGCACCCTCTACAACTACTGTGATTATTATTATTTGACCATGCTGGTCATTTATGAACATTTGAACATGTTGGCCATGTTCTGTTATAATCTCCACCTGGCACAGCCAGAAGAGGACTGGCCACCCCTCATATCCTGGTTCCTCTCTAGGTTTCTTCCTAGGTTCTGGCCTTTCTAGGGATTTTTTCCTAGCCACCTGCATTGCTTGCTGTTTGGGCCAAACCCTGGGCAGGAGTATACTATGCAGGGATCCATTTGAGAAGCACATGTAGAAAGTCTATATAATGTATGGAGGAGAGGAGATGGAACAGCATCACTCACTCTGTCTGTGGAGTGTGAGAGAGGAGAGGGAACGGTATCACTCACCCTGTCCGTGGAGTGTCAGAGAGGAGAGGAGAGGGAACGGTATCACTCACTCTGTCTGTGGAGTGTCAGAGAGGAGAGGGAACGGTATCACTCACCCTGTCTGTGGAGTGTCAGAGAGGAGAGGGAACGGTATCACTCACCCTGTCCGTGGAGTGTCAGAGAGGAGAGGGAACGGTATCACTCACTCTGTCTGTGGAGTGTCAGAGAGGAGAGGGAATGGTATCACTCACTCAGTCTGTGGAGTGTCAGAGAGGAGAGGGAACGGTATTACTCACTCAGTCTGTGGAGTGTCAGAGAGGAGAGGGAACGGTATCACTCACCCTGTCTGTGGAGTGTCAGAGAGGAGAGGAGAGGGAACGGTATCACTCACTCTGTCTGTGGAGTGTCAGAGAGGAGAGGAGAGGGAACGGCATCACTCACTCTGTCTGTGGAGTGTCAGAGAGGAGAGGGAACGGTATCACTCACTCTGTCTGTGGAGTGTGAGAGAGGAGAGGGAACGGTATCACTCACTCTGTCTGTGGAGTGTGAGAGAGGAGAGGGAACGGTATCACTCACTCTGTCTGTGGAGTGTCAGAGAGGAGAGGAGAGGGAACGGTATCACTCACTCTGTCTGTGGAGTGTCAGAGAGGAGAGGGAACGGTATCACTCACCCTGTCTGTGGAGTGTCAGAGAGGAGAGGAGAGGGAACGGTATCACTCACTCTGTCTGTGGAGTGTCAGAGAGGAGAGGGAACGGTATCACTCACCCTGTCTGTGGAGTGTCAGAGAGGAGAGGAGAGGGAACGGTATCACTCACTCTGTCCGTGGAGTGTCAGAGAGGAGAGGGAACGGTATCACTCACTCTGTCTGTGGAGTGTCAGAGAGGAGATGACAAGGAATGGATGAGGAAGGGAGGAGAAGTGAGGACAGGAAAAGCAGAGGGAGAGAAGAGAGGAGGGGAGAAAAGAGTTGATTGACTGTTGCCTCGGTTGGATATGTGCTGTAGCAGTAATTCTGACGAGGCTTTGAGGACAGCCCTCCCCAGACTGAGGACTAGTTGACAGAGCTGATCTCACCTACATTTACTGAGAAGAGGAATAGGGAGAGAGAGAGAGAGAGACAGAGAGAGAGAGACAGAGAGAGAGAGCAAGAGAGAGGGGTAGAAAGTGAGATAAAGTTTGGGTCTGATGGAGCTGCTCTCACCTACTTTGAGAAGAGTCACATGTTGGGAACTGATAATTATTCTGAGATGGAGAGAGAGAGAGGCAGTGGGAGAGGGATTGAGAGAGAAAGAGAGAGAGAGAGAGAGAGAGAGAGAGAGAGAGAGAGAGAGAGAGAGAGAGAGAGAGCTGTTAATTACTCTGAAGGCTGAACACTTTAGAGAGTATTTACATATCACAGCCTGGATGGCAGGGTTGGGTTCTGTAGGTTACTTTCTAAATGGAATCGTTTACATAGGGTGGCACACAATTGGCCCAGCATCTGCCAGGTTAGGGGGGTCTGCCCAGCATCATCCAGGTTAGGGGGGGTTTGCCCAGCATCGTCCAGGTTAGGGGTTTGCCCAGCATCATCCAGGTTAGGGGTTGCCCAGCATCGTCCAGGTTAGGGGGTTTGCCCAGCATCATCCAGGTTAGGGGTTTGCCCAGCATCGTCCGTGTTAGGGGAGTTTTGCCCAGCATCATCCAGGTTAGGGGGTTTGCCCAGCATCGTCCGTGTTAGGGGGAGTTTTGCCCAGCTTCATCCTGGTTAGGGGGGGTGGGCCCAGCTTCGTCCAGGTTAGGGGGGGGTTGGGCCCAGCGTCGTCCGGGATAGGGGGGGGGGGGGGTTGTGCCCAGCGTCGGTTGGGTTAGGAGAGGGTTTGGCCGTGGTAGGCCATCATTGTAAAATAAGAATTTGTTCTTGACTGACTTGCATAGTTAAATAAAGGTGAAATAAAACCAGTTACTGGTTAAGTGTCCAATATTGTAATCTGTAACGTGACTTTTGGATTACCCAAATCTGATTACATTTGGATTACTATCCCCTTAAAGACAAAAAGGATCCATCAAACTCATTTGGTGTGTCATCATAGAGGTCTCTGACATTATAGTTATTTCTGACATCATAGGGGTCTCTGACATCATAGAGGTCTCTGACATCATAGTTGTTTCTGACATCATAGGGGTCTCTGACATCATAGTGGTCTCTGACATTATAGTGGTCTCTGACATCATACTGGTCTCTGACATCATAGTGGTCTCTGTCATCATAGTGGTCTCTGACATCATAGTGGTCTCTGACATTATAGTGGTCTCTGACATCATACTGGTCTCTGACATCATAGTGGTCTCTGACATCATAGTGGTCTCTGACATCCTAGTGGTCTCTGACATTATAGTGGTCTCTGACTTGTGCTCAGACTCACCCAAGTGGAACAAAGAAGTCTCTGACATTATAGTGGTCTCTGACATCATAGTGGTCTCTGTCATCATAGTGGTCTCTGACATCATAGAGGTCTCTGTCATCATAGTAGTCTGACATCATAGTGGTCTCTGACATCATAGTGGTCTCTGACATTATAGTGGTCTCTGACTTGTGCTCAGACTCACCCAAGTGGAACAAAGAAGTCTCTGACATTATAGTGGTCTCTGACATCATAGTGGTCTCTGTCATCATAGTGGTCTCTGACATCATAGTGGTCTCTGTCATCATAGTGGTCTCTGACATCATAGTGGTCTCTGACATCATAGTGGTCTCTGTCATCATAGTAGTCTGACATCAAAGTTGTCTCTGACATCATAGTGGTCTCTGACTTGTGCTCAGACTCACCCAAGTGGAACAAACTTAAACTTACTGCTTTGTGGAAGGCTGATTTCAACGCCAGACAAACAGGGTCATAATGGAGTTTCTCCCACAAACATCATCCAAGAAATAATACTATCGTTTTTCTGATTACAATATTTTTGCTCGTAACGTAACTGATTGCAGTTACAGTTGTTGTTGTAATCAGATGTAACTGGTGTTTTGTTTGACATGTAATCTGAGGTTTACTCTCTCAGAATCACTGAAAATACTGGCCCTGAATCTGCCTTCAGTCTGGCTAGAAGTGTGTGTGTGTGTGTGTGTGTGTATGTGTGGTGTGTCAGTGGTAACCAGAATAAGAGTGTGTGTGTGTGTGTATGTGTGTGTATGTGTGTGTGTGTGTGTGTGTGTGTGTGTGTGTGTGTGTGTGTGTGTGTGTGTGTGTGTGTGTGTGTGTGTGTGTGTGTGTGTGTGTGTGTGTGTGTGTGTGTGTGTGTGTGTGTGTGTGTGTGTGTGTGTGTGTGTGTGGTAACCAGAATAAGAGATGCATTGACTGTAGACCAGACAGCCAGGATAGCTTTACATTAGCATACAGCTGTCCAGAACGAGCAGGCAGCCAGATGCAGAAAGTAGAGCTTCTTTCACCCTCCTAAAAGCACAACACACACACACACACACACACACTCTCTCTCTCTCTCTCTCTCTCTCTCTCTCTCTCTCTCTCTCTCTCTCTCTCCCTAATTCTGGATGGTTACAGGGTTAATTCTGGATGGTTACAGTGTTAATTCTGGATGGTTACAGGGTTAAATCTGCATGGTTACAGGGTTAATTCTGGATGGTTACAGGGTTAATTCTGGATGGTTACAGGGTTAATCTGCATGGTTACAGGGTTAATCTGCATGGTTACAGGGTTAATCTGCATGGTTACAGGGTTAATCTGCATGGTTACAGGGTTAATCTGCATGGTTACAGGGTTAATTCTGTAAGGTTACATTGTTGAAACAAACATCTCAAACGTTAACAGTTTAGACATGACTTCCGGCTGGTTAAGGTTAGATCTATGGTTTGGGGAAGGCTAAAAACAACGTGCTGTATCATCAAGTCCCTGCTTGTTCAAACACTCTTCTGTTTTAGCAGCGCGCTCTGCCGACGAGCATCATGGGTTGGCGTCAGCGCTGGGCAATATCCTAGTTCTCAGAACCCTTTTCAGACGTCCCAAATCAACATCTATTTCTAGATCAACCTGGAGAGAGAGAGTGTGTGGCTGTGTGAGTGACTGGGTGTGTGTGTGCGTGTGTGTGTGTGTGTGTGTGTGTGTGTGTGTGTGTGTGTGTGACTGGGTGTGTGTGTGTGTGTGACTGGGTGTGTGTGTGTTTGGGCTGGGGCGTGAGGGGAAGGCAGATGAGGTAGTCGTGGTAACCACAAGGCTAGCTTTGTGTCTTAGCAGGTGGCTAACGGAGGAGAGGGTCCACTATGGCTAACACACACACACACACACACAAACACACACACACACACTGTCGTAGTTGTGGGTGACCTCAACCCCCATATATTTGTTATTTTTGGGGGGTGGGGTCCCCCCTGAGGTCGGCCTATCCACACAGCATATAAACATGTCATAAGCAATAAATAACTACAGAAAATTAGCTTTAAAACTGCAACATTTTCTTTCTTTTCTCTCTGTATTCAGCTACCTATACAGCTTTTCATTACGGAAAGAATGTCAAAGTGCTTGAAAAGAAAAATAGATACGCATCAGATGAAATATAGAGTTCGCTACGTAACCGAGAGTAGGTCTGGACGACGACAACGACACCTAGAGTGTTGGGTGTTTCAGGCCTCCAACAGACAGTCGCGAGGGATCCACATAGCAGGAGCAGAGGGAGGGGTTGGTCAACAGGGGGTTGAGGAGCAGGTCCTCTGGTGGCAGGCGGCACATTTCACTCTCCATTGGTCAACTCTCCATTGGTCAACTCTCCATTGGTAAACTCTCCATTGTTCAACTCTCCATGATTCAACTCTCCATTGGTCAACTCTCCATTGGTCAACTCTCCATCGTTCAACTCTCCATGATTCAACTCTCCATTGGTCAACTCTTCATTGGTCAACTCTCCATTGGTCAACTCTCCATTGGTCAACTCTCCATTGGTCAACTCTCCATTGTTCAACTCTCCATGATTCAACTCTCCATTGGTCAACTCTTCATTGGTCAACTCTCCATTGGTCAACTCTTCATTGGTCAACTCTCCATTGGTCAACTCTCCATTGGTCAACTCTCCATTGGTCAACTCTCCATTGGTCAACTCTCCATTGGTCAACTCTCCATTCAAGGCGCCTCACCGACCACAACATATATATTTTTTATTTGCCATTTTTTATGATTATACAGATAACGGGGCAGAACACACACAGATCCACTACTAAATCCAACCCACCCCAACCCATCCATTCTCTAACAGAGCCCCACCCCAACCCCCCATGCTCTAACAGAGCCCCACCCCAACCCATCCATACTCTAACAGAGCCCCACCCCAACCCCCATTCTCTAACAGAGCCCCACCCCAACCCCCATGCTCTAACAGAGCCCCACCCCAACCCATCCATGCTCTAACAGAGCCCCACCCCAACCCATCCATGCTCTAACAGAGCCCCACCCCAACCCCCCATTCTCTAACAGAGCCCCACCCCAACCCCCATGCTCTAACAGAGCTCCACCCCAACCCCCCATTCTCTAACAGAGCCCCGCCCCAACCCCCATGCTCTGACAGAGCCCCACCCCAACCCCCCATGCTCTAACAGAGCCCCACCCCAACCCCCCATTCTCTAACAGAGCCCCACCCCAACCCCCCATTCTCTAACAGAACCCCACCCCAACCCCCCATTCTCTAACAGAGCCCCGCCCCAACCCCCCATTCTCTAACAGAGCCCCACCCCAATCCCCCATTCTCTAACAGAGCCCCACCCCAACCCATCCATGCTCTAACAGAGCCCCACCCCAACCCCCATGCTCTAACAGAACCCCACCCCAACCCCCCATTCTCTAACAGAGCCCCACCCCAACCCCCCATTCTCTAACAGAGCCCCACCCCAACCCATCCATGCTCTAACAGAGCCCCACCCCAACCCCCATGCTCTAACAGAACCCCACCCCAACCCCCCATTCTCTAACAGAGCCCCACCCCAACCCCCCATTCTCTAACAGAGCCCCACCCCAACCCATCCATGCTCTAACATAGCCCCACCCCAACCCCCATGCTCTAACAGAGCCCACCCCAACCCCCATTCTCTAACAGAGCCCCACCCCAACCCCCCATGCTCTAACAGAGCCCCGCCCCAACCCCCCATTCTCTAACAGAGCCCCACCCCAACCCCCCATTCTCTAACAGAGCCCCACCCCAACCCCCATGCTCTAACAGAGCCCCACCCCAACCCCCCATTCTCTAACAGAGCCCCTCCCCAACCCCCCATGCTCTAACAGAGCCCCGCCCCAACCCCCATGCTCTAACAGAGCCCCACCCCAACCCCCATGCTCTATCAGAGCCCCGCCCCAACCCCCCATGCTCTAACAGAGCCCCACCCCAACCCCCCATTCTCTAACAGAGCCCCACCCCAACCCCCATTCTCTAACAGAGCCCCACCCCAACCCCCCATTCTCTAACAGAGCCCCACCCCAACCCCCCATTCTCTAACAGAGCCCCACCCCAAACCCCCATGCTCTAACAGAGCCCCACCCCAACCCCCCATTCTCTAACAGAGCCCCACCCCAACCCCCCATTCTCTAACAGAGCCCCACCCCAACCCATCCATATTCTAACAGAGCCCCACCCCAACCCCCAAGCTCTAACAGAGCCCCACCCCAACCCCCCATGCTCTAACAGAGCCCCGCCCCAACCCCCATTCTCTAACAGAGCCCCACCCCAAACCCCCCATGCTCTAACAGAGCCCCACCCCAACCCCCCATTCTCTAACAGAGCCCCACCCCAACCCCCAAGCTCTAACAGAGCCCCACCCCAACCCCCATGCTCTAACAGAGCCCCGCCCCAACCCCCATGCTCTAACAGAGCCCCACCCCAACCCCCATGCTCTATCAGAGCCCTGCCCCAACCCCCCATGCTCTAACAGAGCCCCGCCCCAACCCCCCATGCTCTAACAGAGCCCCGCCCCAACCCCATGCTCTAACAGAGCCCCGCCCCAACCCCCCATGCTCTAACAGAGCCCCAAAACCAGACTTAAAACCAGACTTAAAAAAAAAGACAAAGCTATTATAAAACAACGGTGCTACTGTGGTGCCACTCCCTATAACTGTTTAGAGGGACCTCCTGTGGTGCCACTCCCTATAACTGTTTAGAGGGACCTCCTGTGGTGACACTCCCTATAACTGTTTAGAGGGACCTCCTGTGGTGACACTCCCTATAACTGTTTAGAGGGACCTCCTGTGGTGACACTCCCTATAACTGTTTAGAGGGGCCTCCTGTGGTGTTACTCCATATAACTGTTTAGAGGGGCCTCCTGTGGTGCCACTCCCTATAACTGTTTAGAGGGGCCTCCTGTGGTGACACTCCCTATAACTGTGTAGAGGGGCCTCCTGTGGTGACACTCCCTATAACTGTGTAGAGGGACCTCCTGTGGTGACACTCCCTATAACTGTTTAGAGGAGCCTCCTGTGGTATCACTCCATATAACTGTTTAGAGGGGCCTCCTGTGGTGACACTCCCTATAACTGTTTAGAGGGGCCTCCTGTGGTATCACTCCATATAACTGTTTAGAGGGGCCTCCTGTGGTGTCACTCCACAGAACTGTTTAGAGGAGCCTCCTGTGGTGCCACTCCCTATAACTGTTTAGAGGGGCCTCCTGTGGTGTCACTCCACAGAACTGTTTAGAGGAGCCTCCTGTGGTGCCACTCCCTATAACTGTTTAGAGGGGCCTCCTGTGGTGTCACTCCCTATAACTGTTTAGAGGGGCCTCCTGTGGTATCACTCCATATAACTGTTTAGAGGGGCCTCCTGTGGTGTCACTCCATATAACTGTTTAGAGGAGCCTCCTGTGGTGACACTCCATATAACTGTTTAGAGGGGCCTCCTGTGGTGACACTCCCTATAACTGTTTAGAGGAGCCTCCTGTGGTGACACTCCATATAACTGTTTAGAGGAGCCTCCTGTGGTGACACTCCATATAACTGTTTAGAGGGGCCTCCTGTGGTGACACTCCCTATAACTGTTTAGAGGAGCCTCCTGTGGTGTCACTCCATATAACTGTTTAGAGGGACCTCCTGTGGTGTTACTCCATATAACTGTTAAGAGGGACCTCCTGTGGTGACACTCCCTATAACTGTTTAGAGGGACCTCCTGTGGTGTTACTCCATATAACGGTTTAGAGGGGCCTCCTGTGGTGACACTCCACAGAACTGTTTACAGGAGCCTCCTGTGGTGACACTCCCTATAACTGTGTAGAGGGACCTCCTGTGGTGCCATTCCCTAGAACTGTTTAGAGGAGCCTCCTGTGATGCCATTCCCTATAACTGTTTAGAGGGGCCTCCTGTGGTATCACTCCATATAACTGTTTAGAGGAGCCTCCTGTGGTGCCACTCCCTATAACTGTTTAGAGGGGCCTCCTGTGGTGACACTCCATATAACTGTTTAGAGGGGCCTCCTGTGGTGTCACTCCATATAACTGTTTAGAGGGGCCTCCTGTGGTGTCACTCCCTATAACTGTTTAGAGGGGCCTCCTGTGGTGACACTCCCTATAACTGTTTAGAGGGACCTCCTGTGGTGACACTCCATATAACTGTTTAGAGGGGCCTCCTGTGGTGACACTCCATATAACTGTTTAGAGGGACCTCCTGTGGTGACACTCCATATAACTGTTTAGAGGGACCTCCTGTGGTGACACTCCATATAACTGTTTAGAGGGGCCTCCTGTGGTGTCACTCCATATAACTGTTTAGAGGGGCCTCCTGTGGTGTCACTCCCTATAACTGTTTAGAGGGGCCTCCTGTAGTGACACTCCCTATAACTGTTTAGAGGGACCTCCTGTGGTGACACTCCATATAACTGTTTAGAGGGGCCTCCTGTGATGACACTCCCTATAACTGTTTAGAGGGACCTCCTGTGGTGCCACTCCACAGAACTGTTTAGAGGGGCCTCCTGTGGTGACACTCCATATAACTGTTTAGATGGGCCTCCTGTGGTGACACTCCCTATAACTGTTTAGAGGAGCCTCCTGTGGTGACACTCCATATAACTGTTTAGAGGAGCCTCCTGTGTTGACACTCCATATAACTGTTTAGAGGGCCCTTTGTGGTGACACTCCCTATAACTGTTTAGAGGGAGCCTCCTGTGATGCCACTCCATATAACTGTTTAGAGGGACCTCCTGTGATGCCACTCCATATAACTGTTTAGAGGGACCTCCTGTGGTGACACTCCATATAACTGTTTAGAGGGGCCTCCTGTGGTGTCACTCCCTATAACTGTTTAGAGGGGCCTCCTGTGGTGACACTCCCTATAACTGTTTAGAGGGACCTCCTGTGGTGTCACTCCACAGAACTGTTAAGAGGGACCTCCTGTGGTGACACTCCACAGAACTGTTTAGAGGAGCCTCCTGTGGTGACACTCCCTATAACTGTGTAGAGGGACCTCCTGTGGTGCCATTCCCTAGAACTGTTTAGAGGGGCCTCCTGTGGTGACACTCCATATAACTTTTTAGAGGAGCCTCCTGTGATGCCATTCCCTAGAACTGTTTAGAGGGGCCTCCTGTGGTGACACTCCATATAACTGTTTAGAGGGGACTCCTGTGGTGACACTCCCTATAACTGTTTAGAGGGGCCTCCTGTGGTGTCACTCCCTATAACTGTTTAGAGGGGCCTCCTGTGGTGCCATTCCCTAGAACTGTTTAGAGGGGCCTCCTGTGGTGACACTCCATATAAATGTTTAGAGGAGCCTCCTGTGGTGACACTCCATATAACTGTTTAGAGGGGCCTCCTGTGGTGTCACTCCAAATAACTGTTTAGAGGGGCCTCCTGTGGTGACACTCCCTATAACTGTTTAGAGGGACCTCCTGTGGTGCCACTCCACAGAACTGTTTAGAGGAGCCTCCTGTGGTGACACTCCATATAACTGTTTAGAGGGACCTCCTGTGATGCCATTCCCTATAACTGTTTAGAGGGGCCTCCTGTGGTGCCATTCCCTAGAACTGTTTAGATGGGCCTCCTGTGGTGACACTCCATATAACTGTTTAGAGGAGCCTCCTGTGGTGACACTCCCTATAACTGTTTAGATGGGCCTCCTGTGGTGACACTCCATATAACTGTTTAGAGGAGCCTCCTGTGGTGACACTCCCTATAACTGTTTAGAGGGGCCTCCTGTGGTGCCATTCCCTAGAACTGTTTAGATGGGCCTCCTGTGGTGACACTCCATATAACTGTTTAGAGGAGCCTCCTGTGGTGACACTCCCTATAACTGTTTAGATGGGCCTCCTGTGGTGACACTCCCTATAACTGTTTAGAGGACCTCCTGTGGTGCCACTCCACAGAACTGTTTAGAGGACCTCCTGTGGTGACACTTCACAGAACTGTTTAGAGGACCTCCTGTGGTGCCACTCCACAGAACTGTTTAGAGGGACCTCCTGTGATGACACTCCACAGAACCGTTTAGAGGGACCTCCTGTGGTGACACTCCACAGAACCGTTTAGAGGGACCTCCTGTGGTGCCACTCCACAGAACTGTTTAGAGGGACCTCCTGTGGTGACACTCCACAGAACTGTTTAGTGGGGCGTGATGGGAAGTGGCTCGAGTATGAAGATACAAAACTAGGCAAATTGCAGTTATCTAAAGAAATGGGATCCAGGAATATCAAACTGTTGTACCAACTGTTTTGAAAGATGCCAAATCCATATCACTGAACAAGTCGTTTCAGTGAGGAGATCCCTTTTCCAGACCGGATATGAAACGCTCCCTGTCTAACAACGATGATGTATGGTTCTCTAAGAAATGGGGCAGAAGCTGAAAACACACTGAGACCAAACGCTCCCTGTCTAACAACGATGCAGTATGGTTCTCTAAGAAATGGGGCAGAAGCTGAAAACACACTGAGACCAAACGCTCCCTGTCTAACAACGATGATGTATGGTTCTCTAAGAAATGGGGCAGAAGCTGAAAACACACTGAGACCAAAACGATCGCCTGAACTTTCTCCCAGATTTTTAGACAATGTTTCACAATAGGATCCTCATCATGGGTCAGGAGAATGTAGAATAGGGGCATGTATTCAAATCCAAACACACCAGCTAGCTAGCTGGCATGCTATCTTTGTTAGAGCATGGGGGGTTGGGGGGTTGGTTATGTTGAAAGAGCTGATTTGCTGTCAAATTCAAAGGCAGGAAACAATAGATATAACCCAGACTTAATCTATGCTCAATAGATATAACCCAAGACTTAATCTATGCTCAATAGATGTAACCCAGACTTAATCCATGCTCAATAGATGTACCCAGACTTAATCCATGCTCAATAGATGTAACCGAGACTTAATCTATGCTCAATAGATGTAACCCAGACTTAATCTATGCTCAACAGATATAAACCAGACTTAATCCATGCTCAATAGATGTAACCCAGACTTAATCTATGCTCAATAGATGTAACCCAGACTTAATCTGGTTTAGATGTAACCCAGACTTAATCTATGCTCAATAGATGTAACCCAGACTTAATCTGGTTTAGATGTAACCCAGACTTAATCTATGCTCAATAGATGTAACCCAGACTTAATCTATGCTCAATAGATGTAACCCATACTTAATCTATGCTCAATAGATGTAAACCAGACTTAATCCATGCTCAATAGATGTAACCCAGACTTAATCTATGCTCAATAGATATAAAGCAGACTTTATCCACGCTCAATAGATGTAATCCATGCTCAATAGATGTAACCCAGACTTAATCTATGCTCAATAGATATAACCCAGACTTAATCCATGCTCAATAGATGTAACCCAGACTTAATCTATGCTCAACAGATGTAACCCAGACTTAATCTGATTTAGATGTAACCCAGACTTAATCCATGCTCAATAGATGTAACCCAGACTTAATCTATGCTCAATAGGGGTAACCCAGATGTAATCCATGCTCAATAGATGTAACCCAGACTTAATCTATGCTCAATAGATGTAACCCAGACTTAATCCATGCTCAATAGATGTAACCCAGACTTAATCCATGCTCACTAGATGTAACCCAGACTTAATCTATGCTCAATAGATATAACCCAGACTTAATCTATGCTCAATGATGTAACCCATACTTAATCTATGCTCAATAGATATAACCCAGACTTAATCCATGCTCAATAGATGTAACCCAGACTTAATCTATGCTCAATAAATGTAACCCAGACTTAATCCATGCTCAATAGATGTAACCCAGACTTAATCTATGCTCAATAGATGTAACCCAGATGTAATCCATGCTCAATAGATGTAACCCAGACTTAATCTATGCTCAATAGATGTAACCCAGACTTAATCTATGCTCAATAGATGTAACCCAGACTTAATCTGGTTTAGATGTAACCCGCCTGGTATGGGACCTGCTTGGCATCTGACTGGACGGCGCTACAAGGAGTAAAGGGTTCGACCCACTACATCACCGCCTGATGGCATCTGACTGCAAGGCGCTACAAGGAGTAAAGGGTTCGACCCACTACATCACCGCCTGGTATGGGACCTGCTTGGCATCTGACTGCAAGGCGCTACAACGAGTAAAGGGTTCGGCCCACTACATCACCGCCTGGTATGGGACCTGCTTGGCATCTGACTGCAAGGCCCTACAACGAGTAAAGGGTTCGGCCCACTACATCACCGCCTGGTATGGGACCTGCTTGGCATCTGACTGCAAGGCGCTACAACGAGTAAAGGGTTCGGCCCACTACATCACCGCCTGGTATGGGACCTGCTTGGCATCTGACTGCAAGGCCCTACAACGAGTAAAGGGTTCGGCCCACTACATCACCGCCTGGTATGGGGACTCCTTGGCATCTGACTGCAAGGCGCTACAAGGAGTAAAGGGTTCGACCCACTACATCACCGCCTGGTATGGGACCTGCTTGGCATCTGACTGCAAGGCGCTACAAGGAGTAAAGGGTTCGACCCACTACATCACCGCCTGGTATGGGGACTCCTTGGCATCTGACTGCAAGGCGCTACAAGGAGTAAAGGGTTCGGCCCACTACATCACCGGGGTCAACCTCCCTCTCATCCAGGATCGTTACTCATTGTGTTGTTATCTTTCTATCATTTAAAGAGAAGTTTCTCTGTGCATTGTTGGAACGGTTCCGTAATGAAGTATTTCACTGTTAGTCTACAGCTGCACCACTGAGAGCATCTTGACTGGCTGCATCACCGCCTGGTATGGCAACTGTTAGTCGAATAACATTTGATCTGATACCCTTAGGTAAGTACACAATTATCCACAAAACATGGTGATCCTGCGTACGTGTGTCGAGTTTCAAATGGCGTGTAAGTAGATTGGGTAGTGGGGGTACGTTGAACCAAAGGTTTAGTTGAGCCTCCCTTGTTTCCTAGGACCAAATATTTAAGAAGAGGTCATCATTTCATGGAGTCTGTGAAGGAAGATATCACATGGATAAAGTGGTAAGGAGGTTAGGTATTTTCACCAAGTCAAATGAATGTAATGTCCTGTAGGCTTCATGACGCTTGTATCTAAACCAAAGTAGCCAGCTTTAATATTGTTCGATACATCAGGGTCTCTATAAGCTACAATATGAGGTCCTAAACCTGGGACGAAACCGCGTCTTTGTAGCCGTGTGGGCTAATATGGTCAACATGTTTGCCTTGGGGTAAGTTGAACCAATGGCCACCATACCCCGTACAAATGACGATTGCATTTTGTCCGTTTGATGCGAAATATGGATAGTATTTTTGCAACACGTCATGAATGTGAAATCTAGAGCGTTTTTATTGTTACAGAGCAGATATGATCAGGCCCCGTGTCTACAACCATAAAACAAGCAGTGGTCTAGCGCCCCCTTGAGGTTATTGAGAGAGCAGCCAAGGAAGTGAGAGGAAGAGGAAAAAGTCCATTCAAGCAACAGCAGGGGACAGATCAAATCATCAAATCATCAAATAAAATCAAATCATCAAATCATCAAATCAAATCATCAAATCAAATCATCAAATCATCAAATCATCAAATCATCAAATCATCAAATCAATCATCAAATCATCAAATAAAATCAAATCATCAAATAAAATAAAATCATCAAATCATCAAATCATCAAATCATCAAATCATCAAATCAATCATCAAATCATCAAATCAAATCATCAAATCAAATCATCAAATCAAATCATCAAATCAATCATCAAATCATCAAATCAAATCATCAAATCAAATCATCAAATCAAATCATCAAATCATCAAATCAAATCATCAAATCAAATCATCAAATCATCAAATCAAATCATCAAATCAAATCATCAAATCAAATCATCAAATCAAATCATCAAATCATCAAATCAAATCATCAAATCAAATCATCAAATCAAATCATCAAATCGTCAAATCATCAAATCATCAAATCAATCATCAAATCAAATCATCAAATCGTCAAATCATCAAATCAAATCATCAAATCAAATCATCAAATCAAATGATCAGATCAAATCAAATCATCAAATCAAATCATCAAATCAAGCTTTATTTATACAACACATTTCAGACATGGAATGCAACGCAATGTGCTTCACAAGAAGAAGAAAAAAACAATTCAACATGTGATACCTAAAAGGGGCTCCTAAAATTCCAAATCTAAACAGCTAAATGATCCATGGTACGACCAACCTAAAACAATTCCATATGGCAGCTTATGCCAACTGGTCAAGACATTGAAAGGTACGTGATATTGAACAGAGAGATCTGTATCTGAATGAAGGCATATGTCTATACAATATACCACATCCCCCCCATTCTATGACTTAAACGTTGACCTAAGGGCACTATCACCCACTGTCACAGGATACTATCACCCACTGTCACAGGATACTATCACCCACTGTCACAGGACACTATCACCCACTGTCACAGGACACCATCACCCACTGTCACAGGACACTATCACCCACTGTCACAGGATACTATCACCCACTGTCACAGGATACTATCACCCACTGTCACAGGACACTATCACCCACTGTCACAGGACACCATCACCCACTGTCACAGGACACTGTCACCCATTGTCACAGGACACCATCACCCACTGTCACAGGACACTATCACCCACTGTCACAGGATACTATCACCCACTGTCACAGGATACTATCACCCACTGTCACAGGACACCATCACCCACTGTCACAGGACACTATCACCCACTGTCACAGGACACTATCACCCACTGTCACAGGACACCATCACCCACTGTCACAGGACACTGTCACCCATTGTCACAGGACACTGTCACCCATTGTCACAGGACACTGTCACCCACTGTCACAGGACACTATCACCCACTGTCACAGGACACCGTCACCCACTGTCACAGGACACCATCACCCACTGTCACAGGACACTATCACCCACTGTGACAGGACACTGTCACCCACTGTCACAGGACACCATCACCCACTGTCACAGGACACCGTCACCCACTGTCACAGGACACTGTCACCCACTGTCACAGGACACTGTCACCCACTGTCACAGGACACCGTCGCCCACTGTCACAGGACACCATCACCCACTGTCACAGGACACCATCACCCACTGTCACAGGATACTATCACCCACTGTCACAGGACACTGTCACCCACTGTCACAGGACACCATCACCCACTGTCACAGGACACCATCACCCAGTGTCACAGGACACTATCACCCACTGTCACAGGACACCATCACCCATTGTCACAGGACACTGTCACCCACTGTCACAGGACACTGTCACCCACTGTTACAGGACACTACCACCCACTGTCACAGGACACTGTCACCCACTGTCACAGGACACCGTCACCCACTGTCACAGGACACTATCACAGGACACTAATCACCCACTGTCACAGGACACTGTCACCCACTGTCACAGGACACCATCACCCACTGTCACAGGACACTGTCACCCACTGTCACAGGACACCATCACCCACTGTCACAGGACACTATCACCCACTGTCACAGGACACTATCACAGGACACTACCACCCACTGTCACAGGACACTTTCACCCACTGTCACAGGACACTGTCACCCACTGTCACAGGACACCATCACCCACTGTCACAGGACACTGTCACCCACTGTCACAGGACACTATCACCCACTGTCACAGGACACCATCACCCACTGTCACAGGACACCGTCAACCACTGTCACAAGACACTATCACCCACCGTCACAGGACACTATCACAGGACACTACCACCCACTGTCACAGGACACTTTCACCCACTGTCACAGGACCCTACCACCCACTGTCACAGGACGCTTTCACCCACTGTCACAAGACACTGTCACCCACTGTCACAGGACACCATCACCCACTGTCACAGGACACCATCACCCACTGTCACAGGACACTGTCACCCACTGTCACAGGACACTATCACCCACTGTCACAGGACACCATCACCCACTGTCACAGGACACCGCCAACCACTGTCACAAGACACTATCACCCACCGTCACAGGACACTATCACAGGACACTACCACCCACTGTCACAGGACACTTTCACCCACTGTCACAGGACCCTACCACCCACTGTCACAGGACGCTTTCACCCACTGTCACAAGACACTGTCACCCACTGTCACAGGACACTACCACCCACTGTCACAGGACACTACCACCCACTGTCACAGGACACTTTCACCCACTGTTACAGGACACCGTCAACCACTGTTACAGGACACCGTCACCCACTGTTACAGGACACCGTCACCCACTGTCACAGGACACTATCACCCACTGTCACATTTACAGTACCCCAAGGCAGCTCAACTTACCCTGATCCTATGCTCAGTGTAGCCCACACCCAGGGTCAATTGTGCCAAGAGACCACGTTTTTTTGGACAAGGTACTGTATGTTTTCAAAAGTGTTATGTTTACATGAATTCTGATTATTTCCAAAGATTCAAAACATCCTGAAATATATGTGGATATCTTTGTTAGAAATAATACTGTATTTGATGCTGAATGTAAAGAACGTCTCAACTGACCCATATACATTAGATTTAATACTAACTATAACCAAGAACTTAACCCTAATTTTAACCCTGACCCTAACTTTAACCCTAACTTAACCCCAATTTAACCCTATTTTAACCCCAATTTAACCCTTTTTTAACCCTAACTTAACCCTAACTTTAACCCCACTTTAACCCTAACTTTAACCCTGATTTAACCCCAATTTAACCCTATTTTAACCCTAACTTTAACCCTGACTTTAACCCTAATATTATTCCTGATATAACCCTAACTTAACCCTAAATGTAACCCTAATTTTAACCCTAATTTAACCCTGACTTTAACCCTAACTTTAACCCTATTTTAACCCTAACTTTAACCCTGACTTTAACCCTAATTTAACCCTAAATTTAACCCTAATTTAACCCTAACTTAACCCTAATTTAACCCTAATTTAACCCTAAATTTAACCCTAATTTGAACCCTAATTTTAATCCTGATATAACCTTAACTTAACCCTAAATGTAACCCTAATTTTAACCCTAATTTAACCCTGACTTTAACCCTAATTTAACCCTAACTTAACCGTGACTTTAACCCTAATTTAACCCTAATTTAACCCTGACTTTAACCCTAATTTAACCCTAATTTAACCCTAATTTTAACCCTAATTTAACCCTGACTTTAACCCTAATTTGAAACCGAATTTTAATCCTGATATAACCCTAACTTAACCCTAAATGTAACCCTAATTTTAACCCTAATTTAACCCTGACTTTAACCCTAATTTTAACCCTAATTTAACCCTAACTTAACCCTGACTTTAACCCTAATTTAACCCTAATTTAACCCTAATTTAACCCTGACTTTAACCCTAATTTAACCCTAACTTAACCCTAATTTTAACCCTAATTTAACCCTGACTTTAACCCTGACTTTAACCCTAATTTTAACCCTAATTTAACCCTAGATTTAACCCTAATTTTAACCCTAATTTAACCCTAATTTAACCCTGATTTAACCATAATTTAACCCTAATTTAACCCTGATTTAACCCTAATGTAACCCTAATTTAACCCTAACTTTAACCCTGATTTAACCCCAATTTAACCCTATTTTAACCCTAATTTAACCCTGACTTTAACCCTAATTTGAACCCTAATTTAACCCTAACTTAACCCTGACTTTAACCCTAATTTAACCCTAATTTAACCCTAATTTAACCCTGACTTTAACCCTCATTTAACCCTGATTTAACCATAATTTAACCCTAATTTAACCCTGATTTAACCCTAATGTAACCCTAATTTAACCCTAACTTTAACCCTGATTTAACCCCAATTTAACCCTAATTTAACCCTGACTTAACCCTAATTTAACCCTATTTTAACCCTAACTTTAACCCTGATTTAACCCTAATTTAACCCTAATTTAATCCTAATTTAACCCTAACTATAACCCTGACTTTAACCCTAACTTTAACCCTAATTTAACCCTAATTTTAACCCTAATTTAACCCTAATTTTAACCAAGTTTTCACATGCTCCACTTCCCTTGACATTTTCCTGTCATAGAGACTTGGGAGCATCTGAAATGGTACCTAATTCCCTATATACATGTAGTGCACTATTTGTTGACCAGATATCCCAATGGGCCTTATAATGCACTATATAGGGAATAGGGTGCCATTGGAACTAGTCCAGGTAGGACAGGGAGTTGCTGGGGGGGGGGGCTCCCCCTGGTGGGCAGGATATCTAGATGTATTATTTTTATGACATCAGTACTATATTATAAATGTACGTTTTTAATCATTAAATTGACGCTTGTGTCAGTGCATTGAACTAAGGTAGGTAACACAACAAGCAGGGTTGGGGTCAATTCCAATTTACAGTAACTAGAGATTCAAAAGAGACACAGACAATTCAATTAAATAATTCATTAGTCAGAAAGAAATTACAATTAATTGTACTTAATTAACTATTAACAATATTATATGAGATTACTTAATTAAAATAGGTGTTGTTCCTACTTCTCAAATGTCCCACTGGCTAGGAGACCACACAATAGTCAGAACAGCATTCTGAAATTCATATTTACAATGAATTTAACTTAATTTAAAAAAAGATTATTTAACAAAATCTATTTCTCAAGTGTCAAAACAGCTAGGAGAAGGCAAGACAGTCAGAACATCCGTCTGAACGGTCTATCTACAATTCATTTAACTTAACAATTAACAATTTATCAAATGGCTAAGGAGAAAGTAAAATAGTAACGTAAAAAACAGACAAGAGGTTCATATTTACAATACATTTTTACTTAATTTAACAATTGTAGATTTTTAACTTTTAAGTTTTTGTTTCTCTTTGTCAAGTGTCACGTGGACTCAAATCACCTCCTTATAAATTCAAACACAAAAAGTGGCGGGGTGGCCCCTTTGTTGTTGTTTAAATCCCAAACTGCCCCTTTATTTCCCACACAACTTCTATTCTGCCCCTGTCCTGTTCTATTCTCATTGGTTCGTTGTTAATTCAATGGCTTGTCTTAGTCGTAATTAGGACTTAGTGATATACACTTTGTACACTATCGTGCCGACCTGAACTATAATGTGCTCAGATTTTTTCCTTTCCAGTACATTCCCAGAAACGATGGGGAATTTGTAACCTGGCCAGTGCAGTGCAGCCTGGCTCGGTTCAGCTAAGCCGTGTGGGAAGACCAATGCCAACCCACTGGGAACGAACTGGTGTAATCAACGTTTTTCCCAAGTAATTTCAACAAATAAAATCAATGTGATGACGTTGAATCAACGTTGATAACTGAATCAACGTTGATAACTGAATCAACGTTGATAACTGAATCAACGTTGAAAACTGAATCAACGTTGAAAACTGAATCAACGCTGAAAACTGAATCGATGTTGAAAACTGAATCGACGTTGAAAACTGAATCGATGTTGAAAACTGAATCAATGTTGAAAACTGAATCAACGTTGAAAACTGAATCAACGTTGAAAACTGAATCAACGTAATGGAAATGTGGGAAGGTTTGTCTTTTTGTCAGCCATATTTGAACCTAAATCCTTTAGTTATTTAATTTTTTACATTGAATTCATGTTCAGCGTAGCCTAGTGGTTAGCCTAGTGGTTAGAGCGTTGGACTAGTAACCGGAAGGTTGCAAGTTCAAACCCCGAGCTGACAAGGTACAAATCTGTCGTTCTACCCCTGAACAGGCAGTTAACCCACTGTTCCCAGGCTGTCATTGAAAATAAGAATGTGTTCTTAACTGACTTGCCTGGTTAAATAAAGGTAAAATAAAAAAATAAATAAAAATGTTAGTTGACAACTCAATCAAATGTCAATTATAGACATCGAACTGACGTCTTTTCCCAATGGGGCCTTTTCCTCAAGGTCCCCTGACAAAGGGCAGTTTCCCAGACCTGTGGAGATAGAGGAGGGGCTGAACAAACCCAGAGATGATTGCGAAGGAGGAACAAATGGACAATCCAAAAGAATACTCCACTACTTCTATAAAATGATAACTGACTAGGATAAGAACCAGTGGGAGGTAGCTGACAATCATAGACACCATGATCACTGAAATGATCCTGAAGGCCCTCAGCTTCATGTTGTTCATCCCTTCCCCCTCTCTCTCTCCTTCCCCCGGACCGGGACGTTTCAGAGCCCAGAGAACAGCCAGACAACAGAACAATTTAATGTAAAACCAGAGTGAAAGGTTTAACAACAAAAATATGACCATGTTTGACAGCACGGTTGATATTAACGCAATTAACATGGAGAACCCAAGAACCACCATCCAACCCAAGCAAGAGCATCCCACCCTGTATCTCAGGGGTTTGTACTTCAGGAAGGTTACAGGGTGGACCACCGCCAGGTAGCGCTCCACACAGATACAGCACTGGAACAGGGGGCGACCAATAGAAATGAATCCCATGAAAAACGCCACACCAACTCCTAGAGTATCATTAAAAAGATAATCGTTCAGGTAATTCAAGACAGCAGACAGACAGTAGAGGATCTCACACACAGTCAGGTTGAGAGCAAAGAACTCTGAAGCCATCGTCCCTCCAGCTCCGGTCACTATCAGCCACAGGACGTAGACGTTGGTGGGGAGACCCAGGATGAGGTTGATGCTGTACATGGTGGTGATGAAATAAAGGGCCCAAGAGCTGGTAGAGTTAACAGAAAGTGCTGGAGGGAGATGTGAGTCATTTCCTATGGAGACGTTCATCTCTTGGCAGAGTGGAGGCGTTGATGAGCAAGTTCCCCGCACCTGTTGAATAAGGGAGTGGTCTTCAGAGAGCTAAAACTGTTTCTCATATACTTTATATATTTATATATACTCATATACTTTAGTTCTGATTTCAGTGTCATTTTTTTGTGATGTAGTAAATGCCTAGTCTGGTCCCAGATCTGTTTGTCCTATCATGTCGACTCATTGTCACTCATGATCATGTTCACAAAAACATTAGCCAATAGAATTCCATGGAATCCCTGAACCACATTTTGTATTGAACTATAAAATGTACAATCATAACTACGTTTCAGGTGTCTAGAAAATATTGAATAACGCACCTGCTCACACACTGTTTTGAAGTGTGAGCGTTAACAGCAGTGAAGTGTTGTGGTAAAGGTTACTGGTTTTCTGTCAGACTCCTCGCTGGTGAGACAGTGAAAGAAAACACTGTTCAAAGCTTTATGGTATAAAAGCCTAGAACAATATTACCGGAGAAAATAAGCTTTGCTTCGCTGTTACTTTACGGAAGGAACCCAAGGACCACTATCCACTGATAGGCTCATAACACTGTATGGTTTTAAATGATCTCTTGTACCAACGTGGAACGTTTCAGTCTGAAGTCCATGAGGCAGAAACGTTGGTGCAGCATGAAACAGGTGATGCTTAGCCAATGCAGTGTGTTTTTAGGAGCATAAACTCTCTCAGTATGATGCTACAGAAAGGTAAACTAATCCAACCTGTTAAGAGCTGAGTATATTCATTGTATGAATCTAAATATAGTCCTGTGAGCCCAACTAAATAAAACAATTTCAATTTAAAAAATGTAATCACAAAAAAAATCTGACCTGTATTGGAAGTGTCCCGATCCTCTTAAGTGTTCAGTGTAGACTGCTTGATGTGTTCCTCAGACGACCCTGGTCTCTTCCGTGGTCAGTGTAGATCCTCTTAAGTGTTCAGTCTCTTCAGTGGTCAGTATAGATGTGTTCCTCAGACGACCCTGGTCTCTTCCGTGGTCAGTGTAGACTACCTGTCGTGTTCCTCAGACAACCCTGGTCTCTTCAGTGGTCAGTATAGACTACCTGTCCTGTTCCTCAGACGACCCTGGTCTCTTCAGTGGTTAGTGTAGACTACCTGTTGTGTTCCTCAGACAACCCTGGTCTCTTCAGTGGTCAGTATAGACTACCTGTCCTGTTCCTCAGACGACCCTGGTCTCTTCAGTGGTTAGTGTAGACTACCTGTCCTGTTCCTCAGACAACCCTGGTATCTTCAGTGTTCAGTGTAGACTACCTGTCCTGTTCCTCAGACGACCCTGGTCTCTTCAGTGGTTAGTGTAGACTACCTGTCCTGTTCCTCAGACAACCCTGGTATCTTCAGTGTTCAGTGTAGACTACCTGTCCTGTTCCTCAGATGACCCTGGTCTCTTCAGTGGTCAGTGTAGACTACCTGTCCTGTTTCTCAGACAACACTGGTCTCTTCAGTGTAGAATACCTGTCCTGTTCCTCAGACAACCCTGGTCTCTACTGTGTTCACTGTAGACTACCTGTCGTGTTCCTCAGACAACCCTGGTCTCTTCAGTGTTCAGTGTAGACTACCTGTTGTGTTCCTCAGACAACCCTGGTCTCTTCAGTGGTCAGTGTAGACTACCTGTCCTGTTCCTCAGACAACCCTGGTCTCTTCAGTGGGTCTAAAGCTCTGCCTCTGACCCAGCCTTCACACAGGTGTGTGTTTCCTCCCCACCTTTTCTGATGGACGATCTAGGTCCTCCCCCAACACATCATCTCATTGGATAGCATTGAGTTGGCTGCGTTGTCAGGCATCATTTTGTCTGGTTTGAATGTGAGTCTAAAGCTCGGCCCTGCCCTCTGACAGGTGTGTGCAACATAATGGACAAATGTATTCAGCCAGAACCAGAGATGCAAACGTAGGAGTCGAAGACAAGGTTTCAAACCAAACACTAACACAACACCTGTTCCCTAGCAGGGGTTAGGTTAGTCTGTGGAGTGGGGGTTGGGTTTAGGTTAGTCTGTGGAGTGGGGGTTGGGGTTAGGTTAGTCTGTGGAGTGGGGGTTGGGGTTAGGTTAGTCTGTGGAGTGGGGGTTGGGTTTAGGTTAGTCTGTGGAGTGGGGGTTGGGGTTAGGTTAGTCTGTGTAGTGGGGGTTGGGGTTAGGTTAGTCTGTGTAGTGGGGGTTGGCGGGTGAAGGGGGAAGATAAGCTCCACACACCCAGTCTGAACATGTGCAGTATGTTTTTGATATTGCTCCTAGAAGGAATGTAGAGTTTCAATGAGAATTTGTGGACAAATACCTTCAAAGATACAGTGGGGCAAAAAAGTATTTAGTCAGCCACCAAATGTGCAAGTTCTCCCACTTAAAAAGATGAGAGAGGCCTGTAAAACCTTCAAAGATATATGTAAACGTGAAGGAGTGTTGATGCTTTTAAAGGATATTATATGTATATTGTGAGATGAGGACTGACTCTTCCTCAGGACTCCCTGATACAGGGCAGTTTCTCCACAGGGCTGAGAAACTGTTCTGCACCAGCCCCTCACCTACCTCCACAGGGCTGAGAAACTGTTCTGTACCAGCCCCTCATCTACCACCACATGGCTGAGAAACTGTTCTGTACCAGCCCCTAATCTACCTCCACAGGGCTGAGAAACTGTTCTGTACCAGCCCCTCATCTACCACCACATGGCTGAGAAACTGTTCTGTACCAGCCCCTAATCTACCTCCACAGGTCTGATAAACTGTTCTGTACCAAGCCCTCATCTACCTTCACAGGGCTGAGAAACTGTTCTGTACCAGGACCTCATCTATCTCCACGGGGCTGAGAAACTGTTCTGTACCAGCCCCTCATCTACCTCCACAGGGCTGAGAAACTGTTCTTTACCTGCCCCTCACCTACCTCCACAGGGCTGAGAAACTGTTCTGTACCAGCCCCTCACCTACCTCCACATGGCTGAGAAACTGTTCTGTACCAGCCCCTCATCTACCACCACATGGCTGAGAAACTGTTCTGTACCAGCCCCTAATCTACCTCCACAGGGCTGAGAAACTGTTCTGTACCAGCCCCTCATCTACCACCACATGGCTGAGAAACTGTTCTGTACCAGCCCCTAATCTACCTCCACAGGGCTGATAAACTGTTCTGTACCATGCCCTCATCTACCTTCACAGGGCTGAGAAACTGTTCTGTACCAGGCCATCATCTATCTCCACGGGGCTGAGAAACTGTTCTGTACCAGCCCCTCATCTACCTCCACAGGGCTGAGAAACTGTTCTTTACCTGCCCCTCACCTACCTCCACAGGGCTGAGAAACTGTTCTGTACCAGCCCCTCACCTACCTCCACATGGCTGAGAAACTGTTCTGTACCAGCCCCTCACCTACCTCCACAGGTCTGAGAAACTGTTCTGTACCAGTCCCTCATCTACCTTCACAGGGCTGAGAAACTGTTCTGTACCTGCCCCTCATCTACCTCCACAGGGATGAGAAACTGTTCTGTACCAGCCCCTCACCTACCTCCACAGGTCTGAGAAACTGTTCTGTACCAGCCCCTCATCTACCACCACATGGCTGAGAAACTGTTCTGTACCAGCCCCTCATCTACCTCCACAGGTCTGAGAAACTGTTCTGTACCAGCCCCTCATCTACCTCCACATGGCTGAGAAACTGTTCTGTACCAGCCCCTCATCTACCTCCACAGGTCTGAGAAACTGTTCTGTACCAGCCCCTCACCTACCTCCACAGGTCTGAGAAACTGTTCTGTACCAGCCCCTCATCTACCTTCACAGGTCTGAGAAACTGTTCTGTACCAGCCCCTCATCTACCTCCACAGGTCTGAGAAACTGTTCTGTACCAGCCCCTCACCTACCTCCACAGGTCTGAGAAACTGTTCTGTACCAGCCCCTCATCTACCTCCACAGGTCTGAGAAACTGTTCTGTACCAGCCCCTCATCTACCTCCACAGGTCTGAGAAACTGTTCTGTACCAGCCCCTCACCTACCTCCACAGGTCTGAGAAACTGTTCTGTACCAGCCCCTCATCTACCACCACATGGCTGAGAAACTGCCCTGTTATGCTGGAAACGTAACTTTTTTTCCGGGTGAGTATAGCATGAGCCAAACACATCCTTTTGTTCTCGGATGTGAGCTGCGTGTTGAAATCTTGACAATTGAACCAAAGCTTAATTTTACAGTTAGCAGTGCAAGCCTCTCACGGATCAGGTCAACGACCCTAAGCACACAGCCAAGACAACTCAGTAGTGGCATCGGGACAAGTTTCAGAGAGACCTGAAAATAGCTGTACTGCAACGCTCCCCATCCAACTTGACATAGTTCAGAGAATCTGCAGAGAAGAATGGGAGAAACTCCCCAAATACAGATGTGCCGAGCTTGTAGCGTCATACATAAGAAGACTCAAGGCTGTAATCACTGCCAAAGGTGCTTCAACAAAGCACTGAGTAAAGGGTCTGAATACTAATGTAAATGTGATATATCACTTTTTTATTAGTAATACGTTTGCATAAATGTAATTATGGGATATTGTGTGTAGATTGATGATGGGGAAAAAATGAATTTAATCAAATTTAGAATAAGGCTGTAACATAACAAAAGGTGTGAAAAGTCAAGGGGTACGAACACTTTCCGAATGCACTGTATGGAGCCTGTCTGACTCTTTCCTTCATATTCAGGGCTATTTTTATTTATTAAATCACACATGCAAGATAGTAAATTAAACCTATCCTTGTTGTGAATCCAGCCAACATGTCAGATTTCAAAAGGGCTTTTCGGGGGAAAGCCAACTAGGCTATTATCTGAGGATAGCACCTCCGTAAACAAAGAGAGAAACATATTTCAACCCTGCAGGCGCGACACAAAACGCAGAAATAACAATATAATTCATGACTTACCTTTGACGAGCTTCTTCTGTTGGCACTCCAATATGTCCCATAAACATCTTCTGTTGGCGCTCCAATATGTCCCATAAACATCTTCTGTTGGCACTCCAATATGTCCCATAAACATCTTCTGTTGGCACTCCAATATGTCCCATAAACATCTTCTGATGGCACTCCAATATGTCCCATAAACATCTTCTGTTGGCACTCCAATATGTCCCATAAACATCTTCTGTCGGCACTCCAATATGTCCCATAAACATCTTCTGTTGGCACTCCAATATGTCCCATAAACATCTTCTGTTGGCACTCCAATATGTCCCATAAACATATTCTGTTGGCACTCCAATATGTCCCATAAACATCTTCTGTTGGCACTCCAATATGTCCCATAAACATCTTCTGTTGGCACTCCAATATGTCCCATAAACATCTTCTGTTGGCACTCCAATATGTCCCATAAACATCTTCTGTTGGCACTCCAATATGTCCCATAAACATCTTTTGTTGGCACTCCAATATGTCCCATAAACATATTTTGTTGGCACTCCAATATGTCCCATAAACATATTTTGTTGGCACTCCAATATGTCCCATAAACATCTTCTGTTGGCACTCCAATATGTCCCATAAACATCTTCTGTTGGCACTCCAATATGTCCCATAAACATCTTCTGTTGGCACTCCAATATATCCCATAAACATCTTCTGTCGGCACTCCAATATGTCCCATAAACATCTTCTGTTGGCGCTCCAATATGTCCCATAAACATCTTCTGTTGGCACTCCAATATGTCCCATAAACATCTTCTGTTGGCACTCCAATATGTCCCATAAACATCTTCTGTTGGCACTCCAATATGTCCCATAAACATCTTCTGTTGGCACTCCAATATGTCCCATAAACATCTTCTGTTGGCACTCCAATATGTCCCATAAACATCTTCTGTTGGCACTCCAATATGTCCCATAAACATCTTCTGTTGGCACTCCAATATGTCCCATAAACATCTTCTGTTGGCACTCCAATATGTCCCATAAACATCTTCTGTTGGCACTCCAATATGTCCCATAAACATCTTCTGTGGGCACTCCAATATGTCCCATAAACATCTTCTGTTGGCACTCCAATATGTCCCATAAACATCTTCTGTTGGCACTCCAATATGTCCCATAAACATCTTCTGTTGGCACTCCAATATGTCCCATAAACATCTTCTGTTGGCGCTCCAATATGTCCCATAAACATCTTCTGTTGGCACTCCAATATGTCCCATAAACATCTTCTGTTGGCACTCCAATATGTCCCATAAACATCTTCTGTTGGCACTCCAATATGTCCCATAAACATCTTCTGTTGGCACTCCAATATGTCCCATAAACATCTTCTGTTGGCACTCCAATATGTCCCATAAACATCTTCTGTTGGCATTCCAATATGTCCCATAAACATCTTCTGTTGGCACTCCAATATGTCCCATAAACATCTTCTGTTGGCACTCCAATATGTCCCATAAACATCTTCTGTTGGCACTCCAATATGTCCCATAAACATCTTCTGTTGGCACTCCAATATGTCCCATAAACATCTTCTGTTGGCACTCCAATATGTCCCATAAACATCTTTTGTTGGCACTCCAATATGTCCCATAAACATATTTTGTTGGCACTCCAATATGTCCCATAAACATCTTTTGTTGGCACTCCAATATGTCCCATAAACATCTTCTGTTGGCACTCCAATATGTCCCATAAACATCTTCTGTTGGCACTCCAATATATCCCATAAACATCTTCTGTTGGCACTCCAATATATCCCATAAACATCTTCTGTTGGCGCTCCAATATGTCCCATAAACATCTTCTGTTGGCACTCCAATATGTCCCATAAACATATTCTGTTGGCACTCCAATATGTCCCATAAACATCTTCTGTTGGCACTCCAATATGTCCCATAAACATCTTCTGTTGGCACTCCAATATGTCCCATAAACATCTTCTGTTGGCACTCCAATATGTCCCATAAACATCTTCTGTTGGCACTCCAATATGTCCCATAAACATCTTCTGTTGGCACTCCAATATGTCCCATAAACATCTTCTGTTGGCACTCCAATATGTCCCATAAACATCTTCTGTTGGCACTCCAATATGTCCCATAAACATCTTCTGTTGGCACTCCAATATGTCCCATAAACATATTTTGTTGGCACTCCAATATGTCCCATAAACATATTTTGTTGGCACTCCAATATGTCCCATAAACATATTTTGTTGGCACTCCAATATGTCTTATAAACATCTTCTGTTGGCACTCCAATATGTCCCATAAACATCTTCTGTTGGCACTCCAATATGTCCCATAAACATCTTCTGTTGGCACTCCAATATATCCCATAAACATCTTCTGTCGGCACTCCAATATGTCCCATAAACATCTTCTGTTGGCACTCCAATATGTCCCATAAACATCTTCTGTTGGCGCTCCAATATGTCCCATAGACATATTTTGTGGGCACTCCAATATGTCCCATAAACATATTTTGTTGGGACTCCAATATGTCCCATAAACATCTTCTGTTGGCACTCCAATATGTCCCATAAACATCTTCTGTCGGCACTCCAATATGTCCCATAAACATCTTCTGTTGGCACTCCAATATGTCCCATAAACATCTTCTGTTGGCACTCCAATATGTCCCATAAACATCTTCTGTTGGCACTCCAATATGTCCCATAAACATCACAAATGGTCCTTTTGTTCGATTAACCTGTTGCTTCTACCCTCTACTTTTTTGAACATTCTGTTAAAAATCGCGCAACATTTCAGCGACCTGCTACTCATGCCAGGAATATAGTATATGCATTTGCTTAGTCTGTGTGGATAGAAAACACTCAGACGTTTATAAAACTGGTTAAATCACTGCTGTGGCTTTACCAGAACGGCATTTACATCGAAAAGCACAGGAAAAACTGATCACTGAAAATGGGAAAATATATCCATGCGCTACTTGAACCCATTGATAAAGGTGAACCACAATTAATTGACTGAGGTTGCAGTACCTACAGCTTCCACACGGTGTCTAGAGTCTTGTCATTTCCCTTCGAGTTTTTTCTTGGTCAAACACATGCAGGGCACCGTATTTCTTCAGGTCTAGGACCGGATATTTTCGTTGAGTTTCTAGCCGGACATTTTTCCAGACGGACAGCTAATGATCTTTACATCGCCTCCTGATGAATTTTATCGCTTATTAACGTTTACTAATACCTAAAGTTGCATTACAAACGTATTTCGAAGTGTTTTGTGAAAGTTTATCGTCGACTTTTTGAATTTTAAAAAATGACGTTACGTTTTGAAAACGCTGTTTTTTTCGTTTATCACACAGTCTACATATAACGATATCTTGGCTTTATATGGACCGATTTAATCGAAATAAAGACCCAATAGTGTTTATGGGACATCTAGGAGTGCCAACAAAGAAGATGGTGAAAGGTAATGACTGTTTTCAATTTTTTGTGCGGTTTGTGCTAATTATGCTAATTATTTTGTTTACGTCCCCTGCGTGGCTTTTGTGTTGTAGTGTATTGGTGCATGCTATCAGATAATAGCTTCTCATGCTTTCCCCGAAAAGCATTTTAAAAATCTGACTTGTTGCCTGGATTCACAGCGAGTGTAGCTTTAATTCGATACCCTGCATGTGTATTTTAATGAACGTTTGAGTTTTAACTAATACTATTAGCATTTAGCGTAGCGCATTAGCATTTCCAGAGCTCTAGTTGGGATGCAAGCGTCTCAGGTAGAAGCAAGAGGTTAATACCGTCGCTATATATCCAAAATGTACATTAATTTGTCGCGTTTGATCCAGAAAAACACCCTATTCCAACTTGCGGCAACGTGACTACAAAATATCTCAAAAGTTACTTGTAAACTTTGCCAAAACATTTCAAACTACTTTTGTAATACAACTTTAGGTATTTTTTAATGTAAAGAATCTATAACATTTTAACGTAAATAACCGATCAAATTGAAGACAGGATGATCTGTGTTCAATACAGGAAGAAAACAAACTGGAGCTTTCTGGTCACGCGCCTCTATCAAACAGAACACATAAATACACATCTATCTAACAGTAGACTTCAAGTGACCCTCGTTCAAGATGGCTGTACGTCTTCATTACCTAAAGGAATAACCTCAACCGATTTCTAAAGACTGTTGACATCCAGTGGAAGTGATAGGAACTGCATGAAGGTCCCTTAGAAATCTGGAATCACAATGAAAACTCATTGAAAAGAGAGTGACCTCAAAAAAAAATAATCTGAATGGTTTGTCCTCACGGTTTCGCCTGCTAAGTTCTGTTATACTCACAGACATGATTCAAACAGTTTTAGAAACTTCAGAGTGTTTTCTATCCAAATCGAATAATAATATGCATATATTATCTTCTGGGGATGAGTAGCAGGCAGTTGAATTTGGGCATGCATTTCATCCAGACGTGATAATACTGCCCCCTGTCACCAAGAAGTTAAAGAACCAATAAAACTGGCCTTCTTTAGATTAGTTGAGTATCTGGAGCATCACCATTTGTGTGTTCGATTACAGGCTCAAAATAGCCAAAAACAAAGAACTTTCTTCTGAAAATCGTCAGTCTATTCTTGTTCTGAGAAAGAGAGGAGAGGGAGGAGTCGCAAAGAGAGGAGTCACACAAAAGCAGAAATAGAGATAAAGTCATCACTAACCTTTGATGATCTTCATCAGATGACACTCATAGGACTTCATGTTACACAATACATGTACAGTGGGGAAAAAAAGTATTTAGTCAGCCACCAATTGTGCAAGTTCTCCCACTTAAAAAAGATGAGAGAGGCCTGTAATTTTCATCATCGGTACACTTCAACTATGACAGACAAAATGAGAAAAGAAAATCCTGAAAATCACATTGTAGGATTTTTAATGAATTTATTTGCAAATTATGGTGGAAAATAAGTATTTGGTCACCTACAAACAAGCAAGAGTTCTAGCTCTCACAGACCTGTAACTTCTTCTTTAAGAGGCTCCTCTGTCCTCCATTCGTTACCTGTATTAATGGCACCTGTTTGAACTTGTTATCAGTATAAAAGACACCTGTCCACAACCTCAAACAGTCACACTCCAAACTCCACTATGGCCAAGACCAAAGAGCTGTCAAAGGACACCAGAAACAAAATTGTAGACCTGCACCAGGCTGGGAAGACTGAATCTGCAATAGGCAAGCAGCTTGGTTTGAAGAAATCAACTGTGGGAGCAATTATTAGGAAATGGAAGACACACAAGACCACTGATAATCTCCCTCGATCTGGGGCTCCACGCAAGATCTCATCCCGTAGGGTCAAAATGATCACAAGAGAGCGAGAGGGACCAAAGTAACAAAGCCGTCGTGTTTGGAGGACAAAGAATGCTGAGTTGCATCCAAAGAACACCATACCTACTGTGAAGCACGGGGGTGGAAACATCATGCTTAGGGGCTGTTTTTCTGCAAAGGGACCAGGACGACTGATCCGTGTAAAGGAAAGAATGAATGGGGCCATGTATCATGAGATTTTGAGTGAAAACCTCCTTCCATCAGCAAGGGCATTGAAGATGAAACGTGGCTGGGTCTTTCAGCATGACAATTATCCCAAACACACCGCCCGGGCAACGAAGGAGTGGCTTCGTAAGAAGCATTTCAAGGTCCTGGAGTGGCCTAGCCAGTCTCCAGATTTCAACCCCATAGAAAATCTTTGGAGGGAGTTGAAAGTCCGTGTTGCCCAGCAACAGCCCCAAAACATCACTGCTCTAGAGGAGATCTGCATGGAGGAATGGACCAAAATACCAGCAACAGTGTGTGAAAACCTTGAGAAGACTTACAGAAAACGTTTGACCTCTGTCTTTGCCAACAAAGGGTATATAACAAAGTATTGAGATAAACTTTTGTTATTGACCAAATACTTATTTTCCACCATAATTTGCAAATAAATTCATTAGAAATCCTACAATGTGATTTTCAGATTATTTTTCTTCTCTGGACACCTTATTCATCCAAGATACTCAATACTGCCCCCAGCCATAAGAAGTTAAAGAAAAACTCCCTGATCAAATTGCTATTCCACCCAGTGGCTGTGTTTTCTGAGATTGTATTGACATTTTTTCAGTGCGTGTAAGGTAGACATACCCTCAAACCTGGTTACTCACCTGTATATGGTAAGTCTGAATAACAAGTACTGAGAAGGTCTATAATCAAAAGGTGTAAAAAAGACATTTCCTGAGTCTGATGGGCCCCTTGGAGCAAACTGACCCAATAGGTTTCTCCATGACGTAACACACACCTGTGTGAAGGGAGGGCCGAGCTTTAGAGCACATTCAAACCAGACTAAATGATGCGTAAAAACTGTCCAATGAGGGCAAGTGTTGAGGGGTGGGGTTTAGATTTGCTTTGCGTTGTCCAGCACGGTTTCAATTTTCAACACAACAACAGATACATAAAACCAATTGAAAAATGATGAACAGCATTCATCACGCCTCTTCCCCTATTACACCCAATCATATTCCACTCCGCAGATTAACCTAACCCCTGCTACAGAACATGTGTTGTGTTTGGTTTGGATCTGGCCTTCGCCTCCTACGTTTGCATATCTGGTTCTGGCTGAATACATTTCTCCATTAAGTAACACACACCTGTGCAAAGGCAGGGCCGAGCTTTAGGGGAGATTCAAACCAGACAAAATGATGGTTGACAACACAGCCAACTCAATGCCATCCAATGAGATTGTGCATTGGGGGAGGACTTAGATGTGTGTTGAGTTGTCCATCAGAAAGGTGGGGAGGAAACTCACACCTGTGTGAAGGCTGGGTCAGAGGCAGAGCTTTAGAACCACTGAAGAGACCAGGGTTGTCTGAGGAACACAACAGGCAGTCTACACTGACCAATGAAGAGACCAGGGTTGTCTGAGGAACACAACAGGCAGTCTACACTGACCACTGAAGAGACCAGGGTTGTCTGAGGATCACAACAGGTAGTCTACACTGAACACTGAAGAGACCAGGGTTGTCTGAGGAACACAACAGGTAGTCTACACTGACCACTGAAGAGACCAGGGTTGTCTGAGGATCACAACAGGTAGTCTACACTGAACACTGAAGAGACCAGGGTTGTCTGAGGAACACAACAGGTAGTCTACACTGACCACTGAAGAGACCAGGGTTGTCTGAGGATCACAACAGGTAGTCTACACTGAACACTGAAGAGACCAGGGTTGTCTGAGGAACACAACAGGTAGTCTACACTGACCACTGAAGAGACCAGGGTTGTCTGAGGATCACAACAGGTAGTCTACACTGACCACTGAAGAGACCAGGGTTGTCTGAGGAACACAACAGGTAGTCTACACTGACCACTGCAGAGACCAGGGTTGTCTGAGGAACACAACAGGTAGTCTACACTGACCACTGAAGAGACCAGGGTTGTCTGAGGAACACAACAGGTAGTCTACACTGACCACTGAAGAGACCAGGGTTGTCTGAGGATCACAACAGGTAGTCTACACTGACCACTGAAGAGACCAGGGTTGTCTGAGGAACACAACAGGTGGTCTACACTGACCACTGAAGAGACCAGGGTTGTCTGAGGAACACGACAGGTGGTCTACACTGAACACTGAAGAGACCAGGTAGTGACAGGTAGTGTACTCTCAAGAGACAATATTTTCTTCATATTGTATTTGGACAAATTCACTTATTTCAAAATCGAAATGTTTTGTCTCGTACATTCACAGACCCCAACGACTGAGAAGAGATGAACACCTCTGTAGACAGCAACTCTACTCTCCTCTCCTCCTTCTCTGAACACCTTCTGGTAAAAAGTTATAATAACATCCAATAATAAACCATTGATAAGGGATTGAAATGTGTGAATAATGATTAATTAGCAAACTGTTTGTAAATGTCTTATAAATGTCTTACTAATTGAATGTTATTATAAAGTGTTACCATCTTCCTTTCCAGTCTGTCCAGTATGTTCTGTACACTGCTGCCATCTCTATCAACCTCATCCTGGGTCTCCCCACCTTCCTTTCCAGTCTGTCCAGTATGTTCTGTACACTGCTGCCATCTCTATCAACCTCATCCTGGGTCTCCCCACCTTCCTTTCCAGTCTGTCCAGTATGTTCTGTACACTGCTGCCATCTCTATCAACCTCATCCTGGGTCTTCCCATCTTCCTTTCCAGTCTGTCCAGTATGTTCTGTACACTGCTGCCATCTCTATCAACCTCATCCTGGGTCTTCCCATCTTCCTTTCCAGTCTGTCCAGTATGTTCTGTACACTGCTGCCATCTCTATCAACCTCATCCTGGGTCTTCCCATCTTCCTTTCCAGTCTGTCCAGTATGTTCTGTACACTGCTGCCATCTCCATCAACCTCATCCTGGGTCTCCCCACCTTCCTTTCCAGTCTGTCCAGTATGTTCTGTACACTGCTGCCATCTCTATCAACCTCATCCTGGGTCTCCCCACCTTCCTTTCCAGTCTGTCCAGTATGTTCTGTACACTGCTGCCATCTCTATAAACCTCATCCTGGGTCTTCCCATCTTCCTTTCCAGTCTGTCCAGTATGTTCTGTACACTGCATCTCTACAACCTCATCCTGGGTCTTCCCATCTTCCTTTCCAGTCTGTCCAGTATGTTCTGTATCAACTGGGTCTTCCCATCTTCCTTTCCAGCCATCTCTCTCTATCAACCTCATCCTGGGTCTTCCCATCTTCCTTTCCAGTCTGTCCAGTATGTTCTGTACACTGCTGCCATCTCCATCAACCTCATCCTGGGTCTCCCCACCTTCCTTTCCAGTATGTCCAGTATGTTCTGTACACTGCTGCCATCTCCATCAACCTCATCCTGGGTCTCCCCACCTTCCTTTCCAGTCTGTCCAGTATGTACCGTTAACTGCTGCCATCTCTATCAACCTCATCCTGGGTCTCCCCACCTTCCTTTCCAGTCTGTCCAGTATGTTCTGTACACTGCTGCCATCTCTATCAACCTCATCCTGGGTCTTCCCATCTTCCTTTCCAGTCTGTCCAGTATGTTCTGTACAGTGCCATCTCTATCAACCTCATCCTGGGTTTCCCATCTTCCTTTCAGTCTGTCCAGTATGTTCTGTACTGCTGCCATCTCTATCAACCTCATCCTGGGTCTTCCCATCTTCCTTTCCAGTCTGTCCAGTATGTTCTGTACACTGCTGCCATCTCCATCAACCTCATCCTGGGTCTCCCCACCTTCCTTTCCAGTCTGTCCAGTATGTTCTGTACACTGCTGCCATCTCTATCAACCTCATCCTGGGTCTCCCCACCTTCCTTTCCAGTCTGTCCAGTATGTACCGTTAACTGCTGCCATCTCTATCAACCTCATCCTGGGTCTCCCCACCTTCCTTTCCAGTCTGTCCAGTATGTACCGTTAACTGCTGCCATCTCTATCATCTGGGTCTGGCTGTCTGTCCAGTATGTACCGTTAACTGCTGCCATCTCTATCAACCTCATCCTGGGTCTCCCCACCTTCCTTTCCAGTCTGTCCAGTATGTTCTGTACACTGCTGCCATCTCTATCAACCTCATCCTGACCTTCCTTTCCAGTCTCCAACTCTGCCATCTCTACAACTGGCCTGGGTGTTCCTTTCCAGTCTGTCCAGTATGTTCTGTATCCTCTCTATCAACCTCATCCACCTTCCTTTCCAGTCTGTCAGTATGTTTAACTGCTGCCATCTCATCAACCTCATCCTGGGTCTCACCTTCCTTTCCAGTCTGTCCAGTATGTACCGTTAACTTCTGCCATCTCTCAACCTCATCCTGGGTCTCCCACCTTCCTTTCCAGTCTGTCCAGTATGTAGATAACTGCTCTCTCTATCAACCTCATCCTGTCTCCCCACCTTCCTTTCCAGTCTGTCCAGTGTTTAACTGTGTCTCTATCAACCTCATCCTGGGTCTCACCTTCCTTTCCAGTCTGTCCAATGTACGTTTGCTGCCATCTCTATCAACCTCATCCTGGGTCTCCCCACCAATGTCGTTGTGGCTGACATGGCTTTCTTCTCTCTCAACCTGGCTGTGTCTGAAACCCTCTTTAACTGTCCAATCTGATGTAATTATTACATCCAAAAGAATGACGTTTTACGGAGCGTTGGGACATTCTTTACCGGTTTCAACCTCTTTGGTCGTCCTCTGTTCCAGTGCTGTATCTGTGTGGAGCGCTACCTGGCGGTGGTCCACCCTGTAACCTTCCTGAAGTACAAACCCCTGAGATACAGGGTGGGGTGTTGTGGTGTTGTCTGGATGATGGTGCTTGGGTTCTGCTTTGTAAATCTGCTTAGTAATTACCAATCTGCATGGTGGAAGATCTTTACTTTGATATTAAACCTGCTTACTCTTTCTGTGATGTTGTTCTGCTGCCTGGCTGTTCTCTGGGCTCTGAAACGTCCCGGTCCGGGGGAAGGAGAGAGAGAGGGGGAAGGGATGAACAACATGAAGCTGAGGGCCTTCAGGATCATTTCAATGATCATGGTGTCTATGCTTGTCATGTACCTCCCACTGGTTCTTCTCCTAGTTAGTTATCATTTTATAGAATCAGTGGAGTTTTTTGGGGGATGGTCCATTTGTTACTCTATCACTGTTGTCAGTGGGTTTGTTCAGCCCCTCCTCTTCCTCCACAGGTCTGGGAAACTGCCTTGTGTCAGGGGACCCTGAGGCTGAGGACACACTGGGCACTGACATCAGTTAAATGTCTAATTTTGATTTACAATTTGAGCAATTGGATTTGGACTAAAAGTTGGGTGACAAAAATACCAACATTCCCGAAATTCGTTAACTTTGATGACTTCTTTATGTTGACTTCCAATCAGTTTTCCAGTTTGATTTAATGTCGTCATGTTGATTTTATTTGTTGAAGAAACAACATTGATTCTAACATTCTGTGCCCACTGGCAAGGCACTGACAAGATATATATTTTCCTCATTACTAAGCCAAACCAATCCAATCTGTACAATCCCGGATCCAATGAGAATAGAAAAGGGGCAGAATAGAAGTTGTGGAAATTAAAGAAGTAATCTGGGTTTTAAACAACAACAAAAAGGACACAACAAAACATTTGTCTCGGAATTTAAAAGTACGAGACGTTTTTGCAGGAAATTAGAAATGATCACTTTAAAAAGTGTTTCATCTACAATTGATAAATGTTAAGTTAAATTGATTGAAATATTAGTTCAGACTTTGTTGCCGTCTCCTAGCCTGTAGGAAACTGTAGAAATAGAAACCATATTTTTTGAATAATCTACAACGGTTACATATTATGTTAAAAATACTTTAAATGATTTGTAATATTATTTTCTGACTGTTTTTCCTGGCTGTTTTCCTCTTTCAGCTGTAACACTTGAAAATAGAACCAAGAATGTTAAAAACCTAATCTACAGTTGTTCATTGTTAAATAAAATGCTAAACTAGTAGTAGTTTTTCTCACTGTTTTGCCATCTCCTATACTTACTGACACTTGAGAAATAATATTGTTAATTAAGTTAAATTAAGTTAAAAACACAGTAATATTAATGACTGTTTCCTTTGTTTCTCTTTTCAACCTATTTTTATTGTATACAATGACTGTAATATGTGGTAGTTTATTGTGATGTCATACTGACCTTAGTAGAACACAATGACTGTAATATGTGGTAGTTTATTGTGATGTCATACTGACCTTAGTAGAACACACTGACTGTAATATGTGGTAGTTTATTGTGATGTCATACTGACCTTAGTAGAACTCAATGACTGTAATGTGTGGTAGTTTATTGTGATGTCATACTGACCTTAGTAGAACTCAACGACTGTAATATGTGGGAGATTACTGTGATGTCATACTGACCTTAGTAGAACTCAATGACTGTAATCTGTGGTAGTTTATTGTGATGTCATACTGACCTTAGTAGAACACACTGACTTTAAGTCGCCCCCTACAGATCCCCCGTCTTCTGGCCCATCTGACATAAAAAGGGGGACAGTTTGATGAAAGAGCTTTAAAAAGGTTAAAATCTAAGTCATGTGACATGATTAACCAAAACAAATGGCTATGGTCATGAGGAATTAAAAGTCATATTCTTCAAGAATCAATGGCTGTATAAATGGCTTAATATCATTAATTTAACAGTCTTAAAATGGACGTACCAATCCCAGATTGAACCTTGAAGTGAACTTTACTGATTATTGTTCCTGTTAGAAACGTAAACCTGAATCAGTTAAAGATGGTTGTTTATATTTGATGGTTCCCTTGTTGTTCTTCATACTTTAATAAATGGTCCAATCAAATCTGAACTGTGGAAACTCTTGTTGATCGTTCTCTGACTTTTGTAAATAAAATGTTGTCTAGTTAAATGTATCACTACCACCTTGTCCTTGATGGATAGAGTGCTGCTCCTGGTGCTGTTACAGACAGGAAGTATATCTTACTACTATCTGTAGTGATGAACTCTGCTTCCTGAATATTAAACTATGTCCAGGCTGAACACCTGTGTGTCCATCATTCTGCAAACAAATGCAGCTCCTTATTGGAGTTGGGTGAAGTTGTAAATAGATAATGATCATGGGTCAGTTTTGTCTTGTCCCCGTCAATGGTGGAGGTTAGGATTGGTGGAGGGACCAGCTGATCCTAGATCTGTACCTAGGGGAAACTTCAACCTCTTTTCACAGATCATTGACATGCAAAAGTAGAGGAATGACTGTGCAGTGTGAACATAACCCCATTCCCTTTGTCCTCAGTTGACCTATTAGACATGAACCTCTGCTGTATAGGCCTGTATATGAAGGAAGGAGTCAGAGACAGGCTTCTGTACTGTATAGGCCTGTATATGAAGGAAGGAGTCAGAGACAGGCTTCTATACTATATAGGCCTGTATATGAAGGAAGGAGTCAGAGACAGGCTTCTATACTATACAGGCCTGTATATGAAGGAAAGAGTCAAAGACAGGCTTCTATACTGTATAGGCCTGTATATGAAGGAAAGAGTCAAAGACAGGATTCTATACTGTATAGGCCTGTATATGAAGGAAAGAGTCAGAGACAGGCTTCTATACTGTATAGGCCTGTATATGAAGGAAAGAGTCAAAGACAGGCTTCTATACTGTATAGGCCTGTATATGAAGGAAGGAGTCAGAGACAGGCTTCTATACTGTATAGGCTGGAATAAAAATAGATAAATAAAACACCACTGAGTAAATCTGAATAAACTGAGCATCTGTTCAATCAAAAGCCCACTGCTGGTTTTACTCTGAAACTAGGCAGTGTTTGTCCGTCTTTCAGATGGGATGTCCTGACTCTCTGTGGTCACTAAAGATCCCTTGGCACACGAGTAGTGGTGTTAACCCCGGTGTCCTGGCTAATTTCCCAATATGGCCCTCAAACCATCACCCCGGTGTCCTGGCTAAATCCCAAAGATGGCCCTCAAACCATCACCCTGGTGTCCTGGCTAAATCCCCAATATTGCCCTCAAACCATCACCCCGGTGTCCTGGCTACATCCCCAATATGGCCCTCAAACCATCACCCCGGTGTCCTGGCTAAATCCCCAATATGGCCCTCAAACCATCACCTCGGTGTCCTGGCTAAATTCCCAATATGGCCCTCAAACCATCACCCCGGTGTCCTGGCTAAATTCCCAATATGGCCCTCAAACCATCACCCCGGTGTCCTGGCTAAATTCCCAATATGGCCCTCAAACCATCACCCCGGTGTCCTGGCTAAATTCCCAATATGGCCCTCAAACCATCACCCCGGTGTCCCCAGATTCCAATTGGCTTATTTACCCCCCTCCTGTCCTCTGTAGCTCCTCACCAGGTTGTTGCTGTAAATTAGAACGTGTTCTCAGTCAACTCATCTGATTGTATGAGAGTTAAATAAATAAATAAAAAACAGAAGGCGTAAAAGGACATACGTTTCCTGAGTCTGATTCGGCCCCTTGGAGCACACTGGTCCAATAGATGTGTCCATGACGTGAGGTGGGGCAGAGCTTTAGACAGAATGATGCCCACGCAATGCTATCCAATGAGAACAAGTTATGGGGGAGTACTGAGACTTGTTATGAGTTGTAAGGCGAGTAGTTTTCCATTTTTGACACTCTGAAAGTTACAGAATTGAACATGATGAACAGCGTTAATCCCACAGCTTCCCCCATTACCCCAAGCCCCACCCACTCCACAGACTAACCTAATGTTACATTGCTACAGAACATGTGTTGTGTCCATGTTTGGTTTGGATCTGGCCTTCGCCTCCTACGTTTGCATATCTGGTTCTGGCTGAATACATTTCTCCATTAAGTAGTAAACGCCTGTGCAAAAGCAGGGCCGAGCTGTAGGGGAGATTCAAACCAGACAAAATTATGGTTGACAACGCATCTAACTCAATGCTATCCAATGAGATAATGGGTTGGGGGAGGACCTAGATGTGTGTTGAGTTGTCCATCAGAAAAGGGGGGGAGGAAACAAACACCTGTGTGAAGGCTGGGTCAGAGCCAGCGCTTTAGACCCACTGAAGAGACCAGGGTTGTCTGAGGAACACAACAGGTAGTCTTCACTGACCACTGAAGAGACCAGAGTTGTCTGAGGAACACAACATGTAGTCTTCACTGACCACTGAAGAGACCAGAGTTGTCTGAGGAACACAACAGGTAGTCTTCACTGACCACTGAAGAGAGACCAGAGTTGTCTGAGGAACACAACAGATAGTCTACACTGACCACTGAAGAGACCAGGGTTGTCTGAGGAACCAGACAGGTAGTCTACACTGACCACTGAAGAGACCAGGGTTGTCTGAGGAACAAGACAGGTAGTCTACAATGAAGAGACCATTTTAATAAATTTTTGACCATCACGAAAATGACGACATTTAGAAAAATCCCAGAGTCACAAGACTAGGTGCATTGAAACCGCCTTGACCCGTAGAGACGGAGCCTAACGTTTCTGTCCGAAAGCTTATTCAAGAACCTTGTAGCAACGCACTGAAAATTTGGGTCGCTGCTCGAGCTCCAAATGACCTATTGAGCCGAAACTTGGTATTCGGGGTCGCCTCACACGTAATGTCAGAGCTGGACCCGCAGCTAGAACGTAACTACATGTTTAATGTTTTTATTATGGTTTAAACTGAAGGCGCTGTGAATTTTGGGCCTGCTCTGAAGTATGTGATAGTTGGCTTCTAAATGAGTTGGAAAAAGTGGGATTGGTGTCAGTTTGTATCAGTTTGGTGTCAGAATGATATCTAGTTGACTGACGGACGGTGACTTGCTGGCTGAATTTTGTCCATTTTCAATATGTTTAAACAGTGAGGTACCATCACCAAATTGACATTCTGAAATCAACACCAACGAGTGATGGAAAGGAACCAGAATCACTGCCCGGACATCCCGAGTTCATCTGGCCAGTGAATTTTGCATGTCTGCAGGATTTTTGAGCATGTCAAATTCGTGATGGTAAATGCACATTGAAACATATTACAAATGGACAGCCGTGCACCTGGTTATTGGAATGGGTTACCAGGAGCATATTTTAAGTGTTTTTTAATGCCTTTAGGTGGGAGCGAGTGTCTATGGTTGGGATGGGATCACCTCCCACCCGTGTCCATCCAATAGGGGGCACCCCTGGTCATTTTGGACGTTGTTCAAAAAATCGTTAAAAAACGAGAGTCCCACGTCTCTCATGTCAACATCGAGCGATGGAGAGGAACCACTGCCAGACAATTTTGCATTTCTGAAGTATTTTTGAGCATGTCAAATTAGTGATGGTAAATGTCTATTGAAACATATTGCAAATGATCAGTACATTTGCAAAAAGAATCAACATTGAAAAAACATCACCAAATGAACATGATGAAATCAAAACAACGAGCGATGGAGAGGAACCACTATCACTGCCCGGCCATCCCAATGGTCACCGGGCCAGTCAATTTTGCATTTGTGTAGTATTTTTGAGCATGTCAAATTTGTGATGGTAAATACCCATTGAAACATATTGCAAATGGACAGCCGTGCGCCTGGTAATTGGAATGGGTTACCAGGAGCACATTTAAAAAAAAAATGCACACGGGGTCTACCGTTGGGTAGGGAGCACCCTCCACCCGTGCCCCTGGTCATTTTGGTCACTATTCAAAAAATCGTTAAAAAACAACAGAGTACCACTTCTCCCTCATCATACATGACAAATAGACCATATAGGTTCATTCATGGCTTAACATAGTGCTATATATCATTTGGGCAGTATAAATGCCATTTGGACATGGTTCACTTTTGGGTTTGGAAACCAACTTCCTATGATCGTACATGGCAAATGGACATAACATCCTGATTTGGCACTTTCAATACTTTCATATTGCATTTGGACACTTCTTATGGCATTTGGCAATGGTCCACTGACTTTTGACTTCAACTTTTGACTTCCTATGAAATCATATCGCAAATGGACAAAACATATGCCTTATGGACAATTTAAAAAATATGGCAATGAAATATGACATAAGTATGTTCATACAGTTCCTATACATGTATAATTGACCAAAAAATTCAAAGAATATCGAAACACGGTCCAGAAAGCACTTTTTAAGGGGGTGATAGGTTTTTGAAAAAAATATATAATTTAAAAAATTTGACCCTTGACTTGATGTTTGATGTTTGACTATGTTGCCATCTAGCCTGTCTGAAACTTGAGAAATAGAAACCATATTTTTTGAATAATCTACAACTGTTAAATGTTATGTTAAGAATACTTTAAATTAATTGTAATTTTTGTTTCCGACTGCTTTTCCTGACTGTTTTCCTCTTTCCAGCTGTGACACTTCAAAAATAGAACCAAGAACGTTAAACAATATAATCTACAGTTGTTAATTTTTTAAATTAAATTAAGCTAAATTAGTTGTAATATACATTTTTTACATTTTTTCGGACTGTTTTGCCATATCCTAGACGTTGTAACACTTTTGCTCAACTGAAGTAGAGTATATTGTGAATAATTGCAGGCCACACTACTTGCCTAGAGAGTTCTCAGCTATACTTTTCATGGCTGTTTATTTACCACCACAAACCGATGCTAGCAATGAGACCGTACTCAGTCAGCTGTATAAGGAAATGAGCAAACAGGAAACCACTTACCCAGAGGCGGCACTCCTGGTGGCAGGAGACTTTAATGCAGGGAAACTTAAATCAGTTCTAGCAAATCTCTATCGACATATTAAATGTGCAAAAAATTCTAGATAACCTGTACTCCACACACAGAGACGCATACAAATCTCTCCCTCGCCCTCCATTTGATAAATCCGACCACAACTCTATCCTCCTGATTCCAGCTTACAAGAAAAATGTAAAGCATGAAGCACCAATGACTCGGTCTATAAAAAAGTGATCAGATGAAGCAGATGCTAAACTACAAGACTGTTGCGCTATCACAGACTGGAACATGTTCCGGGATTCTTCCGATGACATTGAGGAATACACCACATCAGTCACTGGCTTTATCAATAAGTTCATCGAGGATGTTGTCCCCACAGTGACTGTCCGTACATACCCCAACCAGAAGCCATGGATTACAGGCAACATTCGCACTGAGTTAAAGGGTAGAGCTGCTGCTTTTAATGTGCGGGACTCTAATCCAGAAGCTTACAATAAATCCCGCTATGCCCTGCGACGAACCATTTAAAAGGCAACGCGTCAATACAGGGCTAATATTAAATCATACAACACTGGCTCCGACGCTCGTCGGATTTGGCAGGTCTCGCAAACTATTACAGACTAAAAAGGGAAGCACAGTCGCGAGCTGCCCAGTGACACGAGCCTATCAGACGAGCTATATCACTTCTATGCTCGCTTCGAGGCAAGCAACAATGAGGCATGCATGAGAGCATCAGCTGTTCCGGACGACTGTGTGATCACGCTCTCCGTAGCCGAAGTGAGTAAGACCTTTATACAGGTCAACATACACAAGGCTGCGGGGCCAGACAGATTACCAGGAAGTGTGCTCCGGGCATGTGCTGACCAACTGACAGGTGTCTTCACTGACATTTTCAACATGTCCTTGATTGAGTCTGTAATACCAACATGTTTCAAGCAGACCACCATAGTCCCTGTGTCCAAGAACACAAAGGCAACCTGCGTAAATGACTACAGACCCGTAGCACTCACGTCCGTAGCCATGAAGTGCTTTGAAAGGCTGGTAATGGCTCACATCAACAACATTATCCCAGAAACCCGAGACCCACTCCAATTTGCATACCACCCAAACAGATCCACAGATTATGCAATCTCTATTGCACTCCACACTGCCCTTCCCCACCTGGACAAAATTGACTACAGCTCAGTGTTCAACACCATAGTACCCTCAAAGCTCATCACCAAGCTAAGGAACCTGGGACTAAACACCTCCCTCTGCACCTTGATCCTGGAATTCCTGACGGGCTGCCCCCAGGTGGTGAGGGTAGGTAGCAACACATCTGCTACGCTGATCCTCAACACTGGAGCTCCCCAGGGGTGCGTGCTCAGTCCCCTCCTGTACTCCCTGTTCACCCACGACTGCATGGCCAGGCACGACTCCAACACCATCATTAAGTTTGCAGATGACACAACAGTGGCAGGCCTGATCACCGACAATGACGAGACAGCTTAGCCAGGTGGTGCCAGAATAACAACCTATCCCTCAACATAACCAAGACTAAGGAGACGATTGTGGACTACAGGAAAAGGAGCACCGAGCACACACGCCCCCACACGCCCCCATCGACGGGGATGTAGTGGAGAAGGTTGAGAGCTTCAAGTTCCTTGGTGTCAACATCAACAACGAACTAGAATGGTCCAAACACACCAAGTAAGGCGTGAAGAGGGCATGACAAGCCAATTCCCCATCAGGAAATTAAAAAGATTTGGCATGGGTCCTGAGATCCTCAAAAGGTTCTACAGCTGCAACATCGAGAGCATCCTGACCGGTTGCATCACTGCCTGGTACGGCAATTGCCGCAAGGCACTTCAGAGGGTATTGCGTACGGCCCAGTACATCACTGGGGCAAAGCTGCCTGCCATCCAGGACCTCTACACCAGGCGGTGTCAGAGGAAGGCCCTAAAAATTGTCAACGACCCCAGCCACCCCAGTCATAGACTGTTCTCTCTACTACCACATGGCAAGGGGTACCGGAGTGTCAAGTCTAATACAGCAAATGTCCAATACAGCAAATGAAAGATAAACATCTTGTTAATCTACCCATCATGTCCCATTTTTAAAATGTTTTACATCGAAAACACAACCTATATTTATGTTAGACCACCACCAAATTTAAAAAAAGGGGGATGGGCTTGCTATACCCAAAGAGGCCAACATCAGAGTGGTATACAGAGTGGTATACTTTATAGAGTGGTATACTGTAGGACACCTTGTAAACACCTTTATAGAGTGGTATACTGTAAACACCTTTATAGAGTGGTATACTGTAAACACCTTTTATAGAGTGGTATACTGTAGGACACCTTTATAGAGTGGTATACTGTAGGACACCTTTATAGAGTGGTATACTGTAAACACCTTTATAGAGTGGTATACTGTTTATAGGTGGTATACAAACACCTTTATAGAGTGGTATACTGTAAACACCTTTATAGAGTGGTATCCTGGAGGACACCTTTATAGAGTGGTATACTGTAGGACACCTTTATAGAGTGGTATACTGAAGGACACCTTTATAGAGTGGTATGCTGAAGGACACCTTTATAGAGTGGTATACTGTAGGACACCTTTATAGAGTGGTATAAACTTTATAGAAGGACACACCTTTTTATAGAGTGGTATACTGTAAACACCTTTATAGAGTGGTATACACACCTTTATAGAGTGGTATACTGTAGGACACCTTTATAGAGTGGTATACTGTAAACACCTTTATAGAGTGGTATTTATAGAGTGGTATACTGTAGGACACCTTTATAGAGTGGTATACTGTAAACACCTTTATAGAGTGGTATACTGTAAACACCTTTATAGAGTGGTATACTGAGTGGTATACTGTAAACACCTTTATAGAGTGGTATACTGTAAACACCTTTATAGAGTGGTATACTGTAAACACCTTTATAGAGTGGTATACTGTAGGACACCTTTATAGAGTGGTATACTGTAAACACCTTTATAGAGTGGTATACTGTAAACACCTTTATAGAGTGGTATACTGTAAACACACTTTATAGAGTGGTATACTGTAAACACCTTTATAGTGGTAAACACCTTTATAGAGTGGTATACTGTAAACACCTTTATAGAGTGGTATACTGTAAACACCTTTATAGAGTGGTATACTGTAAACACCTTTATAGAGTGGTATACTGTAAACACCTTTATAGAGTGGTATACTGTAAACACCTTTATAGAGTGGTATACTGTAAACACCTTTATAGAGTGGTATACTTTATAGTGGTATATAGAGTGGTATACTGTAAACACCTTTATAGAGTGGTATACTGTAAACACACTTTATAGAGTGGTATACTGTAAGGACACCTTTATAGAGTGGTATACTGTAAGGACACCTTTATAGGACACCTTTATAGAGTGGTATACTGAGTGGTATACTGTAAACACCTTTATAGAGTGGTATACTGTAAACACCTTTATAGAGTGGTATACACCTTTATAAGGGTACACACCTTTATAGAGTGGTATACTGTAAACACCTTTATAGAGTGGTATACTGTAAACACCTTTATAGAGTGGTATACACACCTTTATAGAGTGGTATACTGTAAACACCTTTATAGAGTGGTATACTGTAGGACACCTTTATAGAGTGGTATACTGTAAACACCTTTATAGAGTGGTATACTGTAAACACCTTTATAGAGTGGTATACTGGAGGACACCTTTATAGAGTGGTATACTGTAAACACCTTTATAGAGTGGTATACTGTAAACACCTTTATAGTGGTATACTGTTTATAGAGTGGTATACTGTAAACACACCTTTAGAGTGGTATACTGTAAACACCTTTATAGAGTGGTATAGGACACCTTTATAGAGTGGTATACTGTAAACACCTTTATAGAGTGGTATACTTTTTATAGAGTGGTATACTGTAAACACCTTTATAGAGTGGTATACTGTAAACACCTTTATAGAGTGGTATACTGTAAACACCTTTATAGAGTGGTATACTGTAAACCTTTATAGAGTGGTATACTTTATAGAGTGGTATACTGAAGGACACCTTTATAGAGTGGTATACTGTAGGACACCTTTATAGAGTGGTATACTGTAGGACACCTTTATAGAGTGGTATACTGTAAACACCTTTATAGAGTGGTATACTGTAGGACACATAGAGTGGTATACTGTAGGACACCTTTATAGAGTGGTATACTGTAGGACACCTTTATAGAGTGGTATACTGTAAACACCTTTATAGAGTGGTATACTGTAAACACCTTTATAGAGTGGTATACTGTTTATAGAGTGGTATACTGTAAACACCTTTATAGAGTGGTATACTGTAAAGTGGTATACACACTTTATAGAGTGGTATACTGTAAACACCTTTATAGAGTGGTATACTGTAAACACCTTTATAGAGTGGTATACTGTAAACACCTTTATAGAGTGGTATACTGTAAACACCTTTATAGAGTGGTATACTGTAATACCTTTATAGAGTGGTATACTGTAAACACCTTTATAGAGTGGTATACTGTAAACACCTTTATAGAGTGGTATACTGTAAACACCTTTATAGGTGGTATACTGTAAACACCTTTATAGAGTGGTATACTGAGTTTATAGGTGGTATACTGTAAACACCTTTATAGAGTGGTATACTGTTTATAGGTGGTATACTGAAGGACACCTTTATAGAGTGGTATACTGTAAACACCTTTATAGAGTGGTATACTGTAGGACACCTTTATAGAGTGGTATACTGTAAACACCTTTATAGAGTGGTATACTGTAAACACCTTTATAGAGTGGTATACTGAGTGGTATACTGTAAACACCTTTATAGAGTGGTATACTGTAGGACACCTTTATAGTGGTATACTGTAGGACACCTTTATAGAGTGGTATACTGTAAACACCTTTATAGAGTGGTATACTGTAAGGACACCTTTATAGAGTGGTATACTGTAAACACCTTTATAGAGTGGTATACTAGAGTGGTATACTGTAGGACACCTTTATAGAGTGGTATACTGTAAACACCTTTATAGAGTGGTTATACACCTGTAGGACACCTTTATAGAGTGTTATACTGTAGGACACCTTTATAGAGTGGTATACTGTAGGACACCTTTACAGAGTGGTATACTGTAGGACACCTTTACAGAGTGTTATACTGTAGGACACCTTTATAGAGTGGTATACTGTAGGACACCTTTATAGAGTGGGATACTGTAAACACCTTTATAGAGTGGTATACTGTAAACACCTTTATAGAGTGGTATACTGTAAACCCCTTTACAGAGTGTTATACTGTAGGACACCTTTATAGAGTGGTATACTGTTGGACACCTTTATGGAGTGGTTTACTGCCTCTCCGAGGCACATTTGATTGGACAGAGATGACCTTTTGACGTCCGTCACCAATCGTCCGTTCCAAATGCCACCCTCTTCCCTACATGGGTCATAGTCAAAGGAAGTTCACTATTTAGGGATTAGGGTGTCATTGGTGATGCAAACAAAACGTCCGTCCCTGAAGGCAAGGGATGGAAATCAAGGAACATTTTAGAATAATCTGGTTCCTGGTCATTACCTGGCTGTGTTGACTTCCCCTCTGATGTTATGTTAATGGACAGAGTTAGATGCTGTGTGTGTGTGTGTGTGTGTGTGTGTGTGTGTGTGTGTGTGTGTGTGTGTGTGTGTGTGTGTGTGTGTGTGTGTGTGTGTGTGTGTGTGTGTGTGTGTTTGCGTGTGTGTGTGTGTGTGTGTGGGTGTGTTTGCGTGTGTGTGTGTGTGTGTGTGTGTGTGTGTGTGTGTGTGTGTGTGTGTGTGTGTGTGTGTGTGTGAGTGTGTGTGTGTGTGTGTGTGTTTGCGTGTGTGTGTGTGTGTGTGTGTGTGTGTGTGTGTGTGTGTGTGTGTGTGTGTGTGTGTGTGTGTGTGTGTGTGTGTGTGTGTGTGTGTGTGTGTGTGTGTGTGTGTGTGTGTGTGTGTGTGTGTGTGTGTGTGTGTGTGTGTGTGTGTGTTTCCCAGTGTGTGTGTGTGTGTGTGTGTGTGAGTGATATACAAAGGTAAGGTAGGGAAGGAAGAGAGCAGAGTCCTCTACAGGCTTCTTCAGCTCCTGAGACAGACACTACACCTGTAACCTCCCAGAGGAAGAGAGGGACGGAGCACTACTCTGAGACAGACACTACACCTGTAAACTCCCAGAGGAAGAGAGGAACGGAGCACTACTCTGAGACAGACACTACACCTGTAAACTCCCAGAGGAAGAGAGGGACAGAGCACTACTCTGAGACAGACACTACACCTGTAAACTCCCAGAGGAAGAGAGGGACGGAGCACTACTCTGAGACAGACACTACACCTGTAAACTCTCAGAGGAAGAGAGGGACGGAGCACTACTCTGAGACAGACACTACACCTGTAAACTCTCAGAGGAAGAGAGGGACGGAGCACTACTCTGAGACAGGTAGGACCCCATGGTAACTTTTGATTTAAGTTTTGATTAAATTGTAATTGGACTAAGTAACATCAACATCAGCAAAAATATATTGATAGATGTAAGATGTCAAAGTTGGCGTTTACTTTTTAAAGATGCTATAAACTTCATATTGTTGACTGAAATATTATATTTTAAAGCTAAATAGGAAATGAAAGGTGACATGTGAAGGTAATGTAATAAGGCTTTCCCTCTGGTTGGTTAGGTAACATTTGTGACGTATGTCATTTTGAATCACAATGCAAAGGATTCTCTGACATTAATTCTTTCTTACCATTTTTATCTGTCATCACACGAACCCTGGAACTCCCAAAAGATCACAGAACATCTCTGTCATTCCGTGGGTTCTATTCTAGTTCAATTGTCATTCTAGTTCTATTGGACTGAAGAGAAGATGAACACCTCTGTGGTGAACGACTCCTCTCCCTCCTCTACCCTGGACAACCTAAACAACTACATGGACCAGACCAAATATCTCTTCACCATCGCCTACCTACTCAACCTCATCCTGGGTCTCCCCACCAATGTCTACGTCCTGTGGCTGATAGTGACCGGAGCTGTAGCGACGATGGCTTCAGACTTCTTCTCTCTCAATCTGACCGTGTCTGAGATCATCTACTGTCTATTCAATCTCTTGGCTTTGCTGGACTACTATCTGTTGAATGGCTTGTTCCTGCCTGCCAGGGCTTTCTCTATGGGTTTACTTACTGTCAGTCGTCCTCTGTTCCAGTGCTGTATCTGTGTGGAGCGCTACCTGGCGGTGGTCCACCCTGTAACCTTCCTGAAGTACAAACCCCTGAGGTACAGGGTGGGGTGTTGTGGTGTTGTCTGGCTGGTGGTTCTTGGGTTCTGTGTTGCTGCGTTGTTCATGTCTTTCTCAACCACCTTCTATTACTTTTACTTGGCTCAGTATCTGGTTGTGTTTTCCATTGAGTTGTTCTGCTGCCTGGCTGTTCTCAGAGCTCTGAGACGTCCCGGGCCGGGGGAAGGAGAGAGAGAGGGGGAAGGGATGAACAACATGAAGAGAAAGGCTTTCTGGATCATTCTGGTAATTCTAGTGTCTGTGGTCGTGAGTGTTCTTCCTATCATGGTCACTGTGTCTTTCCAAGGGTACCTGAACTTCAACGACTTCTACTTTGCTCTCTCCATCTCTTTCTCCCTCATAATCATCTCTGGGTTTGTTCAGCCCCTCCTCTACCTCCACAGAGCTGGGAAACTGGCCTGTATCAGGGGACCCTGAGAATAGCTCCCCTAAACATGAAGCATTTCTACCTGAAATCTAAATGCTCTAAATGTCAATAATGATGTGTGTCTTTAGTAGTAATGGAATAAAATTACACAGGAAACATGTATATTTATCGTCCCTGCCATTACAGTTGGAACATTTTGTCACTTTCCCAGAATCCCAAGGTTTTCCAGATATCCCGGTTGGAAGATTCCCAGAATCAGAAGGGAATGAGCATGAAAACCTGATAATTTTGGGGAAATCAATTTCCTTTTGAACCCTACCTGAAACAATTGTTTATTTTATTGTATTATTACAGTGGGACATCAGTGCTAGGCCATCTCAGGCATTACCACAGGGACACTGAAACTATCCCTAACATGTTGCATGGCTTTTATAGAAACACAAGATGTGCCGAATCTTTAGGGTTCTCTCTTTTGTAGCCGCTTCCTGTAGTCAAATGACTAAATCTCCCTCTAGTGGCCTCATGGGTGTAATGTTATTAATATTTTTCATAATTGAATAATTAATAAACATGTATTTTTTTGAAACACTGAAAATCTGGTGTTTCTATGTCTAACAGTTTGGTTATATTTCAGTCTTCTGTGATGTATATAAACTGCAATATTGTGATGAAAACTCAAAATGTAATACATTTCATCTCTATATCTGACATGGTACAGGTGTCTTATTTTGATTAAGCCCAGAACCATGTGTGTGAGGTGGATACTTTAGTTTCAAAGTAGATTTTTTAAAGACCACCAAGAATCACTCTGTGTGACTCTGATTTAGCCCACATTTATCTGTATATCTGACATTCTGTTTTGATTCTTTTGAACATATTATACTGTTTCCTACCTCAGGTTTCAATATTATTTCATAATACTTTTGTTATCGTCATTACATTTTACCACTGGTAATGGCACTGTGTGAATTAATCTTGTTGGATCAGATTGTTAACATAGTTGAAGGGGAAGTAAAGGGTTCAAACCAAACAGCCACATTGTTGTTAAGCTCCTGCAACACGACATTTTGTAGTAAACATCTGAGGGATGGGGCTGTATAAATGTTATCGCTCTTAAATTCATGGATATAGATGTGGATGCATGGGACTGACCTTCCATACCTTAAGGGAACATTTTGACATTTGCCATATGGTTAGTGAGAAAGTCCATATTGCAAATGTACGGTCCCTAACTAGACGTGCCTGAAAACGTTTGTAAAATTTGCGGATGGCGTCGGGCCGTGCGGCAGGGCCAGATCTTCCATGAAGTCATCAAACGAACTCTCTCGGACATTCGGTTTCCGTTTTATAAAATAATCAAATTTTGGTCATTTTTCCGCTGTCCCGGTAAATCCCGCAAAAGGGCGAATGGAATCATATTGCAAATGTACAAAACATCACGAATCACGACGTTGCCTTATCTCCTTAACGGAAAATATTTCGAAACCGATAACTTGGTAAGCATAGGTTTTGCATAATGAGCAGTTGGCCCCGAACAAGATGGCGTCTAGGCCTCAACGGTTTTTGAGTTATGGCCATTTTTCTGGGATTAAAGGTCCAAAATGAAAATAGAGCAATAATTTTTCCACTTCACATTAAAGTAAAGGAACGTACGGTGTCAATAAAAAAAGAACCAGCCATTTATCTATCGTCATTTAAGAGAAATCGTACAATGTCAAATTGGTGATGTTCAAAAATAGTTTTTTTTTAAAACAGTTACAGATCCAGTTGCAGCGTGTTCATACGAATCTTTTTAAAGTGGCTTCGGAGCTCTGAGAGATTTCTGAGATTTTCTGGGATTTTCTGAAATAACACACACTCACTAAACCCTCCGTAAATAAGTCAGTTCTTAACGTAAAGACTTAAAACTCAAAATTCTATAATTGTCTACACCAAGGAGGAAATGTGTTCACTTTCAGCTTCCTGTGTAAACCGGAAGTGCCTTAAAAGGGTGTCATAGCTGCTGTTTCGAACGATTAAAAAGGTCAGATCTTTTCAAAACTTCTTATGTGTGATTAGGCAACCCCCATGAACTGTAAGTCAGTCATTTCTCCCAACAGATGTAAAAAAAACTCTCTCTCACACACACACAGCAAGGATGTAGTGACAAAGTGCGGTGCTTAAAGACACACAGAGCCTGCAATGGCATTTCCATATTCTCTAGACCGTGCCGAGTTCAACGAGATGCTCCGCTTGATCGTAGGTCGCTCTGAGTGCAGAGACCGTGAAAAAAGTAGGCCCAAAATGAAGCCTGGCTCTAAATGTAATTTGCTTTTGGGTGACAGTGAGAGAACCGTTGGGGTGTGAAGCACAATTCGACCTCAGGTACGTTCCTGAGGTCCTCCCGATCCGTGTAAGCCTAACCTTGACCGTGTGGCATTAATCCTTAACAGTTAATCAGGGCTTTTTGATCTCACAGATTACAATGACTTCTCTCCCCATAGGAATACATTGCCTGCTCCTCTAAGTCAACCTGAAGCCTATGTGGGTTATGAATGTCTTATGAACCTGTCTTCAATGACAGTCCATAAGGACACTATGAGGTCTACCTGTGTCGATTCTAAGCTTCCTGAAGCAACCGGAAGTGGTTAAAATCACCCTAAAAGTGTTTTTCCATACCCAACCAGCAGTTTGTGATAAATAGTGCATTCAACCCTGTGTAAATCGGTCAGTTCTTAACGAAAACACTTAAAACTCAGGATTCTGTAAAGGAATACCCCAATCAGGATATGTGTTGACTTATAGCTTCCTGTGCCAACCGAAAGTGCCTTAAATGGTGTCATAGTGGCTGTTTCGAAGGGTTAAAAGGTGTGATTTTTTCAAAACATCATATGTGTGATTAGGCAACCCCCATGAACTGTAAATCAGTCATTTCTCCCATAAAATTTCTAATAAAAACTAAATCACACACACACACAGCTTGGAAGGAGGGACATATTGGGGTGCGTAGAGACAGACGGTGCCTGCAATAGTTACTTTTGTTCGAGCTAAAAAAGAACCATCAGACCTAGAGTTCTGAAATTTTAGAAACCTGTTCTAGACCTTAGGTCAATGGTGCGTGGTGAGTTACTTGGCTCTAGAAGGTTCTCGGACCGAGAAACAGCCTCGTATATTTGCAATAACTTCAATTCATTTTTGCATCACGAAAATGCCGACATTTAGAAATGTCCCAGAGTCGCAAGACTAGGTGCATTGCAACCTCCTCGGCCCATATAGACGGACCCCAACATTTCTGTCCGATAGCTCATTCAAGGACCCCGTAGCAAGGCATGGAAAAAAGTGGATTTTCAGCACCAATTAGGGTCTTGCTCAGGCACCAAATTACCTATCGAGCCGAAACTTGGGATTTGGGGTCGCCTCACATAGGCCTACACATAATGTCAGAACTGGACCCGCAGCTAGAGAAGGCGTGGTAAATTTTGGGCCAGCTCTGAAGTATGTGATAGTTGGCTTCTAAACGAGTTGGAAAAAGTGGGTGTGGTGTCAGTTTGTATCAGTTTGGTGTCAGAATGATATCTAATTGACTGATGGACGGTGACTTGCTGGTGACTTTTGTCCATTTGCAATATATTTAAACAGTGAAAAAAACAGCACCAAATGGACATGATGAAATCAACACAACGAGCAATGGAGAGGAACCACTATCACTGCCCGGCCATCCTGTGTTCATCGGGCCAGTTAATTTGGCATTTCTGCAGGATTTTGGAGCATGACAAATTCGTGATGGTAAATGCCCATTGAAACATATTGCAAATGCATGTGCATTTGCAATATGATTCAACAGTGAAAAAACATCACCAAATGGACATGATGAAATCAACACAACGAGCGATGGAGAGGAACCACTATCACTGCCCGGCCATCCTGTGTTCATCAGGCCAGTTAATTTGGTATTTCAGCGTCCCGGAGTCGCCTCTTCACTGTTGACGTTGAGACTGGAGTTTTGCCTGTGGTAGCGCCTTTGGCAGCCATTACAGCTTTGAATCAAGATTCTACCGACTTTACACAACTCTTAGGTCAACATCTATCCATTGTTTTAGCTATGCATGGGTTCAGAAATGGAGATGAATTAGTTTTGATGGCTTTCTTTCACTGAACTCATTCTCCATTGGCTACATTCTAATGTTGTGCTGATTTCTAATTAAAGGTAAACAGTATTTAAAGGGATTGCTTTAGAAAAACAAATTGAAGAAAAACTCCCTGATCAAATTGCTATTTTCTGAGATTTAAATAATATTTATTCAGTGTGTGAAAGGTAGACATACCCTCAAACCTGGTTACTCACCTGTACATGGTAAGTCTGAATAACAAGTACTGAGAAGGTCTTAAATCAAAAGGTGTAAAAAATAAATTTCCTGAGTCTGATGGGCCCCTTGGAGCAAACTGACCCAATAGGTTTCTCCATGACGTAACACACACCTGTGTGAAGGGAGGGCCGAGCTTTAGAGCACATTCAAACCAGACTAAATGATGCGTAAAAACTGTCCAATGAGGGCAAGTGCTGAGGGGGTGGGGTTTAGATTTGCTTTGCGTTGTCCAGCATGGTTTCAAACCAAACACAACTACAGATCTGTCAACCAATTGAAAATGATGAACAGCGTTTATCACACCTCTTCCCCTATTACACCCAATCACATTCCACTCCACAGACTAACCCTGCTACAGAACATGTTGTGTCCATGTTTGGTTTGGATCTGGCCTTCGGCTTCTACGTTTGCATATCTGGTTCTGGCTGAATACATTTCTCCATTAACTAACACACACCAAGGTAGGGCCGAGCTTTAGACGCACCATCACAAACCAGACAAAATTATGGTTAACAACACAGCCAACTCAATGCTATCCAATGAGATAATGGGTTTGGGGAGGACCTAGATTTGCGTTGCGTTGTTCGTCGGAAAAGCTGGGGAGGAAATACACACCTGTGTGAAGGCTGGGTCAGAGGCAGAGCTTTAGACCCACTGAAGAGACCAGGAGTGTCTGAGGAAAACGACAGGTAGTCTACACTGACCACTGAAGAGACCAGGGTTGTCTGAGGAACACGACAGGTGGTCTACACTGACCACTGAAGAGACCAGGGTTGTCTGAGGAACACGACAGGTGGTCTACACTGAACACTGAAGAGACCAGGTAGTGACAGGTAGTGTACTCTCAAGAGACAATATTTTCTTCATATTGTATTTGGACAAATTCACTTATTTCAAAATCGAAATGTTTTGTCTCTTACATTCACAGACCCCAACGACTGAGAAGAGATGAACACCTCTGTAGACAGCAACTCTACTCTCCTCTCCTCCTTCTCTGAACACCTTCTGGTAAAAAGTTATAATAACATCCAATAATAAACCATTGATAAGGGATTGAAATGTGTGAATAATGATTAATTAGCAAACTGTTTGTAAATGTCTTATAAATGTCTTACTAACTGAATGTTATTATAAAGTGTTACCACCTTCCTTTCCAGTCTGTCCAGTATGTTCTGTACACTGCTGCCATCTCTATCAACCTCATCCTGGGTCTTCCCATCTTCCTTTCCAGTCTGTCCAGTATGTTCTGTACACTGCTGCCATCTCTATCAACCTCATCCTGGGTCTCCCCATCTTCCTTTCCAGTCTGTCCAGTATGTTCTGTACACTGCCATCTCTGGGTCTTCCCATCTTCCTTTCCAGTCTGTCCAGTATGTTCTGTACACTGCTGCCATCTCTATCAACCTCATCCTGGGTCTTCCCATCTTCCTTTCCAGTCTGTCCAGTATGTTCTGTACACTGCTGCCATCTCCATCAACCTCATCCTGGGTCTCCCCTTCCTTTCCAGTCTGTCTTCCTTTCCAGTCTGTCCAGTATGTTCTGTACACTGCTGCCATCTCTATCAACCTCATCCTGGGTCTCCCCACCTTCCTTTCCAGTCTGTCCAGTATGTTCTGTACACTGCTGCCATCTCTATCAACCTCATCCTGGGTCTTCCCATCTTCCTTTCCAGTCTGTCCAGTATGTTCTGTACACTGCTGCCATCTCTATAAACCTCATCCTGGGTCTTCCCATCTTCCTTTCCAGTCTGTCCAGTATGTTCTGTACACTGCTGCCATCTCTATCAACCTCATCCTGGGTCTTCCCATCTTCCTTTCCAGTCTGTCCAGTATGTTCTGTAAACTGCTGCCATCTCTATCAACCTCATCCTGGGTCTTCCCATCTTCCTTTCCAGTCTGTCCAGTATGTTCTGTACACTGCTGCCATCTCTATCAACCTCATCCTGGGTCTCCCCACCTTCCTTTCCAGTATGTCCAGTATGTTCTGTACACTGCTGCCATCTCCATCAACCTCATCCTGGGTCTCCCCACCAATGTCTACATCCTGTGGCTGATAGTGACCGGAGCTGTAGGGACGATGGCTTCAGACTTCTTCTCTCTCAACCTGGCTGTGTCTGAGATCCTCTCCATCCTGTCCAATCTGATGTTTATTGTTCATCAACTCCTCCTAGAGAATGACGTTTTACGGAGCGTTGGGACATTCTTTACCGGTTTCAACCTCTTTGGTCGTCCTCTGTTCCAGTGCTGTATCTGTGTGGAGCGCTACCTGGCGGTGGTCCACCCTGTAACCTTCCTGAAGTACAAACCCCTGAGATACAGGGTGGGGTGTTGTGGTGTTGTCTGGATGATGGTGCTTGGGTTCTGCTTTGTAAATATGCTTAGTAATTACCAATCTGCATGGTGGAAGATCTTTACTTTGATATTAAACCTGCTTACTCTTTCTGTGATGTTGTTCTGCTGCCTGGCTGTTCTCTGGGCTCTGAAACGTCCCGGTCCGGGGGAAGGAGAGAGAGAGGGGGAAGGGATGAACAACATGAAGCTGAGGGCCTTCAGGATCATTTCAATGATCATCGTGTCTATGCTTGTCATGTACCTCCCACTGGTTCTTCTCCTAGTTAGTTATCATTTTATAGAATCAGTGGAGTTTTTGGGGGGATGGTCCATTTGTTACTCTATCACTGTTGTCAGTGGGTTTGTTCAGCCTCTCCTCTTCCTCCACAGGTCTGGGAAACTGCCTTGTGTCAGGGGACCCTGAGGCTGAGGACACACTGGGCACTGACATCAGTTAAATGTCTAATTTTTTGATTTACAATTTGAGTAATTGGATTTGGACTATAAGTTGGGTGACAAAAATACCAACATTCCCGAAATTCGTTAACTTTGATGACTTCTTTATGTTGACTTCCAATCAGTTTTCCAGTTTGATTTAATGTCGTCATGTTGATTTTATTTGTTGAAGAAACAACATTGATTCTAACATTCTGTGCCCACTGGCAAGGCACTGACAAGATATATCTTTTCCTCATTACTAAGCCAAACCAATCCAATCTGTACAATCCCGGATCCAATGAGAACAGAAAAGGGGCAGAATAGAAGTTGTGGGAATTAAAGAGGTGATCTGGGTTTCAAACAACAACAAAAAGGACACAACAAAACATTTGTCTCGGAATTTAAAAGTAAGAAACCATATTTTTTGAATAATCTACAACGGTTACATATTATGTTAAAAATACTTTAAATAATTTGTAATATTATTTTCTGACTGACTGTTTTCCTCTTTCATTGTTAAATTAAATTATGCTAAACTAGTAGTAGTAATATAAATGTTTAAGAGTTTTTCTCACTGTTTTGCCATCTCCTAGTGGTACTGACACTTGAGAAATAATATTGTTAATGAAGTTAAATTAAGTTAAATGAAAAGTAATATTAATGAATGTTTTCTTTGTTTCTCTTTTCAACCTATTTTTATTGTATACAATGACTGTAATATGTGGTAGTTTACTCTGATGTGTTACTGACCTTAGTAGAACACAACGACTGTAATATGTGGTAGTTTATTGTGTTGTCATACTGACCTTAGTAGAACACACTGACTGTAATATGTGGTAGTTTAGTGTGATGTCATACTGACCTTAGTAGAACACACTGACTGTAATATGTGGTAGTTTAGTGTGATGTCATACTGACCTTAGTAGAACACACTGACTGTAATATGTGGTAGTTTAGTGTGATGTCATACTGACCTTAGTAGAACACAATGACTGTAATATGTGGTAGTTTATTGTGATGTCATACTGACCTTAGTAGAACACACTGACTGTAAGTCGCCCCCTACAGTCCGGTCTTCTGGCATGACCATCTGACATAAAAAGGGGGACAGTTTGATGAAAGAGCTTTAAAAAAAGGTTAAAATCTAAGTCATGTGACATGATTAACCAAAACAAAGGGCTATGGTCATGAGGAATTAAAAGTCATATTCTTCAAGAATCAACGTCTGTATAAATGGCTTAATATCATTAATTTAACAGTCTTAAAATGGACGTACCAATCCCAGATTGAACCTTGAAGTGAACTTTACTGATTATTGTTCCTGTTAGAAACGTAAACCTGAATCAGTTAAAGATGGTTGTTTATATTTGATGGTTCCCTTGTTGTTCTTCATACTTTAATAAATGGTCCAATCAAATCTGAACTGTGGAAACTCTTGTTGATCGTTCTCTGACTTTTGTAAATAAAATGTTGTCTAGTTAAATGTATCACTACCACCTTGTCCTTGATGGATAGAGTGCTGCTCCTGGTGCTGTTACAGACAGGAAGTATATCTTACTACTACTATCTGTAGTGATGAACTCTGCTTCCTGAATATTAAACTATGTCCAGACTGATGGACAGAGTGCTGCTCCTGGTGCTGTTACAGACAGGAAGTATCTCTTACTACTATCTGTAGTGATGAACTCTGCTTCCTGAATATTAAACTATATCCAGGCTGAACACCTGTGTGTCCATCATTCTGCAAACAAATGCAGCTCCTCATTGGAGTAAGATGAAGTTGTAAATAGATGATGATCTTGGGTCAGTTTTGTCTTGTCCCCATCAATGGTTGAGGTTAGGATTGGTGGAGGGACCAGCTGATCCTAGATCTGTACCTAAGAGAAACTTCAACCTCATTACACAGATCATTGACATGCAAAAGTAGAGGAATGACTGTGCAGTGTGCACATAACCCCATTCCCTTTGTCCTCAATTGACCTATTAGAAATGAACCTCTGTTGTATAGACCTGTATATGAAGGAAGGAGTCAGAGACAGGCTTCTATCCTATACAGGCCTGTATATGAAGGAAGGAGTCAGAGACAGGCTTCTATAATATACAGGCCTGTATATGAAGGAAGGAGTCAGAGACAGGCTTCTATATTATACAGGCCTGTATATGAAGGAAGGAGTCAGAGACAGGCTTCTATACTGTATACAGGCCTGTATATGAAGGAAGGAGTCAGAGACAGGCTTCTATACAGGCCTGCCTGTATATGAAGGAAGGAGTCAGAGACAGGCTTCTATACTATACAGGCCTGTATATGAAGGAAGGAGTCAGAGACAGGCTTCTATACTGTATAGGCCTGTATATGAAGGAAGGAGTCAGAGACAGGCTTCTATACTATACAGGCCTGTATATGAAGGAAGGAGTCAGAGACAGGCTTCTATACTATATATGTATATGAAGGAAGGAGTCAGAGACAGGCTTCTATACTCTACAGGCCTGTAGACAGGCTTCTATCCTATACAGGCCTGTATATGAAGGAAGGAGTCAGAGACAGGCTTCTATCCCTGTATATGAATACAGGCCTGTATATGAAGGAAGGAGTCAGAGACAGGCTTCTATACTGGCCTGTATAAGAAGGAGTCAGAGACAGGCTTCTATACTATATAGGCCTGTATATGAAGGAAGGAGTCAGAGACAGGCTTCTATACTATACAGGCCTGTATATGAAGGAAGGAGTCAGAGACAGGCTTCTATCCTATACAGGCCTGTATATGAAGGAAGGAGTCAGAGACAGGCTTCTATACTATACAGGCCTGTATAAGAAGGAAGGAGTCAGAGACAGACTTCTATACTATACTGTATATGAAGGAAGGAGTAGACAGGCTTCTATGTATATGAAGGAAGGAGTCAGAGACAGGCTTCTATAATAGGCCTGTATGTGATAGAGACAGGCTGAAGGAAGGAGTCAGAGACAGGCTTCTATCCTATACAGGCCTGTATATGAAGGAAGGAGTCAGAGACAGGCTTCTATCCTATACAGGCCTGTATATGAAGGAAGTCAGAGACAGGCTTCAGATACAGGCCTTATATGAAGGAAGGAGTCCTATACAGGCCTGTATATGAAGGAAGGAGTCAGAGACAGGCTTCTATCCTATTTGTAGGCCTGTATAAGGAGCAGTGAAGAGACAGGCTTCTATAAATGTAAATGTAAATGTTCTATACTATACAGGTCTGTATATGAAGGAAGGAGTCAGAGACAGGCTTCTATACTATACAGGCCTGTAGATGAAGGAAGGAGTCAGAGACAGGCAACTATAATATATGTATATGAAGGAAGGAGTCAGAGACAGGCTTCTATACTCTACAGGCCTGTATATGAAGGAAGGAGTCAGAGACAGGCTTCTATACTATACAGGCCTGTATATGAAGGAAGGAGTCAGAGACAGGCTTCAGGCCTATATACAGGCCTGTATGAAGGAAGGAGTCAGAGACAGGCTTCATACTATACAGGCCTGTATATGAAGGAAGGAGTCTTCTATACTCTACAGGCCTGTATATGAAGGAAGGAGTCAGAGACAGGCTTCTATCCTATACAGGCCTGTATATGAAGGAAGGAGTCAGGGCCTGTATATGAAGGAAGAGTCAGAGACAGGCTTCTATACTATACAGGCCTGTAGATGAAGGAAGGAGTCAGAGACAGGCTTCTATACTATACAGGCCTGTATAAGGAGTCAGAGACAGGCAACTATAATATATGTATATGAAGGAAGGAGTCAGAGACAGGCTTCTATACTCTACAGGCCTGTATATGAAGGAAGGAGTCAGAGACAGGCTTCTATACTATACAGGCCTGTATATGAAGGAAGGAGTCAGAGACAGGCTTCTATACTGTATAGACCTGTATATGTAGGAAGGAGTCAGAGACAGGCTTCTATACTATACAGGCCTGTATATGAAGGAAGGAGTCAGAGACAGGCTTCTATCCTATACAGGCCTGTATATGAAGGAAGGAGTCAGAGACAGGCTTCTATACTATACAGGCCTGTATATGAAGGAAGGAGTCAGAGACAGACTTCTATACTGTATAGGCCTGTATATGAAGGAAGGAGTCAGAGACAGGCTTCTATAATATATGTATATGAAGGAAGGAGTCAGAGACAGGCTTCTATCCTATACAGGCCTGTATATGAAGGAAGGAGTCAGAGACAGGCTTCTATCCTACACAGGCCTGTATATGAAGGAACGAGTCAGAGACAGGCTTCTATCCTATACAGGCCTGTATATGAAGGAACGAGTCAGAGACAGGCTTCTATACTATACAGGCCTGTATATGAAGGAAGGAGTCAGAGACAGGCTTCTATACAGGCCTGTATATGAAGGAAGGAGTCAGGGCTTCTGTATATGAAGGAAGGAGTCAGAGACAGGCTTCTATACTATATAGACCTGTATATGAAGGAAGGAGTCAGAGACAGGCTTCTATACTATACAGGCCTGTATATGAAGGAAGGAGTCAGAGACAGGCTTCTATACTATACAGGCCTGTATATGAAGGAAGGAGTCAGAGACAGGCTTCTATACTCTATACTATACAGCCTGTATATGAAGGAAGGAGTCAGAGACAGGCTTCTATAATATACAGGCCTGTATATGAAGGAAGGAGTCAGAGACAGGCTTCTATCCTATACAGGCCTGTATATGAAGGAAGGAGTCAGAGACAGGCTTCTATCCTATACAGGCCTGTATATGAAGGAAGGAGTCAGAGACAGGCTTCTATACTATACAGGCCTGTATATGAAGGAAGGAGTCAGAGACAGGCTTCTATACTATACAGGCCTGTAGATGAAGGAAGGAGTCAGAGACAGGCAACTATAATATATGTATATGAAGGAAGGAGTCAGAGACAGGCTTCTATACTCTACAGGCCTGTATATGAAGGAAGGAGTCAGAGACAGGCTTCTATACTATACAGGCCTGTATATGAAGGAAGGAGTCAGAGACAGGCTTCTATACTGTATAGACCTGTATATGTAGGAAGGAGTCAGAGACAGGCTTCTATACTATACAGGCCTGTATATGAAGGAAGGAGTCAGAGACAGGCTTCTATCCTATACAGGCCTGTATATGAAGGAAGGAGTCAGAGACAGGCTTCTATACTATACAGGCCTGTATATGAAGGAAGGAGTCAGAGACAGGCTTCTATACTGTATAGACCTGTATTTGTAGGAAGGAGTCAGAGACAGGCTTCTATACTATACAGGCCAGTATATGTAGGAAGGAGTCAGAGACAGGCTTCTATACTATACAGGCCTGTATATGAAGGAAGGAGTCAGAGACAGACTTCTATACTGTATAGGCCTGTATATGAAGGAAGGAGTCAGAGACAGGCTTCTATAATATATGTATATGAAGGAAGGAGTCAGAGACAGGCTTCTATCCTATACAGGCCTGTATATGAAGGAAGGAGTCAGAGACAGGCTTCTATCCTATACAGGCCTGTATATGAAGGAAGGAGTCAGAGACAGGCTTCTATCCTATACAGGCCTGTATATGAAGGAAGGAGTCAGAGACAGGCTTCTATCCTATACAGGCCTGTATATGAAGGAACGAGTCAGAGACAGGCTTCTATACTATACAGGCCTGTATATGAAGGAACGAGTCAGAGACAGGCTTTTATACTATACAGGCCTGTATATGAAGGAAGGAGTCAGAGACAGGCTTCTATACTATACAGGCCTGTATATGAAGGAACGAGACAGAGACAGGCTTCTATCCTATACAGGCCTGTATATGAAGGAACGCGTCAGAGACAGGCTTATATACTATACAGGCCTGTATATGAAGGAAGGAGACAGAGACAGGCTTCTATCCTATACAGGCCTGTATATGAAGGAAGGAGTCAGAGACAGGCTTCTATACTATACAGGCCTGTATATGAAGGAAGGAGTCAGAGACAGGCTTCTATAATATATGTATATGAAGGAAGGAGTCAGAGACAGGCTTCTATCCTATACAGGCCTGTATATGAAGGAAGGAGTCAGAGACAGGCTTCCTAAGGGAATCATGGTGCATATCGTAGCTAGTGGTCTTGAGTAGCAGGCAGTTTACTTTGGGCTTTTGATTTGATGTCAAAATACCTCCACATGTCCCAAAGAAGTCAAGTCAACCAGCGTGTTATTCCCGTACTCCTTTTGCTATTCTCTTATTGATAGTCCTCCCGGTTTTGACCCCTGCCTGACTCTGGAATAATACTTTCCCACCTGCCTGTTCATCCTGTCTGCCCTTCGGTACCGTTTGGACTCTGAACTGGATGTGACCTTTTTGCCTGTCCACGACCATTATCTTACCTTCCCCTATTGGATTAATAAATATTGCAAGACTCCAACCATCTGCCTCCTGTCTCTGCATCTGGTTCTCTCCTTGTGTCATGATAGAGGCCCATCATCAGCCATCATCACTCCTGTGTTCCAATGCCACGTTGTTTAGCTAATCCAACTTTATCATTTTAAAACACTGATTGATCATTAGAAAACCCTTTTGCAATTATGTTAGCACAGCTGAAAACTGTTGTCCTGATTAGAGAAGCAATAAAACTGTCCTTCTGGAGCATCAGAATTTGTGGGTTCGATTACAGGCTCAAAATGGCCAGAAACAAATAACTTTCTTCTGAATCTCGTCAGTCTATTATTAATCTGAGAAATGAAGGCTATTCCATGCTAGAATTAGTCAAGAAACTGAAGATCTCGTACAACACTGTGTACTACTCCCTTCAGAAAACATCACAAACTGGCTTTAACCAGAGTAGACAGTGGAGTGGGAGGCCCCGGTGCACAACTGAGCAAGAGGACAAGTACATTAGAGTGTCTAGTTTGAGAAACAGATGCCTCACAAGTCCTCAACTGTCAGTTTCAGTAAATAGTACCTGCAAAACACCAGTCTCAACGTCAACAGTGAAGAGGAGACTCCGGGATGCTGGCCTTCTAGAGTTCCTCTGTCCAGTCTCAACGTCAACAGTGAAGAGGCGACTCTGGGATGCTGGCCTTCTAGAGTTCCTCTGTCCAGTCTCAACGTCAACAGTGAAGAGGAGACTCCGGCATGCTGGCCTTATAGAGTTCCTCTGTCCAGTCTCAACGTCAACAGTGAAGAGGAGACTCCGGCATGCTGGCCTTCTGGGCAGAGATGCAAAGAAATAGACATATCTCAGACTGGCCAATAAAAATAAAATATTAAAGATGGGAAAAATAACACAGACACTGGACAGAGGAACTCTAGAAGACCAGCATCCCGGAGTTGCCTCTTCACTGTTGACGTTGAGAATGGACAGAGGAACTCTAGAAGACCAGCATCCCGAAGTCGCCCCTTCACTGTTGACGTTGAGACTGGACAGAGGAACTCTAGAAAGCCAGCATCCCAGAGTCGCCTCTTCACTGTTGACTTCAAACTGGTGTTGCTGCCAATGGAAGATCCAATACAGTTTAGAAAATGTTTAATAAGATTCTACTAACTTTGCACAACTCTTAGGGCAACATTTTCCATTGTTTTAACTATGCATGGGTTCTGAAATGGTCATTTCCTGACCTTAGAGATCCTTTATTCTCTATTTTGGTTAGGTTGGGGTGTGACTAGGGTGGGCATTCTTTATTTCTAGGTTGGCTTGGTATGGTTCCCAATCAGAGGCAGCTGTCTATCGTTGCCTCTGATTGGGGATCATATTTAGTCAGCTTTTTCCCACCCGTTTGTTGTGGGATCTTGTTTTTGTGTTGATGCCTGTGAGCTCAATAGAACGTCACGTTTCGTTGCTCTTTATTGTTTTTTAGGAGTTTCATTTAATAAAAATGTGGAACTCTACATACGCTGCTGCGCCTTGGTCCGTTAATTCATTAGACGATTGTGACAGAAACGGAGATATATACGTTTTGATGTCTTTCTTTCACTGAACTCATTCTCCATTGGCTACATTCTAATGTTGTGCCGATCAATTTCTCATGAAAGGTAAACAGTATTCAAAGGGATTGCTTTAGAAAAACAAATTGAAGTTGATCTCCCTGATCAAATTGCTATTCCACCCAGTGGGTGAGTTTTCTGAGATTGTATTGACATTTATTCAGTGTGTGAAAGGTAGACATACCCTCAAACCTTGTTACTCAACTGTATATGGTACGTCTGAATAACAAGTACTGAGAAGGTCTATAATCAAAAGGTGTAAAAAAGACATTTCCTGAGTCTGATGGGCCCCTTGGAGCAAACTGACCCAATAGGTTTCTCCATGACGTAACACACACCTGTGTGAAGGGAGGGCCGAGCTTTAGAGCACATTCAAACCAGACTAAATGATGCGTAAAAACTGTCCAATGAGGGCAAGTGTTGAGGGGGTGGGGTTTAGATTTACTTTGCGTTGTCCAGCACGGTTTCAAACCAAACACAACTACAGATCTGTCAACCAATTGAAAATGATGAACAGCGTTTATCACTCCTCTTCCCCGTCACACCCAATCATATTCCACTCCACAGACTAACCTAATGTTACCTTGCTACAGAACATGTGTTGTGTCCATGTTTGGTTTGGATCTGGCCTTCGGCTTCTACGTTTGCATATCTGGTTCTGGCTGAATACATTTCTCCATTAAGTAACACACACCAAGGCAGGGCCGAGCTTTAGACGCACCATCACAAACCAGACAAAATTATGGTTAACAACACAGCCAACTCAATGCTATCCAATGAGATAATGGGTTTGGGGAGGACCTAGATTCGTCGGAAAAGCTGGGGAGGAAACACACACCTGTGTGAAGGCTGGGTCAGAGGCAGAGCTTTAGACCCACTGAAGAGACCAGGGTTGTCTGAGGAACACAACAGGTAGTCTATACTGACCACTGAAGAGACCAGGGTTGTCTGAGGAACGTGACAGGTAGTCTACACTGACCACTGAAGAGACCAGGGTTGTCTGAGGAACACAACAGGTAGTCTACACTGAACACTGAAGAGACCAGGTTTGTCTGAGGAACGTGACAGGTAGTGTACTCTCAAGAGACAATATTTTTCTTCATATTGTATTTGGACAAATTCACTTATTTCAAAATCGAAATGTTTTGTCTCGTACATTCACAGACCCCAACGACTGAGAAGAGATGAACACCTCTGTAGACAGCAACTCTACTCTCCTGTCCTCCTTCTCTGAACACCTTCTGGTAAAAAGTTATAACATCCAATAATAAACCATTGATAAGGGATTGAAATGTGTGAATAATGATTAGTAAGCAAACTGTTTGTAAATGTCTTACAAATATCTTACTAATTGATGTTATTATGAAGTGTTACAATCTTCCTTTCCAGTCGGTCCAGTATGTTCTGTTCTCTGCTGCCGACTCCATCAACCTCATCCTGGGTCTCCCCACCAATGTCTACATCCTGTGGCTGATAGTGACCGGAGCTGTAGGGACGATGGCTTCAGACTTCTTCTCTCTCAACCTGGCTGTGTCTGAGATCCTCTCCATCCTGTCCAATCTGATGTTTATTATTTATCGTCTCCTCCTAGAGAATGACGTTTTACGGAGCGTTGGGACATTCTTTACCGGTTTCAACCTCTTTGGTCGTCCTCTGTTCCAGTGCTGTATCTGTGTGGAGCGCTACCTGGCGGTGGTCCACCCTGTAACCTTCCTGAAGTACAAACCCCTGAGATACAGGGTGGGGTGTTGTGGTGTTGTCTGGATGATGGTGCTTGGGTTCTGCTTTGCAAAGCTGCTTGGTAAATACCAATCTGCATGGTGGAAGATATTTACTTTGATTTTAAACCTGCTTACTATTTCTGTGATGTTGTTCTGCTGCCTGGCTGTTCTCTGGGCTCTGAAACGTCCTGGTCCGGGGGAAGGAGAGAGAGGGGGGGAAGGGATGAACAACATGAAGCTGAGGGCCTTCAGGATCATTTCAATGATCATGGTGTCTATGCTTGTCATGTACCTCCCACTGGTTCTTCTCCTAGTCAGTTATCATTTTATAGAATCAGTGGAGCTATTGGGGGGATGGTCCATTTGTTACTCTATCACTGTTGTCAGTGGGTTTGTTCAGCCCCTCCTCTTCCTCCACAGGTCTGGGAAACTGCCTTGTGTCAGGGGACCCTGAGGCTGAGGACACACTGGGCACTGACATCAGTTAAATGTCTAATTTTGATTTACAATTTGAGCAATTGGATTTGGACTAAAAGTTGGGTGACAAAAATACCAACATTCCCGAAATTCTTTAACTTTGATGACTTCTTTATGTTGACTTCCAATCAGTTTTCCAGTTTGATTTAATGTCGTCATGTTGATTTTATTTGTTGAAGAAACAACATTGATTCTAACATTCTGTGCCCACTGGCAAGGCACTGACAAGATATATCTTTTCCTCATTACTAAGCCAAACCAATCCAATCTGTACAATCCCGGATCCAATGAGAATAGAAAAGGGGCAGAATAGAAGTTGTGGAAATTAAAGAAGTAATCTGGGTTTTAAACAACAACAAAAAGGACACAACAAAACATTTGTCTCGGAATTTAAAAGTACGAGACGTTTTTGCAGGAAATTAGAAATGATCACTTTAAAAAGTGTTTCATCTACAATTGATAAATGTTAAGTTAAATTGATTGAAATATTAGTTCAGACTTTGTTGCCGTCTCCTAGCCTGTAGGAAACTGTAGAAATAGAAACCATATTTTTTGAATAATCTACAACGGTTACATATTATGTTAAAAATACTTTAAATGATTTGTAATATTATTTTCTGACTGTTTTTCCTGGCTGTTTTCCTCTCTCCAGCTGTAACACTTGACAAATAGAACCAAGAATGTTAAAAACCTAATCTACAGTTGTTCATTGTTAAATTAAATTATGCTAAACTAGTAGTAGTTTTTCTCACTGTTTTGCCATCTCCTATACTTACTGACACTTGAGAAATAATATTGTTAATTAAGTTAAATTAAGTTAAAAACACAGTAATATTAATGACTGTTTCCTTTGTTTCTCTTTTCAACCTATTTTTATTGTATACAATGACTGTAATATGTGGTAGTTTATTGTGATGTCATACTGACCTTAGTAGAACACAACGACTGTAATATGTGGGAGATTACTGTGATGTCATACTGACCTTAGTAGAACTCAATGACTGTAATGTGTGGTAGTTTATTGTGATGTCATACTGACCTTAGTAGAACTCAACGACTGTAATATGTGGGAGATTACTGTGATGTCATACTGACCTTAGTAGAACTCAATGACTGTAATCTGTGGTAGTTTATTGTGATGTCATACTGACCTTAGTAGAACACAACGACTTTATGTCGCCCCCTACAGATCGCCCCGACATCTGGCCATCTGACATAAAAAGGGGGACAGTTTGATGAACAAGCTTTAAAATAGGTTAAAATCTAAGTCATGTGACATGATTAACGTAAACAAATGTCTCTAGTCATCAGTCATCAAAAGTAATATTCTTCAAGAATCAATGGCTGAATAAATGCCTTAATAACATTCATTCAAACGTCATAAAATGGACGTACCAATCCCAGATTGAACCTTGAAGTGAACTTTACTGATTATTGTTCCTGTTAGAAACGTAAACCTGAATCAGTTAAAGATGGTTGTTTATATTTGATGGTTCCCTTGTTGTTCTTCATACTTTAATAAATGGTCCAATCAAATCTGAACTGTGGAAACTCTTGTTGATCGTTCTCTGACTTTTGTAAATAAAATGTTGTCTAGTTAAATGTATCACTACCACCTTGTCCTTGATGGATAGAGTGCTGCTCCTGGTGCTGTTACAGACAGGAAGTAGCTCTTACTACTATCTGTAGTGATGAACTCTGCTTCCTGAATATTAAACTATGTCCAGGCTGAACACCTGTGTGTCCATCATTCTGCAAACAAATGCAGCTCCTTATTGGAGTTGGGTGAAGTTGTAAATAGATAATGATCATGGGTCAGTTTTGTCTTGTCCCCGTCAATGGTGGAGGTTAGGATTGGTGGAGGGACCAGCTGATCCTAGATCTGTACCTAGGGGAAACTTCAACCTCTTTTCACAGATCATTGACATGCAAAAGTAGAGGAATGACTGTGCAGTGTGAACATAACCCCATTCCCTTTGTCCTCAGTTGACCTATTAGACATGAACCTCTGCTGTATAGGCCTGTATATGAAGGAAGGAGTCAGAGACAGGCTTCTATACTCTATAGGCCTGTATATGAAGGAAGGAGTCAGAGACAGGCTTCTATACTATACAGGCCTGTATATGAAGGAAAGAGTCAAAGACAGGCTTCTATACTGTATAGGCCTGTATATGAAGGAAAGAGTCAAAGACAGGATTCTATACTGTATAGGCCTGTATATGAAGGAAAGAGTCAGAGACAGGCTTCTATACTGTATAGGCCTGTATATGAAGGAAAGAGTCAAAGACAGGCTTCTATACTGTATAGGCCTGTATATGAAGGAAGGAGTCAGAGACAGGCTTCTATACTGTATAGGCTGGAATAAAAATAGATAAATAAAACACCACTGAGTAAATCTGAATAAACTGAGCATCTGTTCAATCAAAAGCCCACTGCTGGTTTTACTCTGAAACTAGGCAGTGTTTGTCCGTCTTTCAGATGGGATGTCCTGACTCTCTGTGGTCACTAAAGATCCCTTGGCACACGAGTAGTGGTGTTAACCCCGGTGTCCTGGCTAATTTCCCAATATGGCCCTCAAACCATCACCCCGGTGTCCTGGCTAAATCCCAAAGATGGCCCTCAAACCATCACCCCGGTGTCCTGGCTAAATCCCCAATATTGCCCTCAAACCATCACCCCGGTGTCCTGGCTACATCCCCAATATGGCCCTCAAACCATCACCCCGGTGTCCTGGCTAAATCCCCAATATGGCCCTCAAACCATCACCTCGGTGTCCTGGCTAAATTCCCAATATGGCCCTCAAACCATCACCCCGGTGTCCTGGCTAAATTCCCAATATGGCCCTCAAACCATCACCCGGTGTCCTGGCTAAACCATCACCCCGGTGTCCCTAATTCCCAATATGGCCCTCAAACCATCACCCCGGTGTCCTGGCTAAATTCCCAATATGGCCCTCAAACCATCACCCCGGTGTCCCCAGATTCCAATTGGCTTATTTACCCCCCTCCTGTCCTCTGTAGCTCCTCACCAGGTTGTTGCTGTAAATTAGAACGTGTTCTCAGTCAACTCATCTGATTGTATGAGAGTTAAATAAATAAATAAAAAACAGAAGGCGTAAAAGGACATACGTTTCCTGAGTCTGATTCGGCCCCTTGGAGCACACTGGTCCAATAGATGTGTCCATGACGTGAGGTGGGGCAGAGCTTTAGACAGAATGATGCCCACGCAATGCTATCCAATGAGAACAAGTTATGGGGGAGTACTGAGACTTGTTATGAGTTGTAAGGCGAGTAGTTTTCCATTTTTGACACTCTGAAAGTTACAGAATTGAACATGATGAACAGCGTTAATCCCACAGCTTCCCCCATTACCCCAAGCCCCACCCACTCCACAGACTAACCTAATGTTACATTGCTACAGAACATGTGTTGTGTCCATGTTTGGTTTGGATCTGGCCTTCGCCTCCTACGTTTGCATATCTGGTTCTGGCTGAATACATTTCTCCATTAAGTAGTAAACGCCTGTGCAAAAGCAGGGCCGAGCTGTAGGGGAGATTCAAACCAGACAAAATTATGGTTGACAACGCATCTAACTCAATGCTATCCAATGAGATAATGGGTTGGGGGAGGACCTAGATGTGTGTTGAGTTGTCCATCAGAATAGGGGGGGAGGAAACAAACACCTGTGTGAAGGCTGGGTCAGAGCCAGCGCTTTAGACCCACTGAAGAGACCAGGGTTGTCTGAGGAACACAACAGGTAGTCTTCACTGACCACTGAAGAGACCAGAGTTGTCTGAGGAACACAACATGTAGTCTTCACTGACCACTGAAGAGACCAGAGTTGTCTGAGGAACACAACAGGTAGTCTTCACTGACCACTGAAGAGAGACCAGAGTTGTCTGAGGAACACAACAGATAGTCTACACTGACCACTGAAGAGACCAGGGTTGTCTGAGGAACCAGACAGGTAGTCTACACTGACCACTGAAGAGACCAGGGTTGTCTGAGGAACAAGACAGGTAGTCTACAATGAAGAGACCATTTTAATAAATTTTTGACCATCACGAAAATGACGACATTTAGAAAAATCCCAGAGTCACAAGACTAGGTGCATTGAAACCGCCTTGACCCGTAGAGACGGAGCCTAACGTTTCTGTCCGAAAGCTTATTCAAGAACCTTGTAGCAACGCACTGAAAATTTGGGTCGCTGCTCGAGCTCCAAATGACCTATTGAGCCGAAACTTGGTATTCGGGGTCGCCTCACACGTAATGTCAGAGCTGGACCTGCAGCTAGAACGTAACTACATGTTTAATGTTTTTATTATGGTTTAAACTGAAGGCGCTGTGAATTTTGGGCCTGCTCTGAAGTATGTGATAGTTGGCTTCTAAATGAGTTGGAAAAAGTGGGATTGGTGTCAGTTTGTATCAGTTTGGTGTCAGAATGATATCTAGTTGACTGACGGACGGTGACTTGCTGGCTGAATTTTGTCCATTTTCAATATGTTTAAACAGTGAGGTACCATCACCAAATTGACATTCTGAAATCAACACCAACGAGTGATGGAAAGGAACCAGAATCACTGCCCGGACATCCCGAGTTCATCTGGCCAGTGAATTTTGCATGTCTGCAGGATTTTTGAGCATGTCAAATTCGTGATGGTAAATGCACATTGAAACATATTACAAATGGACAGCCGTGCACCTGGTTATTGGAATGGGTTACCAGGAGCATATTTTAAGTGTTTTTTAATGCCTTTAGGTGGGAGCGAGTGTCTATGGTTGGGATGGGATCACCTCCCACCCGTGTCCATCCAATAGGGGGCACCCCTGGTCATTTTGGACGTTGTTCAAAAAATCGTTAAAAAACGAGAGTCCCACGTCTCTCATGTCAACATCGAGCGATGGAGAGGAACCACTGCCAGACAATTTTGCATTTCTGAAGTATTTTTGAGCATGTCAAATTAGTGATGGTAAATGTCTATTGAAACATATTGCAAATGATCAGTACATTTGCAAAAAGAATCAACATTGAAAAAACATCACCAAATGAACATGATGAAATCAAAACAACGAGCGATGGAGAGGAACCACTATCACTGCCCGGCCATCCCAATGGTCACCGGGCCAGTCAATTTTGTATTTGTGTAGTATTTTTGAGCATGTCAAATTTGTGATGGTAAATACCCATTGAAACATATTGCAAATGGACAGCCGTGCGCCTGGTAAAAAAAAAAAAAAAATGCACACGGGGTCTACCGTTGGGTAGGGAGCACCCTCCACCCGTGCCCCTGGTCATTTTGGTCACTATTCAAAAAATCGTTAAAAAACAACAGAGTACCACTTCTCCCTCATCATACATGACAAATAGACCATATAGGTTCATTCATGGCTTAACATAGTGCTATATATCATTTGGGCAGTATAAATGCCATTTGGACATGGTTCACTTTTGGGTTTGGAAACCAACTTCCTATGATCGTACATGGCAAATGGACATAACATCCTGATTTGGCACTTTCAATACTTTCATATTGCATTTGGACACTTCTTATGGCATTTGGCAATGGTCCACTGACTTTTGACTTCAACTTTTGACTTCCTATGAAATCATATCGCAAATGGACAAAACATATGCCTTATGGACAATTTAAAAAATATGGCAATGAAATATGACATAAGTATGTTCATACAGTTCCTATACATGTATAATTGACCAAAAAATTCAAAGAATATCGAAACACGGTCCAGAAAGCACTTTTTAAGGGGGTGATAGGTTTTTGAAAAAAATATATAATTAAAAAAATGTGACCCTTGACTTGATGTTTGATGTTTGACTATGTTGCCATCTAGCCTGTCTGAAACTTGAGAAATAGAAACCATATTTTTTGAATAATCTACAACTGTTAAATGTTATGTTAAGAATACTTTAAATTAATTGTAATTTTTGTTTCCGACTGCTTTTCCTGACTGTTTTCCTCTTTCCAGCTTTGACACTTCAAAAATAGAACCAAGAACGTTAAACAATATAATCTACAGTTGTTAATTTTTTAAATTAAATTAAGCTAAATTAGTTGTAATATACATTTTTTACATTTTTTCGGACTGTTTTGCCATATCCTAGACGTTGTAACACTTTTGCTCAACTGAAGTAGAGTATATTGTGAATAATTGCAGGCCACACTACTTGCCTAGAGAGTTCTCAGCTATACTTTTCATGGCTGTTTATTTACCACCACAAACCGATGCTAGCAATGAGACCGTACTCAGTCAGCTGTATAAGGAAATGAGCAAACAGGAAACCACTTACCCAGAGGCGGCACTCCTGGTGGCAGGAGACTTTAATGCAGGGAAACTTAAATCAGTTCTAGCAAATCTCTATCGACATATTAAATGTGCAAAAAATTCTAGATAACCTGTACTCCACACACAGAGACGCATACAAATCTCTCCCTCGCCCTCCATTTGATAAATCCGACCACAACTCTATCCTCCTGATTCCAGCTTACAAGAAAAATGTAAAGCATGAAGCACCAATGACTCGGTCTATAAAAAAGTGATCAGATGAAGCAGATGCTAAACTACAAGACTGTTGCGCTATCACAGACTGGAACATGTTCCGGGATTCTTCCGATGACATTGAGGAATACACCACATCAGTCACTGGCTTTATCAATAAGTTCATCGAGGATGTTGTCCCCACAGTGACTGTCCGTACATACCCCAACCAGAAGCCATGGATTACAGGCAACATTCGCACTGAGTTAAAGGGTAGAGCTGCTGCTTTTAATGTGCGGGACTCTAATCCAGAAGCTTACAATAAATCCCGCTATGCCCTGCGACGAACCATTTAAAAGGCAACGTCAATACAGGGCTAATATTAAATCATACAACACTGGCTCCGGCTCGTCGGATTTGGCAGGTCTCGCAAACTATTACAGACTAAAAAGGGAAGCACAGTCGCGAGCTGCCCAGTGACACGAGCCTATCAGGCGAGCTATATCACTTCTATGCTCGCTTCGAGGCAAGCAACAATGAGGCATGCATGAGAGCATCAGCTGTTCCGGACGACTGTGTGATCACGCTCTCCGTAGCCGAAGTGAGTAAGACCTTTATACAGGTCAACATACACAAGGCTGCGGGGCCAGACAGATTACCAGGAAGTGTGCTCCGGGCATGTGCTGACCAACTGACAGGTGTCTTCACTGACATTTTCAACATGTCCTTGATTGAGTCTGTAATACCAACATGTTTCAAGCAGACCACCATAGTCCCTGTGTCCAAGAACACAAAGGCAACCTGCGTAAATGACTACAGACCCGTAGCACTCACGTCCGTAGCCATGAAGTGCTTTGAAAGGCTGGTAATGGCTCACATCAACAACATTATCCCAGAAACCCGAGACCCACTCCAATTTGCATACCACCCAAACAGATCCACAGATTATGCAATCTCTATTGCACTCCACACTGCCCTTCCCCACCTGGACAAAATTGACTACAGCTCAGTGTTCAACACCATAGTACCCTCAAAGCTCATCACCAAGCTAAGGAACCTGGGACTAAACACCTCCCTCTGCACCTTGATCCTGGAATTCCTGACGGGCTGCCCCCAGGTGGTGAGGGTAGGTAGCAACACATCTGCTACGCTGATCCTCAACACTGGAGCTCCCCAGGGGTGCGTGCTCAGTCCCCTCCTGTACTCCCTGTTCACCCACGACTGCATGGCCAGGCACGACTCCAACACCATCATTAAGTTTGCAGATGACACAACAGTGGCAGGCCTGATCACCGACAATGACGAGACAGCTTAGCCAGGTGGTGCCAGAATAACAACCTATCCCTCAACATAACCAAGACTAAGGAGACGATTGTGGACTACAGGAAAAGGAGCACCGAGCACACACGCCCCCACACGCCCCCATCGACGGGGATGTAGTGGAGAAGGTTGAGAGCTTCAAGTTCCTTGGTGTCAACATCAACAACGAACTAGAATGGTCCAAACACACCAAGTAAGGCGTGAAGAGGGCATGACAAGCCAATTCCCCATCAGGAAATTAAAAAGATTTGGCATGGGTCCTGAGATCCTCAAAAGGTTCTACAGCTGCAACATCGAGAGCATCCTGACCGGTTGCATCACTGCCTGGTACGGCAATTGCCGCAAGGCACTTCAGAGGGTATTGCGTACGGCCCAGTACATCACTGGGGCAAAGCTGCCTGCCATCCAGGACCTCTACACCAGGCGGTGTCAGAGGAAGGCCCTAAAAATTGTCAACGACCCCAGCCACCCCAGTCATAGACTGTTCTCTCTACTACCACATGGCAAGGGGTACCGGAGTGCCAAGTTTAATACAGCAAATGTCCAATACGGCAAATGAAAGATAAACATCTTGTTAATCTACCCATCATGTCCCATTTTTAAAATGTTTTACATCGAAAACACAACCTATATTTATGTTAGACCACCACCAAATTTAAAAAAAGGGGGATGGGCTTGCTATACCCAAAGAGGCCAACATCACGACAGAGTGGTATACTGTAAACACCTTTATAGAGTGGTATACTGTAGGACACCTTTATAGAGTGGTATACTGTAAACACCTTTATAGAGTGGTATACTGTAGGACACCTTTATAGAGTGGTATACTGTAGGACACCTTTATAGAGTGGTATACTGTAAACACCTTTATAGAGTGGTATACTGTAAACACCTTTATAGAGTGGTATACTGTAGGACACCTTTATAGAGTGGTATACTGAAGGACACCTTTATAGATTGGTATACTGTAAACACCTTTATAGAGTGGTATACTGGAGGACACCTTTATAGAGTGGTATACTGTAAACACCTTTATAGAGTGGTATACTGTAGGACACCTTTATAGAGTGGTATACTGAAGGACACCTTTATAGAGTGGTATGCTGAAGGACACCTTTATAGAGTGGTATACTGTAGGACACCTTTATAGAGTGGTATACTGAAGGACACCTTTATAGAGTGGTATACTGTAGGACACCTTTATAGAGTGGTATACTGTAAACACCTTTATAGAGTGGTATACTGTAAACACCTTTATAGAGTGGTATACTGTAAACACCTTTATAGAGTGGTATACTGAAGGACACCTTTATAGAGTGGTATACTGTAGGACACCTTTATAGAGTGGTATACTGTAAACACATTTATAGAGTGGTATACTGTAAACACCTTTATAGAGTGGTATACAAACACTTTATAGAGTGGTATACTGTAAACACCTTTATAGAGTGGTATACTGTAGGACACCTTTATAGAGTGGTATACTGTAGGACACCTTTATAGAGTGGTATACTGTAAACACCTTTATAGAGTGGTATCCTGGAGGACACCTTTATAGAGTGGTATACTGTAAACACCTTTATAGAGTGGTATATACTGTAGGACACCTTTATAGAGTGGTATACTGAAGGACACCTTTATAGAGTGGTATACTGAAGGACACCTTTATAGAGTGGTATACTGTAGGACACCTTTATAGAGTGGTATACTGTAAACACCTTTATAGAGTGGTATACTGTAAACACCTTTATAGAGTGGTATACTGTAAACACCTTTATAGAGTGGTATACTGTAAACACCTTTATAGAGTGGTATACTGAAGGACACCTTTATAGAGTGGTATACTGTAAACACCTTTATAGAGTGGTATACTGGAGGACACCTTTATAGAGTGGTATACTGTAAACACCTTTATAGAGTGGTATATACTGTAAACACCTTTATAGAGTGGTATACTGTAAAAATCTTTATAGAGTGGTATACTGAAGGACACCTTTATAGAGTGGTATACTGTAGGACACCTTTATAGAGTGGTATACTGTAAACACCTTTATAGAGTGGTATCCTGGATGACACCTTTATAGAGTGGTATACTGTAGGACACCTTTATAGAGTGGTATACTATAAACACCTTTATAGAGTGGTATACTGTAAACACCTTCATAGAGTGGTATACTGTAGGACACCTTTACAGAGTGGTATACTGTAGGACACCTTTACAGAGTGTTATACTGTAGGACACCTTTATAGAGTGGTATACTGTAGGACACCTTTATAGAGTGGTATACTGTAGGACACCTTTATAGAGTGGTATACTGTAGGACACCTTTACAGAGTGTTATACTGTAGGACACCTTTATAGAGTGGTATACTGTAGGACACCTTTATAGAGTGGGATACTGTAAACACCTTTATAGAGTGGTATACTGTAAACACCTTTATAGAGTGGTATACTGTAAACCCCTTTACAGAGTGTTATACTGTAGGACACCTTTATAGAGTGGTATACTGTTGGACACCTTTATGGAGTGGTTTACTGCCTCTCCGAGGCACATTTGATTGGACAGAGATGACCTTTTGACGTCCGTCACCAATCGTCCGTTCCAAATGCCACCCTCTTCCCTACATGGGTCATAGTCAAAGGAAGTTCACTATTTAGGGATTAGGGTGTCATTGGTGATGCAAACAAAACGTCCGTCCCTGAAGGCAAGGGATGGAAATCAAGGAACATTTTAGAATAATCTGGTTCCTGGTCATTACCTGGCTGTGTTGACTTCCCCTCTGATGTTATGTTAATGGACAGAGTTAGATGCTGTGTGTGTGTGTGTGTGTGTGTGTGTGTGTGTGTGTGTGTGTGTGTGTGTGTGTGTGTGTGTGTGTGTGAGTGTGTGTGTGTGTGTGTGTGTTGTGTGTGTGTGTGTGTGTGTGTGTGTGTGGTGTGTTTTGCGTGTGTGTGTGTGTGTGTGTGTGTGTGTGTGTGTGTGTGTGAGTGTGTGAGTGTGTGTGTGTGTGTTTGCGTGTGTGTGTGTGTGTGTGTGTGTGTGTGTGTGTGTGTGTGTGTGTGTGTGTGTGTGTGTGTGTGTGTGTGTGTGTGTGTGTGTGTTTGTGTGTGTGTGTGTGTGTGTGTGAGTGATATACAAAGGTAAGGTAGGGAAGCACGAAGTGAGCCTCTACAGAGTCCTGAGACAGGCTTCTTCAGCTCCTGAGACAGACACTACACCTGTAACCTCCCAGAGGAAGAGAGGGACGGAGCACTACTCTGAGACAGACACTACACCTGTAAACTCCCAGAGGAAGAGAGGGACGGAGCACTACTCTGAGACAGACACTACACCTGTAAACTCCCAGAGGAAGAGAGGGACGGAGCACTACTCTGAGACAGACACTACACCTGTAAACTCCCAGAGGAAGAGAGGGACGGAGCACTACTCTGAGACAGACACTACACCTGTAAACTCCCAGAGGAAGAGAGGGACGGAGCACTACTCTGAGACAGACACTACACCTGTAAACTCCCAGAGGAAGAGAGGGACGGAGCACTACTCTGAGACAGACACTACACCTGTAAACTCTCAGAGGAAGAGAGGGACGGAGCACTACTCTGAGACAGGTAGGACCCCATGGTAACTTTTGATTTAAGTTTTGATTAAATTGTAATTGGACTAAGTAACATCAACATCAGCAAAAATATATTGATAGATGTAAGATGTCAAAGTTGGCGTTTACTTTTTAAAGATGCTATAAACTTCATATTGTTGACTGAAATATTATATTTTAAAGCTAAATAGGAAATGAAAGGTGACATGTGAAGGTAATGTAATAAGGCTTTCCCTCTGGTTGGTTAGGTAACATTTGTGACGTATGTCATTTTGAATCACAATGCAAAGGATTCTCTGACATTAATTCTTTCTTACCATTTTTATCTGTCATCACACGAACCCTGGAACTCCCAAAAGATCACAGAACATCTCTGTCATTCCGTGGGTTCTATTCTAGTTCAATTGTCATTCTAGTTCTATTGGACTGAAGAGAAGATGAACACCTCTGTGGTGAACGACTCCTCTCCCTCCTCTACCCTGGACAACCTAAACAACTACATGGACCAGACCAAATATCTCTTCACCATCGCCTACCTACTCAACCTCATCCTGGGTCTCCCCACCAATGTCTACGTCCTGTGGCTGATAGTGACCGGAGCTGTAGCGACGATGGCTTCAGACTTCTTCTCTCTCAATCTGACCGTGTCTGAGATCATCTACTGTCTATTCAATCTCTTGGCTTTGCTGGACTACTATCTGTTGAATGGCTTGTTCCTGCCTGCCAGGGCTTTCTCTATGGGTTTACTTACTGTCAGTCGTCCTCTGTTCCAGTGCTGTATCTGTGTGGAGCGCTACCTGGCGGTGGTCCACCCTGTAACCTTCCTGAAGTACAAACCCCTGAGGTACAGGGTGGGGTGTTGTGGTGTTGTCTGGCTGGTGGTTCTTGGGTTCTGTGTTGCTGCGTTGTTCATGTCTTTCTCAACCACCTTCTATTACTTTTACTTGGCTCAGTATCTGGTTGTGTTTTCCATTGAGTTGTTCTGCTGCCTGGCTGTTCTCAGAGCTCTGAGACGTCCCGGGCCGGGGAAGGAGAGAGAGAGAGGGAAGGGATGAACAACATGAAGAGAAAGGCTTTCTGGATCATTCTGGTAATTCTAGTGTCTGTGGTCGTGAGTGTTCTTCCTATCATGGTCACTGTGTCTTTCCAAGGGTACCTGAACTTCAACGACTTCTACTTTGCTCTCTCCATCTCTTTCTCCCTCATAATCATCTCTGGGTTTGTTCAGCCCCTCCTCTACCTCCACAGAGCTGGGAAACTGGCCTGTATCAGGGGACCCTGAGAATAGCTCCCCTAAACATGAAGCATTTCTACCTGAAATCTAAATGCTCTAAATGTCAATAATGATGTGTGTCTTTAGTAGTAATGGAATAAAATTACACAGGAAACATGTATATTTATCGTCCCTGCCATTACAGTTGGAACATTTTGTCACTTTCCCAGAATCCCAAGGTTTTCCAGATATCCCGGTTGGAAGATTCCCAGAATCAGAAGGGAATGAGCATGGAAACCTGATAATTTTGGGGAAATCAATTTCCTTTTGAACCCTACCTGAAACAATAGTTTATTTTATTGTATTATTACAGTGGGACATCAGTGCTAGGCCATCTCAGGCATTACCACAGGGACACTGAAACTATCCCTAACATGTTGCATGTAGCTCACATGGTCTTTGATCAGAAAGCACGATGATACAATGCCGACTACTAATATTGAGGAATGTTTTGGCTTTTATAGAAACACAAGATGTGCCGAATCTTTAGGGTTCTCTCTTTTGTAGCCGCTTCCTGTAGTCAAATGACTAAATCTCCCTCTAGTGGCCTCATGGGTGTAATGTTATTAATTTTTTCCTAATTTAATCATAATAGAAGAAAAAAAATGAAGTGTAAATCTGGTGTTTCTATGTCTAACAGTTTGGTTATATTTCAGTCTTCTGTGATGTATATAAACTGTAATATTGGGATGAAAACTCAAAATGTAATACATTTCATCTCTATATCTGACATGGTACAGGTGTCTTATTTTGATTAAGCCCAGAACCATGTGTGTGAGGTGGATACTTTAGTTTCAAAGTAGATTTTTTAAAGACCACCAAGAATCACTCTGTGTGACTCTGATTTAGCCCACATTTATCTGTATATCTGACATTCTGTTTTGATTCTTTTGAACATATTATACTGTTTCCTACCTCAGGTTTCAATATTATTTCATAATACTTTTGTTATCGTCATTACATTTTACCACTGTTAATGGCACTGTGTGAATTAATCTTGTTGGATCATTATTCAGATTGTTAACATAGTTGAAGGGGAAGTAAAGGGTTCAAACCAAACAGCCACATTGTTGTTAAGCTCCTGCAACACGACATTTTGTAGTAAACATCTGAGTGATGGGGCTGTATAAATGTTATCGCTCTTAAATTCATGGATATAGATGTGGATGCATGGGACTGACCTTCCATACCTTAAGGGAACATTTTGACATTTGCCATATGGTTAGTGAGAAAGTCCATATTGCAAATGTACGGTCCCTAACTAGACGTGCCTGAAAACGTTTGTAAAATTTGCGGATGGCGTCGGGCCGTGCGGCAGGGCCAGATCTTCCATGAAGTCATCAAACGAACTCCCTCGGACATTCGGTTTCCGTTTTATAAAATAATCAAATTTTGGTCATTTTTCCGCTGTCCCGGTAAATCCCGCAAAAGGGCGAATGGAATCATATTGCAAATGTACAAAACATCACGAATCACGACGTTGCCTTATCTCCTTAACGGAAAATATTTCGAAACCGATAACTTGGTAAGCATAGGTTTTGCATAATGAGCAGTTGGCCCCGAACAAGATGGCGTCTAGGCCTCAACGGTTTTTGAGTTATGGCCATTTTTCTGGGATTAAAGGTCCAAAATGAAAATAGAGCAATAATTTTTCCACTTCACATTAAAGTAAAGGAACGTACGGTGTCAATAAAAAAAGAACCAGCCATTTATCTATCGTCATTTAAGAGAAATCGTACAATGTCAAATTGGTGATGTTCAAAAATAGTTAAAAAAAAAAACAGTTACAGATACAGTTGCAGCGTGTTCATACGAATCTTTTTAAAGTGGCTTCGGAGCTCTGAGAGATTTCTGAGATTTTCTGGGATTTTCTGAAATAACACACACTCACTAAACCCTCCGTAAATAAGTCAGTTCTTAACGTAAAGACTTAAAACTCAAAATTCTATAATTGTCTACACCAAGGAGGAAATGTGTTCACTTTCAGCTTCCTGTGTAAACCGGAAGTGCCTTAAAAGGGTGTCATAGCTGCTGTTTCGAACGATTAAAAAGGTCAGATCTTTTCAAAACTTCTTATGTGTGATTAGGCAACCCCCATGAACTGTAAGTCAGTCATTTCTCCCAACAGATGTAAAAAAAACTCTCTCTCACACACACACAGCAAGGATGTAGTGACAAAGTGCGGTGCTTAAAGACACACAGAGCCTGCAATGGCATTTCCATATTCTCTAGACCGTGCCGAGTTCAACGAGATGCTCCGCTTGATCGTAGGTCGCTCTGAGTGCAGAGACCGTGAAAAAAGTAGGCCCAAAATGAAGCCTGGCTCTAAATGTAATTTGCTTTTGGGTGACAGTGAGAGAACCGTTGGGGTGTGAAGCACAATTCGACCTCAGGTACGTTCCTGAGGTCCTCCCGATCTGTGTAAGCCTAACCTTGACCGTGTGGCATTAATCCTTAACAGTTAATCAGGGCTTTTTGATCTCACAGATTACAATGACTTCTCTCCCCATAGGAATACATTGCCTGCTCCTCTAAGTCAACCTGAAGCCTATGTGGGTTATGAATGTCTTATGAACCTGTCTTCAATGACAGTCCATAAGGACACTATGAGGTCTACCTGTGTCGATTCTAAGCTTCCTGAAGCAACCGGAAGTGGTTAAAATCACCCTAAAAGTGTTTTTCCATACCCAACCAGCAGTTTGTGATAAATAGTGCATTCAACCCTGTGTAAATCGGTCAGTTCTTAACGAAAACACTTAAAACTCAGGATTCTGTAAAGGAATACCCCAATCAGGATATGTGTTGACTTATAGCTTCCTGTGCCAACCGAAAGTGCCTTAAATGGTGTCATAGTGGCTGTTTCGAAGGGTTAAAAGGTGTGATTTTTTCAAAACATCATATGTGTGATTAGGCAACCCCCATGAACTGTAAATCAGTCATTTCTCCCATAAAATTTCTAATAAAAACTAAATCACACACACACACAGCTTGGAAGGAGGGACATATTGGGGTGCGTAGAGACAGACGGTGCCTGCAATAGTTACTTTTGTTCGAGCTAAAAAAGAACCATGAGACCTAGAGTTCTGAAATTTTAGAAACCTGTTCTAGACCTTAGGTCAATGGTTAGGTCGTGGTGAGTTACTTGGCTCTAGAAGGTTCTCGGACCGAGAAACAGCCTCGTATATTTGCAATAACTTCAATTCATTTTTGCATCACGAAAATGCCGACATTTAGAAATGTCCCAGAGTCGCAAGACTAGGTGCATTGCAACCTCCTCGGCCCATATAGACGGACCCCAACATTTCTGACCGATAGCTCATTCAAGGACCCCGTAGCAAGGCATGGAAAAAAGTGGATTTTCAGCACCAATTAGGGTCTTGCTCAGGCACCAAATTACCTATCGAGCCGAAACTTGGGATTCGGGGTCGCCTCACATAGGCCTACACATAATGTCAGAACTGGACCCGCAGCTAGAGAAGGCGTGGTAAATTTTGGGCCAGCTCTGAAGTATGTGATAGTTGGCTTCTAAACGAGTTGGAAAAAGTGGGTGTGGTGTCAGTTTGTATCAGTTTGGTGTCAGAATGATATCTAATTGACTGATGGACGGTGACTTGCTGGTGACTTTTGTCCATTTGCAATATATTTAAACAGTGAAAAAAACAGCACCAAATGGACATGATGAAATCAACACAACGAGCAATGGAGAGGAACCACTATCACTGCCCGGCCATCCTGTGTTCATCGGGCCAGTTAATTCGGCATTTCTGCAGGATTTTGGAGCATGACAAATTCGTGATGGTAAATGCCCATTGAAACATATTGCAAATGCATGTGCATTTGCAATATGATTCAACAGTGAAAAAAACATCACCAAATGGACATGATGAAATCAACACAACGAGCGATGGAGAGGAACCACTATCACTGCCCGGCCATCCTGTGTTCATCAGGCCAGTTAATTTGGTATTTCAGCGTCCCGGAGTCGCCTCTTCACTGTTGACGTTGAGACTGGAGTTTTGCCTGTGGTAGCGCCTTTGGCAGCCATTACAGCTTTGAATCAAGATTCTACCGACTTTACACAACTCTTAGGTCAACATCTATCCATTGTTTTAGCTATGCATGGGTTCAGAAATGGAGATGAATTAGTTTTGATGGCTTTCTTTCACTGAACTCATTCTCCATTGGCTACATTCTAATGTTGTGCTGATTTCTAATTAAAGGTAAACAGTATTTAAAGGGATTGCTTTAGAAAAACAAATTGAAGAAAAACTCCCTGATCAAATTGCTATTTTCTGAGATTTAAATAATATTTATTCAGTGTGTGAAAGGTAGACATACCCTCAAACCTGGTTACTCACCTGCACATGGTAAGTCTGAATAACAAGTACTGAGAAGGTCTTAAATCAAAAGGTGTAAAAAATAAATTTCCTGAGTCTGATGGGCCCCTTGGAGCAAACTGACCCAATAGGTTTCTCCATGACGTAACACACACCTGTGTGAAGGGAGGGCCGAGCTTTAGAGCACATTCAAACCAGACTAAATGATGCGTAAAAACTGTCCAATGAGAGCAAGTGCTGAGGGGGTGGGGTTTAGATTTGCTTTGCGTTGTCCAGCATGGTTTCAAACCAAACACAACTACGATCTGTCAACCAATTGAAAATGATGAACAGCGTTTATCACACCTCTTCCCCTATTACACCCTATCACATTCCACTCCACAGACTAACCCTGCTACAGAACATGTTGTGTCCATGTTTGGTTTGGATCTGGCCTTCAGCTTCTACGTTTGCATATCTGGTTCTGGCTGAATACATTTCTCCATTAACTAACACACACCAAGGTAGGGCCGAGCTTTAGACGCACCATCACAAACCAGACAAAATTATGGTTAACAACACAGCCAACTCAATGCTATCCAATGAGATAATGGGTTTGGGGAGGACCTAGATTTGCGTTGCGTTTTTCGTCGGAAAAGCTGGGGAGGAAATACACACCTGTGTGAAGGCTGGGTCAGAGGCAGAGCTTTAGACCCACTGAAGAGACCAGGAGTGTCTGAGGAAAACGACAGGTAGTCTACACTGACCACTGAAGAGACCAGGGTTGTCTGAGGAACATGACAGGTAGTCTACACTGAACACTGAAGAGACCAGGGTTGTCTGAGGAACACGACAGGTGGTCTACACTGAACACTGAAGAGACCAGGGTTGTCTGAGGAACACGACAGGTAGTCTACACTGACCACTGAAGAGGCCAGGAGTGTCTGAGGAAAACGACAGGTAGTCTACACTGACCACTGAAGAGACCAGGGTTGTCTGAGGAACACGACAGGTGATCTACACTGACCACTGAAGAGACCAGGGTTGTCTGAGGAACACGACAGGTGATCTACACTGAACACTGAAGAGACCAGGTAGTGACAGGTAGTGTACTCTCAAGAGACAATATTTTTCTTCATATTGTATTTGGACAAATTCACTTATTTCAAAATCGAAATGTTTTGTCTCTTACATTCACAGACCCCAACGACTGAGAAGAGATGAACACCTCTGTAGACAGCAACTCTACTCTCCTCTCCTCCTTCTCTGAACACCTTCTGGTAAAAAGTTATAATAACATCCAATAATAAACCATTGATAAGGGATTGAAATGTGTGAATAATGATTAATTAGCAAACTGTTTGTAAATGTCTTATAAATGTCTTACTAACTGAATGTTATTATAAAGTGTTACCATCTTCCTTTCCAGTCTGTCCAGTATGTTCTGTACACTGCTGCCATCTCTATCAACCTCATCCTGGGTCTTCCCATCTTCCTTTCCAGTCTGTCCAGTATGTTCTGTACACTGCTGCCATCTCTATCAACCTCATCCTGGGTCTTCCCATCTTCCTTTCCAGTCTGTCCAGTATGTTCTGTACACTGCTGCCATCTCCATCAACCTCATCCTGGGTCTCCCCACCTTCCTTTCCAGTCTGTCCAGTATGTTCTGTACACTGCTGCCATCTCTATCAACCTCATCCTGGGTCTTCCCATCTTCCTTTCCAGTCTGTCCAGTATGTTCTGTACACTGCTGCCATCTCTATCAACCTCATCCTGGGTCTTCCCATCTTCCTTTCCAGTCTGTCCAGTATGTTCTGTACACTGCTGCCATCTCTATCAACCTCATCCTGGGTCTTCCCATCTTCCTTTCCAGTCTGTCCAGTATGTTCTGTACACTGCTGCCATCTCTATCAACCTCATCCTGGGTCTTCCCATCTTCCTTTCCAGTCTGTCCAGTATGTTCTGTACACTGCTGCCATCTCTATCAACCTCATCCTGGGTCTTCCCATCTTCCTTTCCAGTCTGTCCAGTATGTTCTGTACACTGCTGCCATCTCTATCAACCTCATCCTGGGTCTCCCCACCTTCCTTTCCAGTATGTCCAGTATGTTCTGTACACTGCTGCCATCTCCATCAACCTCATCCTGGGTCTCCCCACCAATGTCTACATCCTGTGGCTGATAGTGACCGGAGCTGTAGGGACGATGGCTTCAGACTTCTTCTCTCTCAACCTGGCTGTGTCTGAGATCCTCTCCATCCTGTCCAATCTGATGTTTATTGTTCATCATCTCATCCAAGAGAATGACACTTTATGGAGCGTTGGGACATTCTTTGCCGGTTTCAACCTCTTTGGTCGTCCTCTGTTCCAGTGCTGTATCTGTGTGGAGCGCTACCTGGCGGTGGTCCACCCTGTAACCTTCCTGAAGTACAAACCCCTGAGATACAGGGTGGGGTGTTGTGGTGTTGTCTGGATGATGGTGCTTGGCTACTGCTTTGTAAATCTGCTTAGTAATTACCAATCTGCATGGTGGAAGATCTTTACTTTGATATTAAACCTGCTTACTCTTTCTGTGATGTTGTTCTGCTGCCTGGCTGTTCTCTGGGCTCTGAAACGTCCCGGTCCGGGGGAAGGAGAGAGAGAGGGGGAAGGGATGAACAACATGAAGCTGAGGGCCTTCAGGATCATTTCAATGATCATCGTGTCTATGCTTGTCATGTACCTCCCACTGGTTCTTCTCCTAGTTAGTTATCATTTTATAGAATCAGTGGAGTTTTTTGGGGGATTGTCCATTTGTTACTCTATCACTGTTGTCAGTGGGTTTGTTCAGCCTCTCCTCTTCCTCCACAGGTCTGGGAAACTGCCTTGTGTCAGGGGACCCTGAGGCTGAGGTCACACTGGGCACTGACATCAATCAGTTCAACTTCTAATTTTGATTTACAATTTGAGTAATTGCATTTTGGACTAAAAGTTGGGTGACAAAAATACCAACATTCCCGAAATTCGTTAACTTTGATGACTTCCATTCAGTTTCCCACCTTGATGACTTCCATTCAGTTTACCACCTTGATGACTTCCATTCAGTTTACCACCTTGATGACTTCCATTCAGTTTACCACCTTGATGACTTCCATTCAGTTTCCCACCTTGATTTGATTTGATTTAACGTCGTCATGTTGATTATATGTGTTGAAGTTACAGGGAAACAACACTGATTCTACCATTCTGTGCCCAGTGGCTTGGCTCTGGCAAGGACACTGATTCTACCATTCTGTGCCCAGTGGCTTGGCACTGGCAAGGACACTGATTCTACCATTCTGTGCCCAGTGGCTTGGCTCTGGCAAGGACACTGATTCTACCATTCTGTGCCCAGTGGCTTGGCACTGGCAAGGACACTGATTCTACCATTCTGTGCCCAGTGGCTTGGCACTGGCAAGGACACTGATTCTACCATTCTGTGCCCAGTGGCTTGGCTCTGGCAAGGACACTGATTCTACCATTCTGTGCCCAGTGGCTTGGCTCTGGCAAGATATATATTTTCCTCATTACTAAGCCCAACCAATCCAATCTGTACAAACAAACCCGGATCAAATGAGAACAGAAAATGTTCATGCTGACCTTAGTAGAACACACTGACTGCAATATGTGGTAGTTTATTGTGATGTCATACTGACCTTAGTAGAACACACTGACTGCAATATGTGGTAGTTTATTGTGATATGTGGTAGTTTATTGTGATGTCATACTGACCTTAGTAGAACACACTGACTGCAATATGTGGTAGTTTATTGTGATGTCATACTGACCTTAGTAGAACACAATAACTGTAATATGTGGTAGTTTATTGTGATGTCATACTGACCTTAGTAGAACACACTGACTGCAATATGTGGTAGTTTATTGTGATGTCATACTGACCTTAGTAGAACACAATAACTGTAATATGTGGTAGTTTATTGTGATGTCTTTCTGACCTTAGTAGAACACAATGACTGTAATATGTGGTAGTTTATTGTGATGTCTTTCTGACCTTAGTAGAACACAATGACTGTAATATGTGGTAGTTTATTGTGATATGTGGTAGTTTATTGTGATGTCATACTGACCTTTGTAGAACACACTGACTGTAATATGTGGTAGTTTATTGTAATGTCATGCTGACCTTAGAAGAACACAATGACTGTAATCTGTGGTAGTTTACTGTGATGTGTTACTGACCTTAGTAGAACACACTGACTGTAATATGTGGTAGTTTATTGTGATGTCATACTGACCTTAGTAGAACACACTGACTGTAAAATGTGGTAGTTTATTGTGATGTCATACTGACCTTAGTAGAACACAATGACTGTAATATGTGGTAGTTTATTGTGATGTCATACTGACCTTAGTAGAACACAACGACTGTAATATGTGGTAGTTTATTGTGATGTCATACTGACCTTAGTAGAACACACTGACTGTAATCTGTGGTAGTTTACTGTGATGTCATACTGACCTTAGTAGAACACACTGACTGTAATATGTGGTAGTTTATTGTGATGTCATACTGACCTTAGTAGAACACACTGACTGTAATACGTGGTAGTTTACTGTGATGTCATACTGACCTTAGTAGAACACACTGACTGTAATCTGTGGTAGTTTACTGTGATGTCATACTGACCTTAGTAGAACACACTGACTGTAATATGTGGTAGTTTATTGTGATGTCTTTCTGACCTTAGTAGAACACACTGACTGTAAAATGTGGTAGTTTATTGTGATGTCATGCTGACCCTAGTAGAACACAATGACTGTAATATGTGGTAGTTTATTGTGATGTCATACTGACCTTAGTAGAACACACTGACTGTAATACGTGGTAGTTTATTGTGAAGTCATACTGACCTAAGCAGAACACACTGACTGTAATATGTGGTAGTTTATTGTGATGTCATACTGACCTTAGTAGAACACACTGACTGTAATATGTGGTAGTTTATTGTGATGTCATGCTGACCTTAGTAGAACACAATGACTGTAATCTGTGGTAGTTTACTGTGATGTGTTACTGACCTTAGTAGAACACACTGACTGTAATATGTGGTAGTTTATTGTGATGTCATACTGACCTTAGTAGAACACAATGACTGTAATATGTGGTAGTTTATTGTGATGTCATGCTGGCCTTAGTAGAACACAATGACTGTAATCTGTGGTAGTTTACTGTGATGTCATACTGACCTTAGTAGAACACAACGACTGTAATATGTGGTAGTTTATTGTGATGTCATACTGACCTAAGCAGAACACACTGACTGTAATATGTGGTAGTTTATTGTGATGTCATACTGACCTTAGTAGAACACACTGACTGTAATATGTGGTAGTTTATTGTGATGTCATACTGACCTTAGTAGAACACAATCACTGTAAAATGTGGTAGTTTATTGTGATGTCATACTGACCTTAGTAGAACACAATGACTGTAATATGTGGTAGTTTATTGTGATGTCATACTGACCTTAGTAGAACACAACGACTGTAATATGTGGTAGTTTATTGTGATGTCATACTGACCTTAGTAGAACACACTGACTGTAATCTGTGGTAGTTTACTGTGATGTCATACTGACCTTAGTAGAACACACTGACTGTAATATGTGGTAGTTTATTGTGATGTCATACTGACCTTAGTAGAACACACTGACTGTAATACGTGGTAGTTTACTGTGATGTCATACTGACCTTAGTAGAACACACTGACTGTAATCTGTGGTAGTTTACTGTGATGTCATACTGACCTTAGTAGAACACACTGACTGTAATATGTGGTAGTTTATTGTGATGTCATACTGACCTTAGTAGAACACACTGACTGTAAAATGTGGTAGTTTATTGTGATGTCATACTGACCTGAGTAGAACACAATGACTGTAATATGTGGTAGTTTATTGTGATGTCATACTGACCTTAGTAGAACACACTGACTGTAATACGTGGTAGTTTATTGTGAAGTCATACTGACCTAAGCAGAACACACTGACTGTAATATGTGGTAGTTTATTGTGATGTCATACTGACCTTAGTAGAACACACTGACTGTAATATGTGGTAGTTTATTGTGATGTCATGCTGACCTTAGTAGAACACAATGACTGTAATCTGTGGTAGTTTACTGTGATGTGTTACTGACCTTAGTAGAACACACTGACTGTAATATGTGGTAGTTTATTGTGATGTCATACTGACCTTAGTAGAACACAATGACTGTAATATGTGGTAGTTTATTGTGATGTCATGCTGGCCTTAGTAGAACACAATGACTGTAATCTGTGGTAGTTTACTGTGATGTCATACTGACCTTAGTAGAAAACAACGACTGTAATATGTGGTAGTTTATTGTGATTTGTGGTAGTTTATTGTGATGTCATACTGACCTTAGTAGAACACACTGACTGTAATATGTGGTAGTTTATTGTGATGTCATACTGACCTTAGTAGAACACAATCACTGTAATATGTGGTAGTTTATTGTGATGTCATACTGACCTTAGTAGAACACACTGACTGTAATATGTGGTAGTTTATTGTGATGTCATACTGACCTTAGTAGAACACACTGACTGTAATATGTGGTAGTTTATTGTGATGTCATACTGACCTTAGTAGAACACAATGACTGTAATATGTGGTAGTTTACTGTGGTGTCATACTGACCTTAGTAGAACACACTGACTGTAATATGTGGTAGTTTACTGTGATGTGTTACTGACCTTAGTAGAACACACTGACTGTAATATGTGGTAGTTTATTGTGATGTCATACTGACCTTAGTAGAACACAATGACTGTAATATGTGGTAGTTTATTGTGATATGTGGTAGTTTATTGTGATGTCATACTGACCTTAGCAGAACACACTGACTGTAAGTCGCTCCCCCCTACAGCTCGCCCGGTCTTCTGGCATGACCATCTGACATAAAAAGGGGACAGTTTGATGAAAAAGCTTTAAAAAATGGTTAAAATCTAAGTCATGTGACCTGATGAACCAAAACAAAGGGCTATGGTCATGAGGAATTAAAAGTCATATTCTTCAAGAATCCACGTCTGTATAAATGGCTTAATATCGTTAATTTAACAGTCATAAAATGGACGTACCAATCCCAGATTGAACCTTTATGTGAACGTTATTGATTATTGTTCCTGTTAGAAATGTAAACCTGAATCAGTTAAAGATGGTTGTTTATATTTGATGGGTCCCTTGTTGTTCTTCATACTTTAATAAATGGTCCAATGACATCTGAACTGTGGAATCTCCTGTTGATCGTTCTCTGACTTTTGTAAATAAAATGTTGTCTAGTTAAATGTATCACTACAACCTTGTCCTTGATGGATAGAGTGCTGCTCCTGGTGCTGTTACAGACACCTTTATTTAACCAGGTAGTCTAGTTGAGAACAAGTTCTCACTTACAACTGCACCCTGGCCAAGATAAAGCAAAGCAGTGCAACACAAACAGCAACACAGAGTTACACATGGAATGAAGAAACATACAGTCAATAGTAAAATAGAAAAGTTTATTTACAGTGTGTGTCAATGAGGTAGGATAAGGGACGTATAAGGCAATAAATAGGCCATAGTCACGAAATAATTACAATATTGCAATTAAACACTGGAGTGGTAGATGTGCAGAAGATGAGTGTGCAAGTAGAGATAATGGGGTGCAAATTAGCAAAATAAATAAAATAAATAACAGTATGGGGATGAGGTAGTTGTATGGGCTATTTGCAGATTGGCTATGTACAGGTGCAGTGATCTGTGAGCTGCTCTGACAGCTGGTGCCTAAAGTTAGTGATGAAGATATGAGTTTCCAGCTTCAGTTCATTCCAATCATTGGCAGCAGAGAACTGGAAGAAAGGCGGCCAAAGGAGGAATTGGCTTTGGGAGTGACCAGTGAAATATACCTGCTGGAGCGCGTGCTACGGGTGGGTACTGCTATGGTGACCAGTGAGCTGAGATATGGCGGGGCTTGAGATATGGCGGGGCTTTTCCTAGCAAATACTTATAGATGACCTGGAGCCAGTGGGTTTGACGACGAGTATGAAGCGAGTATGAAGCGAGTTGAATACAGTTGAATACGGCTGCACATTATTGTCTCTTATCAATGGCGGTTTAGGACCTTGAGCGTGGCCAGCTCGGAAACCAGCTCAGAAACCAGATTGCATATCAGAGAAGGTATAGTGGGATTCGAAATGGTTGGTGATCTGTTTGTTAACTTGGCTTTCGAAGACCTTAGAAAGGCACCGTAGGATAGATTTTCGTCTGTAGCAGTTTGGGTCTAGGGTGTCTCCCCCTTTGAAAAGGGGGATAACCACGGCAGCTTTCCAATCTTTGGGGATCTCAGGCGATACGAAAGAAAGGTTGAACAGGCTAGTAATAGGGGTTGCAACAATTTTGGTGAATATTTTTGGAAAGAGAGGGTCCAGATTGTCTCGCACGGCTGATTTGTAGGGATCCAGATTTTGTAGCTATTTCAGAACATCAACTATCTGGATTTGGGTGAAGGAGAAATGGGGGAGGCTTGGGAAAGATGCTGTGGGGGGGTGCAGGGCTGTTGACTGGGGTAGGGGTAGCCAGGTGGAAAGCATAGCCAGTTGTAGAAAAATGCTTATTGAAATTCTCAATTATAGTGGATTTATCGGTGGTGACAGTGTTTCCTAGCCTCAGTGCAGTGGGCAGCTAGGAGGAGGTGCTTTTATTCTCCATGGACTTTAGTGTCACAGAACCTTTTGGAGTTGGAGCTACAGGATGCAAATTTCTGTTTGAAAAAGCTAGCCTTGGCTTTCCTAACCTCCCTGAAACATTGCATATCATTGGGGCTATTCAATGCTAATGAAGTACGCCACAGGATGTTTTGGTGCTGGTCAAGGGCAGTCAGGTCTGGAGAGAACCAAGGGCTATATCTGTTCCTGGTTAAAAACAAATTGAATGGGGCTTAGTAACGATGGTGAGGAAAGCACTTGTAAAGAATAACCAGGCATCCTCTACTGAAGGGATGAGGTCAATATCCTTCCAGGATACCCAGTCCGGGTCGATTAGAAAGGTCTGCTCGCTGAAGTGTTTTAGGAAGTGTTTGACAGTGATGATGAGTGGTCGTTAGACCGCAGACCTATTACAGATGCAGGCAATGAGGCGGTGATCACTAAGATCCTGGTTGAAGACAGCAGAGGTGTATTTTGAGGGCAGGTTGGTTAGGATGATATCTATGAGAGTGCCCGTGTTAACGGATTTGGGGTCTGGTAGGTTCATTGATAATTTGTGTGAGATTGAGGGCATCAAGACTAGATTGTAGGATGGCCGGGGTGTTAAGCATGTCCCAGTTTAGGTCACCTAACAGCACGAGCTATGAAGATAGATGGGGAGCAATCAATTCACATATGGTGTCCAGCGCACAGCTGGGGGCTGAAGGGGGTCTATAACAAGCAGCAACGGTGAGAGACTTGTTTCTGGAAAGGTGGGTTTATAAAAGTAGAAGCTCAAATTGTTTGGGCACAGACCTGGATAGTAAGACAGAACTCTGCAGGCTATCTGTGCAGTTGATTGCAACTCCGCCCACTTTGGTAGTTCTATCCTGTCTGAAAATGTTATGGTTAGGAATGGAAATTTCAGGGTTTTTGGTTGTCTTCCTAAGCCAGGATTCAGACACGGCTAGGACATCCGGGTTGGCAGAGTGTGCTAAAGCAATGAATAAAACAAACTGAGGGAGGAGGCTTCTAATGTTAACATGCATGAAACCAAGGCTTTTACAGTTACAAAAGTCTGGCACTGCAGGGCCTGGGTTAACCTCCATATCACCAGAGGAACAGAGGACGAGTAGGATACGACTAAAGGCTTTAAGAACTGGTCGTCTAGTACGTTCGGAACAGAGAGTAAAAGGGGCAGGTTTCTGGTTACGGTAGAATAGATTCAAGGCATGATGTACAGACAAAGGTATGGTTGGATGTGAATACAGTGGAGGTAAACCTATGCATTGAGTGAAGATGAGAGAGATATTGTCTCTAGAAACATTGTTTAAACCAGGTGAGGTCACCGCATGTGTGGGAGGTGGAACTAAAGGGTTAACTAAGGCGTATTGAGCAGGGCTATAGGCTCTACAGTGAAATAAGGCAATAATCACTAACCAAAACAAGCATATTGACATTAGGGAGAGGCATGCGTAGCCGAGTGATCATAGCGGTCCAGTGAGTAGCTCGCCGGGCTGGAGACGAGGCGATTCAGACAGCTAGCGGGCCGGGGCTAACAAGCTAACAGAAGGGCCTTAGAGGAACGTCGCGACGGAAGAGGTCTGTTGTAGCCCCCGCGAGCTGTTACATCGGAAGACTAATCGTCATGGATCAGCAGGGCTCCATGTGGTAAAAGCGTCCAGGCCAATTGGCAAAATGGGTATAGTGGCTAAAGAATTTGTCCGATGGACCTCTTCAGCTAACAGTCCGATATGCTCTAGACAGCTAGCGGGCCGCGGTTAGCAGGTTAGTAGATGGGCATTCAGGGGACGTCGCAACGTAGGAGCCAGTTGAGAAAACGCCTCGGGCAGATTACGTCGGTAGTCCAGTCGTGATGGAATCGGCGGGGCTCTGTGTTGACAGTAAAAGGGGTCCAAGACCAATTGGCAAAATAGGTCTTGTAGCCCAAGGAATATAACTCTGCTTCAACTCTGCCTCATGAATATTAAACTGTCCAGACTGATGGATAGAGTGCTGCTCCTGGTGCTGTTACAGACAGGAAGTATCTCATACTACTATCTGTAGTGATGAACTCTGCTTCCTGAATATTAAACTATGTCCAGGCTGAACACCTGTGTGTCCATTATTCTGTAAACAAATGCAGCTCCTCATGGGAGTAAGATGAAGTTGCACCTAGATGATGATCTTGGGTCAGTTTTGTCTAGTCCCCATCAATGGTTGAGGTTAGGATTGGTGGAGGTACCAGCTGATCCTAGATCTGTACCTAGGGGAAACTTCACCCTCATTATACAGATCATTGACATGCAAAATTAGGGGAATGACTGTGCAGTGTGCACATAACCCCATTCCCTTTGTCTTTATCTGGGATTGGTGCATCCAGTCTACGACATTTGAATGAATTACATTAAGCCATTTATATAATGCCATTGATTCTCGAAGAATATTATTTTGTAATGCCTCATGCCTAGAGACCTTTGTTTTGGTTAATCATGTCACGTGACTTAGATTTTAACCTTTAACCTTTATTTAAAGGTTTTTCATTAAACTGTCCCCCTTTTTTAAATGTCAGATGGTCATGACAGATGATCGGGCAACAAACTACCACATGATGTAGTATATAGTATTGTATACAATAAAAATAGATTGAGAAGAGAAACAAACAAAACATTCATTGATATTAATATTTATTACTTACTTACTTAATTTATCAATATTATTTCTCAAGTGTCACTATATTCCCAGAAACTACGGGGATTAGATTCTAACCAAGCCAGTGCAGTACAGCTTGGCTCGGATCAGACTACTGGTCTGGAAAGAGTCAAAATGTCCAGTGCCAAATCAATGTTGTTTCTATGTAACTTCAAACAAATTAAATCAATATGATGACATTGAAAACTAACGTGAATTCATGTTAGTTGACAATGAAATGTAAATCAAAATTAGATGCTGAACTGATGTCTTTGAACAGTGTGACCTCAGCCTTAGAGTCCCGTGACACAGGGCAGTTTCCCAGACCTGTGGAGGAAGAGGAGGGGCTGAACAAACCCACTGACAACTGTGATAAAGAAACAAATGGATCTTCCCTTAAAAATCTCCAGTGGGTCAATAAAATCATTACTGATTAGGAGAATAATCATTGGGAGGTAGTTGACAATCATAGACACAATGATCATTGAAATGATCCTGAAGGCCCTCAGCTTCATGTTGTTCATCCCTTCCCCATCTCTCTCTCCTTCCCCCGGACCGGGACGTTTCAGAGCCCAGAGAACAGCCAGGCAGCAGAACAACATCACAGAAAGAGTAAGCAGGTTTAAAATCAAACCAAAGAACCATGCAGATTCGTAATTACTAAGCATATTTACAAAGCAGGAGCCAAGCACCATCATCCAGAAAACACCACAACACCCCACCCTGTATCTCAGGGGTTTGTACTTCAGGAAGGTTACAGGGTGGACCACCGCCAGGTAGCGCTCCACACAGATACAGCACTGGAACAGAGGACGACCAAAGAGATTGAAACCTTCAAAGAACGTCCCAACGCTCCATAAAGTGTCATTCTCTAGGATGAGATGATGAACAATAAACATCAGATTGGACAGGATGGAGAGGATCTCAGACACAGCCAGGTTGAGAGAGAAGAAGTCTGAAGCCATCGTCCCTACAGCTCCGGTCACTATCAGCCACAGGATGTAGACATTGGTGGGGAGACCCAGGATGAGGTTGATGGAGTCGGCAGCAGTGAACAGAACATACTGGACAGACTGGAAAGGAAGGTGGGTAAGACTTATAATAACATTCATTACAGTTTGCTAATGAATCATTTTTCACACATTTCAATTCCTTATCAATGGTTTATTATTGGATGTTATTAATTAAAGCGTTTTACCGGAGGGTGTTCAGAGAAGGAGGAGAAGAGGGTAGAGTTGCTGTCTACAGAGGTGTTCATCTCTTCTCAGTCGTTGGGGTCTGTGAATGTACGAGACAAAACATTCCTATATTGACTCCTTTAATCGGTTTAAGTGAATTCGTCCAAATACAGTACGAAGAAAAACATTGTCTTTTCAGTGTAGACTACCTGTTGTGTTCCTCAGACAACTCTGGTCTCTTCAGTGGTCAGTGTAGACTACCTGTTGTGTTCCTCAGACAACCCTGGTCTCTTCAGTGTTCAGTGTAGACTACCTGTTGTGTTCCTCAGACAACCCTGGTCTCTTCAGTGGTCAGTGTAGACTACCTGTCCTGTTCCTCAGACAACCCTGGTCTCTTCAGTGGGTCTAAAGCTCTGCCTCTGACCCAGCCTTCACACAGGTGTGTGTTTCCTCCCCACACTTCTGATGGACAACTTAACACACATCTAGGTCCTCCCCCAACACATCATCTTATTGGATAGCATTGAGTTGGCTGCGTTGTCAGGCATCATTTTGTCTGGTTTGAATGTGCGTCTAAAGCTCGGCCCTCTGACAGGTGTGTGCAACATAATGGGCAAATCTATTCAGCCAGAACCAGAGATGCAAACGTAGGAGGAGAAGACAAGGTTTCAAACCAAACACAAACACAACACCTGTTCCCTAGCAGGGGTTAGGTTAGTCTGTGGAGTCGGGGTTGGGGTGATGGGTGAAGAGGCAGGATAAATGGTGTTCTTCAAATTTAATTTGTTGAGGGATCCGTAGTTAAATCGGACATTAAAACCTTGTCACCTTTTCTGACGGACAACGCAATCCAAAGTCCTCCACAAGTTCTCTCTCATTGGATAACATCGAGTGGGCAGTTTTTACACATTAATTGTGTCCGGTTTGAATATAACCCTAAAGTTCGGCCCTACCCTCAGACAGGTGTGTGTTATGTCATGGTGAAATCTATTGGGCCAGAACCAGACATGCAAACAGAGTGTGGAACAAATGGCACCCTATTACCATTCCATATTCCCCCAGGACTAAAGTAGTGCACTATATAGGGAATAGGGCCCTGGTCTAAAGGAGTACACTATATAGGGAATAGGGCCCTGGTCTAAAGTAGTACACTATATAGGGAATAGGGCCCTGGTCTAAAGTAGTTCACTATATAGGGAATACAGGGTAATTTGGGCTGTATTTATGGTCATTTAATGAGACACTGAACAGTCTGATCAGGTCCAGTCCAGGTATGTTACTGAAGCTCCACCCACCCAGTCTGATCAGGTCCAGTCCAGGTACGTTACTGAAGCTCCACCCACCCAGTCTGATCAAGTCCAGTCCAGGTATGTTACTGAAGCTCCACCCACCCAGTCTGATCAGGTCCAGTCCAGGTATGGTACTGAAGCTAATCTCTGTTCAGCCAGAACGGGAACATTTGACCACGGACCATAGTGCACTATGTTGGGAATAGGGGACCACTATGTAGGGAATAGGGGCCAGTATGTAGGGAATAGGGGCCAGTATGTGGGGTAATAGGGGCCAGCATGTAGGTAATAGGGGCCAGCATGTAGGTAATAGGGGATCATTATGTAGGGAAAAGGGGCCAGCAAGTAGGTAATAGGGGATCACTATGTAGGGAAAAGAGGGCCACTATGTTGGGAATAGGGGGCCACTATGTAGGGAAAAGAGAGCCACCATGTAGGAAAAAGAGGGCCACTATGTAGGGAATAGGGGGCCAGTATGTAGGGAATAGGGGGCCAGTATGTAGGGAATAGGGGGCCAGTATGTAGGGAATAGGGGGCCACTATGTAGGGAATAGGGGACCACTATGTAGGGAATAGGGGGCCACTATGTAGGGAATAGGGGGCCACTATGTAGGGAATAGGGGACCACTATGTAGGGAATAGGGGACCACTATGTAGGGAATAGGGGACCACTATGTAGGGAATAGGGGGCCACTATGTAGGGAATAGGGGACCACTATGTAGGGAATAGGGGGCCACTATGTAGGGAATAGGGGGCCACTATGTAGGGAATAGGGGGCCACTATGTAGGGAATAGGGGACCACTATGTAGGGAATAGGGGCCATTTGTGTAAAAGGAACACTCCAGTATATTGCTGATGTTGCTCCTAGCTGGTTGGAAGGACTGCAGAGTTTAAATGAACTTTTGTCAACAAATACTTTCAGAGATTTGTCAGTATGTAACTGTCACCCAGTTTTATTGAGAATGAAGATGACAGGACAAGACACAGTTGGTGTTTTAAGACCATCCATTTTGGAGCTTGCAATGCAATGCTTTTTCATGTTTTCAGACACCATTTAAACAGCACTTGACCACATGTTATGTATATATAATGTATATCATTGAATAAATATAATGTATACGACGTCTCACAACATGGTGATGGCTGGGTATGTATTTACATATTACATATTACATATTATATTTGACACAGTCCAGATGAAATGCAGATTGAAAAGTGTTTCAAGGGAATCTACATCCAAAGTTAAAACCCCTTTTGAGGTTATAATGAATTCCTTACAAACTTTATAGAGAGACACAGAATCTCTGATGAATTTTATTCTAGAATAGTTCATCTATGGGATTAATTGATTCTTGACATGGTACAAATCAAATACAGAAGCAGATGTAGTTTTTCTGAAGAAGTTACATGTCAAATTGGTTGCACAAACCCAGGGTTGGACTACGATGAAGAAATAAATGGCCATTCCAGTAGTAGTGTTGAAAAGCTGCTGAGAGACCAGCACCTCTTCTTCCTCAGAGTCCTTCCTTCATCGCTGCAGCTCCCCAATAGGCTGAGGAGAAGGTCTCGTCATACATCCTCTGAAACATGACCTGCCTGACAGCACTGCTTCTATTCACACTTCCTGCTTCACCAGGAAGTCAGCCACACCAATGTGTTGGAAGACACACAGTTCGACTGACTAACAGGCCGTTTTGGACAAACAAATGTGTAACTTAAAACGTTTAAAATATATCAACAAGTTTTATACAAGCACATTATTCCAGACCTTATCGGCACGTTTTAAAGTTCAAATAACGTTTCTAGCTTAAAGTGAAGGAGGAGTAGTGTTACAAATCATTATAATATGTTTGCTTTATAAGTCACATTCGTTATATAACTTATTTTTAACCTAACATTTAACAAATGTAGATTTAAAAAAAGTTGTTATTTCTCTTTCTCTGCTAGAACTTCTAATACCATCAATGTTTAAATTCACACAGAAAATAATGCCCTTTTAATTCCCACACAACTTCTATTTCACCCCAATTCTATCCTCATTGGTTAGATAAACTTCAATCACTTGTCTTGGTCGTTATAAGGACATAGTGATAAACACTTTTTACATTCTGCTGAACACAACTGTAATGTGCTCCGATATGATCATTTCTAGTAAATTCCCAGAAACTATGGTGAATGTTTAACCGAGCCAGTGCAGTACATCTGGGATTGGTTTGGCTTAACCGAGCCAGTGCAGTACATCTGGGATTGGTTTGGCTTAACAGCGTGGAAAGTGTACATCTGGTCAGTGTCACCCCACTGGCCACAAATTGTTTGAATCGATGTTGTTTCCATGTAATTTCGACAAAAGAATCAATATGATGACGTTGAATCAACGTGAAAAACTGATTGGATTTTTAAAATTATAATCAACGTTAAGGAATTTAGGGAATATTTGTCTTTTTATCACTCAACTTTGAACCAAATAACTTTTTTTTTTACGTTGAATTCAGGTGAGTTGACAATCAAATGTAAATCAAAATGAGTCGTTTAACTTGATGTCAGCGTTCCAGTGGGACCTCTGCCTCAGGGTCCCCTGACACAGGGCAGTTTCCCAGACCTGTGGAGGAAGAGGAGGGGCTGAACAAACCCACTGACAACAGTGATAGAGAAACAAATGGACCATCCCCCCCAAAACTCCACTACTTCTATAAAATGATAACTGACTAGGAGAAGAACCAGTGGGAGGTAACTGACAATCATAGACACGATGATCATTGAAATGATCCTAAAGGCCCTCAGCTTCATGTTGTTCATCCCGTCCCCCTCTCTCTCTCCTTCCCCCGGACCGGGACGTTTCAGAGCCCAGAGAACAGCCAGGCAGCAGAACAACATCACAGAAAGCATAAGCATATTTAAAATCAAATCAAAGCACTCCCACCATAAATATTGGTATTCACCAAACATATTTACACAGCAGGAGCCAAGCACCATCATCCAGACAACACCACAACACCCCACCCTGTATCTCAGGGGTTTGTACTTCAGGAAGGTTACAGGGTGGACCACCGCCAGGTAGCGCTCCACACAGATACAGCACTGGAACAGAGGACGACCAAAGAGGTTGAAACCGGCAAAGAACGCACCAACTCTCAATAAAGTACCATTATCTTGGATGTGATAATGAATTAAATATATCAGATTGGACAGGCTGTAGAAGATCTCAGACACAGCCAGGTTGAGAGAGAAGATGTCTGAAGATATCGTCCCTCCCACTCCGGTCACCATCAGCCACAGGACGTAGACATTGGTGGGGAGACCCAGGATGAGGTTGATAGAGATGGCAGCAGTGTACAGAACATACTGGACAGACTGGACAGACTGGACATACTGGACAGACTGGACAGACTGGACATACTGGACAGACTGGACAGACTGGACATACTGGACAGACTGGACAGACTGGACAGACTGGACATACTGGACATACTCGACAGACTGGACAGACTGGACAGACTGGAAAGAAAGGAGGGTAGACCCAGGATGAGGTTGATGGAGATGGCAGCAGTGTACAGAACATACTGGACAGACTGGACATACTGGACAGACTGGACAGACTGGACAGACTGGACAGACTGGACAGACTGGACAGACTGGACATACTGGACAGACTGGACAGACTGGACAGACTGGACAGACTGGACAGACTGGACAGAAAGGAGGGTAGACCCAGGATGAGGTTGATAGAGATGGCAGACTGGACAGACTGGACAGACTGGACAGACTGGACAGACTGGACAGAAAGGAGGGTAGACCCAGGATGAGGTTGATAGAGATGGCAGACTGGACAGACTGGACAGACTGGACAGACTGGACAGACTGGACAGACTGGACAGAAAGGAGGGTAGACCCAGGATGAGGTTGATAGAGATGGCAGACTGGACAGACTGGACAGACTGGACAGACTGGACAGACTGGACAGAAAGGAGGGTAGACCCAGGATGAGGTTGATAGAGATGGCAGACTGGACAGACTGGACAGACTGGACATACTGGACAGACTGGACAGACTGGACAGACTGGACAGACTGGACATACTGGACAGAAAGGAGGGTAACACTAAGATGGGAAGACCAGACTGGACAGAAAGGAGGGTAACACTAAGATGGGAAGACCAGACTGGACATACTGGACAGACTGGACAGACTGGACAGACTGGACAGAAAGGAGGGTAACACTAAGATGGGAAGACCAGACTGGACAGAAAGGAGGGTAACACTAAGATGGGAAGACCAGACTGGACAGAAAGGAGGGTAACACTAAGATGGGAAGACCAGACTGGACAGAAAGGAGGGTAACACTAAGATGGGAAGACCAGACTGGACAGAAAGGAGGGTAACACTAAGATGGGAAGACCAGACTGGACAGACTGGACAGAAAGGAGGGTAACACTAAGATGGGAAGACCAGACTGGACAGAAAGGAGGGTAACACTAAGATGGGAAGACCAGACTGGACAGAAAGGAGGGTAACACTAAGATGGGAAGACCAGACTGGACAGAAAGGAGGGTAACACTAAGATGGGAAGACCAGACTGGACAGAAAGGAGGGTAACACTAAGATGGGAAGACCAGACTGGACAGACTGGACAGAAAGGAGGGTAACACTAAGATGGGAAGACCAGACTGGACAGAAAGGAGGGTAACACTAAGATGGGAAGACCAGACTGGACAGAAAGGAGGGTAACACTAAGATGGGAAGACCAGACTGGACAGAAAGGAGGGTAACACTAAGATGGGAAGACCAGACTGGACAGAAAGGAGGGTAACACTAAGATGGGAAGACCAGACTGGACAGAAAGGAGGGTAACACTAAGATGGGAAGACCAGACTGGACAGACTGGACAGAAAGGAGGGTAACACTAAGATGGGAAGACCAGACTGGACAGAAAGGAGGGTAACACTAAGATGGGAAGACCAGACTGGACAGAAAGGAGGGTAACACTAAGATGGGAAGACCAGACTGGACAGACTGGACAGAAAGGAGGGTAACACTAAGATGGGAAGACCAGACTGGACAGAAAGGAGGGTAACACTAAGATGGGAAGACCAGACTGGACAGAAAGGAGGGTAACACTAAGATGGGAAGACCAGACTGGACAGACTGGACAGAAAGGAGGGTAACACTAAGATGGGAAGACCAGACTGGACAGAAAGGAGGGTAACACTAAGATGGGAAGACCAGACTGGACAGAAAGGAGGGTAACACTAAGATGGGAAGACCAGACTGGACAGACTGGACAGAAAGGAGGGTAACACTAAGATGGGAAGACCAGACTGGACAGACTGGACAGAAAGGAGGGTAACACTAAGATGGGAAGACCAGACTGGACAGAAAGGAGGGTAACACTAAGATGGGAAGACCAGACTGGACAGGAGGGGGTAACACTAAGATGGGAAGACCAGACTGGACAGAAAGGAGGGTAACACTAAGATGGGAAGACCAGACTGGACAGAAAGGAGGGTAACACTAAGATGGGAAGACCAGACTGGACAGAAAGGAGGGTAACACTAAGATGGGAAGACCAGACTGATGGGAAGACCAGACAGAAAGGAGGGTAACACTAAGATGGGAAGACCAGACTGGACAGAAAGGAGGGTAACACTAAGATGGGAAGACCAGACTGGACAGAAAGGAGGGTAACACTAAGATGGGAAGACCAGACTGGACAGAAAGGAGGGTAACACTAAGATGGGAAGACCAGACTGGACAGAAAGGAGGGTAACACTAAGATGGGAAGACCAGACTGGACAGACTGGACAGAAAGGAGGGTAACACTAAGATGGGAAGACCAGACTGGACATACTGGACAGACTGGACAGACTGGACAGACTGGACAGAAAGGAGGGTAACACTAAGATGGGAAGACCAGACTGGACAGAAAGGAGGGTAACACTAAGATGGGAAGACCAGACTGGACAGACTGGACAGAAAGGAGGGTAACACTAAGATGGGAAGACCAGACTGGACAGACTGGACAGAAAGGAGGGTAACACTAAGATGGGAAGACCAGACTGGACAGAAAGGAGGGTAACACTAAGATGGGAAGACCAGACTGGACAGAAAGGAGGGTAACACTAAGATGGGAAGACCAGACTGGACAGAAAGGAGGGTAACACTAAGATGGGAAGACCAGACTGGACAGAAAGGAGGGTAACACTAAGATGGGAAGACCAGACTGGACAGAAAGGAGGGTAACACTAAGATGGGAAGACCAGACTGGACAGAAAGGAGGGTAACACTAAGATGGGAAGACCAGACTGGACAGAAAGGAGGGTAACACTAAGATGGGAAGACCAGACTGGACAGAAAGGAGGGTAACACTAAGATGGGAAGACCAGACTGGACAGAAAGGAGGGTAACACTAAGATGGGAAGACCAGACTGGACAGAAAGGAGGGTAACACTAAGATGGGAAGACCAGACTGGACAGACTGGACAGAAAGGAGGGTAACACTAAGATGGGAAGACCAGACTGGAAGAGGAGGGTAACACTAAGATGAAGACCAGACTGGACATACTGGACAGACTGGACAGACTGGACAGACTGGACAGAAAGGAGGGTAACACTAAGATGGGAAGACCAGACTGGACAGAAAGGAGGGTAACACTAAGATGGGAAGACCAGACTGGACAGAAAGGAGGGTAACACTAAGATGGGAAGACCAGACTGGACAGACTGGACAGACTGGACAGGAAGGAGGGTAACACTAAGATGGGAAGACCAGACTGGACAGAAAGGAGGGTAACACTAAGATGGGAAGACCAGACTGGACAGAAAGGAGGGTAACACTAAGATGGGAAGACCAGACTGGACAGGAAGGAGGGTAACACTAAGATGGGAAGACCAGACTGGACAGAAAGGAGGGTAACACTAAGATGGGAAGACCAGACTGGACAGGAAGGAGGGTAACACTAAGATGGGAAGACCAGACTGGACAGAAAGGAGGGTAACACTAAGATGGGAAGACCAGACTGGACAGAAAGGAGGGTAACACTAAGATGGGAAGACCAGACTGGACAGAAAGGAGGGTAACACTAAGATGGGAAGACCAGACTGGACAGACTGGACAGAAAGGAGGGTAACACTAAGATGGGAAGACCAGACTGGACAGAAAGGAGGGTAACACTAAGATGGGAAGACCAGACTGGACAGAAAGGAGGGTAACACTAAGATGGGAAGACCAGACTGGACAGACTGGACAGAAAGGAGGGTAACACTAAGATGGGAAGACCAGACTGGACAGAAAGGAGGGTAACACTAAGATGGGAAGACCAGACTGGACAGAAAGGAGGGTAACACTAAGATGGGAAGACCAGACTGGACAGACTGGACAGAAAGGAGGGTAACACTAAGATGGGAAGACCAGACTGGACAGACTGGACAGAAAGGAGGGTAACACTAAGATGGGAAGACCAGACTGGACAGAAAGGAGGGTAACACTAAGATGGGAAGACCAGACTGGACAGACTGGACAGAAAGAAAGGAGGAGGGTAACACTAAGATGGGAAGACCAGACTGGACAGAAAGGAGGGTAATACTAAGATGGGAAGACCAGACTGGACAGAAAGGAGGGTAACACTAAGATGGGAAGACCAGACTGGACAGACTGGACAGAAAGGAGGGTAACACTAAGATGGGAAGACCAGACTGGACAGAAAGGAGGGTAACACTGATGGGAAGACCAGAAAGGAGGGTAACACTAAGATGGGAAGACCAGACTGGACAGAAAGGGAGGGTAACACTAAGATGGGAAGACCAGACTGGACAGACTGGACAGAAAGGAGGGTAACACTAAGATGGGAAGACCAGACTGGACAGAAAGGAGGGTAACACTAAGATGGGAAGACCAGACTGGACAGAAAGGAGGGTAACACTAAGATGGGAAGACCAGACTGGACAGACTGGACAGAAAGGAGGGTAACACTAAGATGGGAAGACCAGACTGGACAGACTGGACAGAAAGGAGGGTAACACTAAGATGGGAAGACCAGACTGGACAGAAAGGAGGGTAACACTAAGATGGGAAGACCAGACTGGACAGAAAGGAGGGTAACACTAAGATGGGAAGACCAGACTGGACAGAAAGGAGGGTAACACTAAGATGGGAAGACCAGACTGGACAGAAAGGAGGGTAACACTAAGATGGGAAGACCAGACTGGACAGAAAGGAGGGTAACACTAAGATGGGAAGACCAGACTGGACAGAAAGGAGGGTAACACTAAGATGGGAAGACCAGACTGGACAGAAAGGAGGGTAACACTAAGATGGGAAGACCAGACTGGACAGAAAGGAGGGTAACACTAAGATGGGAAGACCAGACTGGACAGAAAGGAGGGTAACACTAAGATGGGAAGACCAGACTGGACAGAAAGGAGGGTAACACTAAGATGGGAAGACCAGACTGGACAGAAAGGAGGGTAACACTAAGATGGGAAGACCAGACTGGGAAGAAAGACTGGACAGACTGGAAGAAAGGAGGGTAACACTAAGATGGGAAGACCAGACTGGACATACTGGACAGACTGGACAGACTGGACAGACTGGACAGAAAGGAGGGTAACACTAAGATGGGAAGACCAGACTGGACAGAAAGGAGGGTAACACTAAGATGGGAAGACCAGACTGGACAGAAAGGAGGGTAACACTAAGATGGGAAGACCAGACTGGACAGACTGGACAGACTGGACAGGAAGGAGGGTAACACTAAGATGGGAAGACCAGACTGGACAGAAAGGAGGGTAACACTAAGATGGGAAGACCAGACTGGACAGAAAGGAGGGTAACACTAAGATGGGAAGACCAGACTGGACAGGAAGGAGGGTAACACTAAGATGGGAAGACCAGACTGGACAGAAAGGAGGGTAACACTAAGATGGGAAGACCAGCCTGGACAGGAAGGAGGGTAACACTAAGATGGGAAGACCAGACTGGACAGAAAGGAGGGTAACACTAAGATGGGAAGACCAGACTGGACAGAAAGGAGGGTAACACTAAGATGGGAAGACCAGACTGGACAGACTGGACAGAAAGGAGGGTAACACTAAGATGGGAAGACCAGACTGGACAGAAAGGAGGGTAACACTAAGATGGGAAGACCAGACTGGACAGAAAGGAGGGTAACACTAAGATGGGAAGACCAGACTGGACAGACTGGACAGAAAGGAGGTAACACTAAGATGGGAAGACCAGCCTAACACTAAGATGGGAAGACCAGACTGGAAAGGAACACTAAGATGGGAAGACCAGACTGGACAGAAAGGAGGGTAACACTAAGATGGGAAGACCAGACTGGACAGAAAGGAGGGTAACACTAAGATGGGAAGACCAGACTGGACAGACTGGACAGAAAGGAGGGTAACACTAAGATGGGAAGACCAGACTGGACAGACTGGACAGAAAGGAGGGTAACACTAAGATGGGAAGACCAGACTGGACAGAAAGGAGGGTAACACTAAGATGGGAAGACCAGACTGGACAGACTGGACAGAAAGGAGGGTAACACTAAGATGGGAAGACCAGACTGGACAGAAAGGAGGGTAATACTAAGATGGGAAGACCAGACTGGACAGAAAGGAGGGTAACACTAAGATGGGAAGACCAGACTGGACAGACTGGACAGAAAGGAGGGTAACACTAAGATGGGAAGACCAGACTGGACAGAAAGGAGGGTAACACTAAGATGGGAAGACCAGACTGGACAGAAAGGAGGGTAACACTAAGATGGGAAGACCAGACTGGACAGACTGGACAGAAAGGAGGGTAACACTAAGATGGGAAGACCAGACTGGACAGACTGGACAGAAAGGAGGGTAACACTAAGATGGGAAGACCAGACTGGACAGAAAGGAGGGTAACACTAAGATGGGAAGACCAGACTGGACAGAAAGGAGGGTAACACTAAGATGGGAAGACCAGACTGGACAGACTGGACAGAAAGGAGGGTAACACTAAGATGGGAAGACCAGACTGGACAGACTGGACAGAAAGGAGGGTAACACTAAGATGGGAAGACCAGACTGGACAGAAAGGAGGGTAACACTAAGATGGGAAGACCAGACTGGACAGAAAGGAGGGTAACACTAAGATGGGAAGACCAGACTGGACAGAAAGGAGGGTAACACTAAGATGGGAAGACCAGACTGGACAGAAAGGAGGGTAACACTAAGATGGGAAGACCAGACTGGACAGAAAGGAGGGTAACACTAAGATGGGAAGACCAGACTGGACAGAAAGGAGGGTAACACTAAGATGGGAAGACCAGACTGGACAGAAAGGAGGGTAACACTAAGATGGGAAGACCAGACTGGACAGAAAGGAGGGTAACACTAAGATGGGAAGACCAGACTGGACAGAAAGGAGGGTAACACTAAGATGGGAAGACCAGACTGGACAGACTGGACAGAAAGGAGGGTAACACTAAGATGGGAAGACCAGACTGGACATACTGGACAGACTGGACAGACTGGACAGACTGGACAGAAAGGAGGGTAACACTAAGATGGGAAGACCAGACTGGACAGAAAGGAGGGTAACACTAAGATGGGAAGACCAGACTGGACAGAAAGGAGGGTAACACTAAGATGGGAAGACCAGACTGGACAGACTGGACAGACTGGACAGGAAGGAGGGTAACACTAAGATGGGAAGACCAGACTGGACAGAAAGGAGGGTAACACTAAGATGGGAAGACCAGACTGGACAGAAAGGAGGGTAACACTAAGATGGGAAGACCAGACTGGACAGGAAGGAGGGTAACACTAAGATGGGAAGACCAGACTGGACAGAAAGGAGGGTAACACTAAGATGGGAAGACCAGCCTGGACAGGAAGGAGGGTAACACTAAGATGGGAAGACCAGACTGGACAGAAAGGAGGGTAACACTAAGATGGGAAGACCAGACTGGACAGAAAGGAGGGTAACACTAAGATGGGAAGACCAGACTGGACAGAAAGGAGGGTAACACTAAGATGGGAAGACCAGACTGGACAGACTGGACAGAAAGGAGGGTAACACTAAGATGGGAAGACCAGACTGGACAGAAAGGAGGGTAACACTAAGATGGGAAGACCAGACTGGACAGACTGGACAGAAAGGAGGGTAACACTAAGATGGGAAGACCAGACTGGACAGACTGGACAGAAAGGAGGGTAACACTAAGATGGGAAGACCAGACTGGACAGACTGGACAGAAAGGAGGGTAACACTAAGATGGGAAGACCAGACTGGACAGACTGGACAGAAAGGAGGGTAACACTAAGATGGGAAGACCAGACTGGACAGAAAGGAGGGTAACACTAAGATGGGAAGACCAGACTGGACAGACTGGACAGAAAGGAGGGTAACACTAAGATGGGAAGACCAGACTGGACAGAAAGGAGGGTAACACTAAGATGGGAAGACCAGACTGGACAGACTGGACAGAAAGGAGGGTAACACTAAGATGGGAAGACCAGACTGGACAGACTGGACAGAAAGGAGGGTAACACTAAGATGGGAAGACCAGACTGGACAGAAAGGAGGGTAACACTAAGATGGGAAGACCAGACTGGACAGACTGGACAGAAAGGAGGGTAACACTAAGATGGGAAGACCAGACTGGACAGAAAGGAGGGTAACACTAAGATGGGAAGACCAGACTGGACAGAAAGGAGGGTAACACTAAGATGGGAAGACCAGACTGGACAGAAAGGAGGGTAACACTAAGATGGGAAGACCAGACTGGACAGACTGGACAGAAAGGAGGGTAACACTAAGATGGGAAGACCAGACTGGACAGACTGGACAGAAAGGAGGGTAACACTAAGATGGGAAGACCAGACTGGACAGAAAGGAGGGTAGCACTAAGATGGGAAGACCAGACTGGACAGAAAGGAGGGTAACACTAAGATGGGAAGACCAGACTGGACAGAAAGGAGGGTAACACTAAGATGGGAAGACCAGACTGGACAGAAAGGAGGGTAACACTAAGATGGGAAGACCAGACTGGACAGAAAGGAGGGTAACACTAAGATGGGAAGACCAGACTGGACAGAAAGGAGGGTAGCACTAAGATGGGAAGACCAGACTGGACAGAAAGGAGGGTAGCACTAAGATGGGAAGACCAGACTGGACAGACTGGACAGACAGGAGGGTAACACTAAGATGGGAAGACCAGACTGGACAGACTGGACAGAAAGGAGGGAAGACCCAGCACTATAATAACACTAAGATGGGAAGACCAGACTGGACAGACTGGACAGAAAGGAGGGTAACACTAAGATGGGAAGACCAGACTGGACAGAAAGGAGGGTAACACTAAGATGGGAAGACCAGACTGGACAGAAAGGAGGGTAACACTAAGATGGGAAGACCAGACTGGACAGAAAGGAGGGTAACACTAAGATGGGAAGACCAGACTGGACAGACTGGAGGGTAACACTAAGATGGGAAGACCAGACTGGACAGAAAGGAGGGTAACACTAAGATGGGAAGACCAGACTGGACAGAAAGGAGGGTAACACTAAGATGGGAAGACCAGACTGGACAGAAAGGAGGGTAACACTAAGATGGGAAGACCAGACTGGACAGAAAGGAGGGTAACACTAAGATGGGAAGACCAGACTGGACAGACTGGACAGACTGGACAGACTGGACAGAAAGGAGGGTAACACTAAGATGGGAAGACCAGACTGGACAGACTGGACAGACTGGACAGACTGGACAGAAAGGAGGGTAACACTAAGATGGGAAGACCAGACTGGACAGAAAGGAGGGAAGACCCAGCACTATAATAACACTAAGATGGGAAGACCAGACTGGACAGAAAGGAGGGAAGACCCAGCACTATAATAACACTAAGATGGGAAGACCCAGCACTATAATAACACTAAGATGGGAAGACCCAGCACTATAATAACACTAAGATGGGAAGACCCAGCACTATAATAACACTAAGATGGGAAGACCAGACTGGACAGAAAGGAGGGTAACACTAAGATGGGAAGACCAGACTGGACAGACTGGACAGAAAGGAGGGTAACACTAAGATGGGAAGACCAGACTGGACAGAAAGGAGGGTAACACTAAGATGGGAAGACCAGACTGGACAGAAAGGAGGGAAGACCCAGCACTATAATAACACTAAGATGGGAAGACCAGACTGGACAGAAAGGAGGGAAGACCCAGCACTATAATAACACTAAGATGGGAAGACCCAGCACTATAATAACACTAAGATGGGAAGACCCAGCACTATAATAACACTAAGATGGGAAGACCCAGCACTATAATAACACTAAGATGGGAAGACCAGACTGGACAGAAAGGAGGGTAACACTAAGATGGGAAGACCAGACTGGACAGAAAGGAGGGTAACACTAAGATGGGAAGACCAGACTGGACAGAAAGGAGGGAAGACCCAGCACTATAATAACACTAAGATGGGAAGACCCAGCACTATAATAACACTAAGATGGGAAGACCCAGCACTATAATAACACTAAGATGGGAAGACCCAGCACTATAATAACACTAAGATGGGAAGACCAGACTGGACAGAAAGGAGGGTAACACTAAGATGGGAAGACCAGACTGGACAGAAAGGAGGGTAACACTAAGATGGGAAGACCAGACTGGACAGAAAGGAGGGTAACACTAAGATGGGAAGACCAGACTGGACAGACTGGACAGAAAGGAGGGTAACACTAAGATGGGAAGACCAGACTGGACAGACTGGACAGAAAGGAGGGTAACACTAAGATGGGAAGACCAGACTGGACAGAAAGGAGGGTAACACTAAGATGGGAAGACCAGACTGGACAGAAAGGAGGGTAACACTAAGATGGGAAGACCAGACTGGACAGAAAGGAGGGTAACACTAAGATGGGAAGACCAGACTGGACAGACTGGACAGAAAGGAGGGTAACACTAAGATGGGAAGACCCAGCACTATAATAACACTAAGATGGGAAGACCCAGCACTATAATAACACTAAGATGGGAAGACCCAGCACTATAATAACGTTTATTAGTAAATCATTTACTAGACATTAACAAACAGTTTTCTTAACATTTATTAATCATTACATCCCACATGTATACATGTTAGTAAGCTAGTTATTTACACATTTAAATACCTTATAAATGGTTTATTAATGGATGTTATTATACATGTTTTACCGGAAGGTGTTCAGTGAAGGAAGAGAGGAGAGTAGAGTTGCTGTCTACAGAGGTGTTCATCTCTTCTCAGTCGTTGGGGTCTGTGAATGTACGAAACAAAACATTCCAATTCCTACTTTAATCGGGATTAGTGAATTTGTCCAAATACAATATGAAGAAAGGGTCTCTTCAGTGTAGACTACCTGTTGTGTTCCTCAGACAACCCTGGTCTCTACTGTGTTCAGTGTAGACTACCTGTCCTGTTCCTCAGACAACCCTGGTCTCTACTGTGTTCAGTGTAGACTACCTGTCCTGTTCCTCAGACAACCCTGGTCTCTTCAGTGTTCAGTATAGACTACCTGTTGTGTTCCTCAGACAACCCTGGTCTCTACTGTGTTCACTGTAGACTACCTGTCCTGTTCCTCAGACAACCCTGGTCTCTACTGTGTTCAGTGTAGACTACCTGTCCTGTTCCTCAGACAACCCTGGTCTCTTCAGTGTTCAGTATAGACTACCTGTTGTGTTCCTCAGACAACCCTGGTCTCTACTGTGTTCACTGTAGACTACCTGTCCTGTTCCTCAGACAACCCTGGTCTCTACTGTGTTCACTGTAGACTACCTGTCCTGTTCCTCAGACAACCCTGGTCTCTACTGTGTTCAGTGTAGACTACCTGTCCTGTTCCTCAGACAACCCTGGTCTCTTCAGTGTTCAGTATAGACTACCTGTTGTGTTCCTCAGACAACCCTGGTCTCTACTGTGTTCACTGTAGACTACCTGTCCTGTTCCTCAGACAACCCTGGTCTCTACTGTGTTCACTGTAGACTACCTGTCCTGTTCCTCAGACAACCCTGGTCTCTTCAGTGGTCAGTGTAGACTACCTGTTGTGTTCCTCAGACAACCCTGGTCTCTTCATTGGGTCTAAAGCTCTGCCTCTGACCCAGACTTCACACAGGTGTGTGTTTCCTCCACACCTTTTCTGACAGACAACACAATGCAAATCGAGGTCCTCCCCCAATGCACGATCTCATTGGATGGCATTGAGTTGGCTGCGTTGTTAACCATAATTTTGTCTGGTTTGAATCTCCCCTAAAGCTCGGCCCTGCCTTTGCACAGGTGTGTGTTACTTAATGGAAAAATGTATTCAGCCAGAACCAGATATGCAAACGTAGGAGGCGAAGGCCAGATCCAAACCAAACATGGACACAACACATGTTCTGTAGCAAGGTAACATTAGGTTAGTCTGTGGAGTGGAATATGATTGGGTGTAACAGGGGAAGAGGCGTGATAAACGCTGTTCATCGTTTTGCAATTGGTTTATGTATCTGTTGTTGTGTTGAAAATTGAAACCGTGCTGGACAACGCAAAGTAAATCTAAACCCCACCCCCCAGCACTTGCCCTCATTGGACAGTTTTTAGGCATCATTTAGTCTGGTTTGAATGTGCTCTAAAGCTCGGCCCTCCCTTCACACAGGTGTGTGTTACGTCATGGAGAAACCTATTGGGTCAGTTTGCTCCAAGGGGCTCATCAGACTCAGGAACTGTCTTTTTTACACCTTTTGATTATAGACCTTCTCAGTACTTGTTATTCAGACGTAGCATATACAGGTGAGTAACCAGGTTTGAGGGTAAGTCTACCGTTCACACACTGAATAAATATTATTTAAATCTCAGAAAACACACCCACTGGGTGGAATAGCAATTTGATCAGGGAGTTTTTCTTCAATTTGTTTTTCTAAAGCAATCGCTTTAAAAACTGTTTACCTTTAATTAGAAATCGGGCACAACATTAGAATGTAGCCAATGGAGAATGAGTTCAGTGAAAGAAAGCATTCAAAACATATTTATCTCTGTTTCGGAACCCATGCATAGCTAACACAATGGATAGATGTTGTCCTAAGAGTTGTGCAAAGTTGGTAGAATCTTATAAAAAAATATTCAAAGCTGTAATGGCTGCCAACGGTGCTGTCAAAGGTGCTTCCACCCGCAAAACACCTGTCGGAAGACAACAGTGAAGAGGCAACTCCGGGATGCTGGACATCAAGGCAGAGTTCCTCTTTCCAGTGTGTGTTATTTTGCCCATCTTATTCTCTTCTTTTTTTGGCCAGTCTGAGATATGGCTTTTTCGTTGCAACTCTGCCTAGAAGGCCAGCATCCCGTAATCGCCTCTTCACTGTTGACATTAAGGCTGGTGTTTTGCGTGTACTATTTAATAAAGCTGCTAATTGAGGACTTGTGAGGCATCTGTTTCTCAAACTAGACACTCTAATGTACTTGTCCTCTTGCTCAGTTGTGCACCGGGGCCTCCAACTCCTCTGTATATTCTGGTTAGAGCCAGTTTGCACAGTTCTGTGAAGGGAGTAGTACACAGCGTTGTACGAGATTTTAAGTTTCTTGACATTTTCTCACATGGAATAGCCTTCATTTCTCAGAACAAGAATAGACAGACACGTTTCAGAAGAAAGTTATTTGTTTCTGACTATTTTGAGCCTGTAATTGAACCCAAAAATGCTAATGCTCCAGAAACTCAACAAGTCTAAAGAAGGCCAGTTTTATTGCTTATTTAATCATGACCACAGTTTTCAGCTGTGCTAACATATAATTGCAAAAGGGTTTTCTAATGATCATTTGGACTTAAAATGATAAAGTTGGATTAGCTAACACAACGTGCCATTGGAACACAGGAGTGATGGTGGCTGATGATGGGCCTCTATCATGACACAAGGCGAGACAGATGCAGACACAGGAGGCAGATATTTGGAGTCTTACGATATTTATTAATCCAATAGGGGAAGGCAAGATAATGGTCGTGGACTGGCAAAACAGTCAAAACCAGTTCAGAGTCCGAAAGGTTCCAAAGGGCAGACAGGATGAACAGGCAGGTGGGAAAGTAGTCTAGAGTCAGGCAGGGGTCAAAACTGGTAGGACTATCAATAATAGCAAAAGGAGTACGGGAATAACACGCTGGTTGACTTGACTTCTTATTGCTGAGGGCAATATTGAGTAGCTTAGATGAATAAGGTGCCCAGAGGTGCCCAGAGTAAACTGCCTGCTACTCAGTCCCAGTTGCTAATATACAGTGCCTTGCGAAAGTATTCGGCCCCCTTGAACTTTGCGACCTTTTGCCACATTTCAGGCTTGAAACATAAAGATATAAAACTGTATTTTTTTGTGAAGAATCAACAAGTGGGACATAATCATGAAGTGGAACGACATTTATTGGATATTTCAAACTTTTTTAACAAATCAAAAACTGAAAAATTGGGCGTGCAAAATTATTCATCCCCCTTAAGTTAATACTTTGTAGCGCCACCTTTTGCTGTGATTACAGCTATAAGTCGCTTGGGGTATGTCTCTATCAGTTTTGCACATTGAGAGACTGAAATTTTTGGGCTGTGCAATGCAATGCTTTTTCATGTTTTCAGACACCATTTAAACAGCACTTGACCACATGTTATGTATATATAATGTATATCATTGAGTAAATATAATGTATACGACGTCTCACAACATGGTGATGGCTGGGTATGTATTTACATATTATATTTGGCACAATGTCATTGATAAAAAACAAATTCAGATTTAATATAGTTTTTAGAGAATTGACATCCAAAATTGTAACACTTTTTGAAGTTGTTATGGCTTCCTTACAAACTGTATAGAGAGACAGAGATACTCTGGTCAAATTAATACAGATGCACTACACAGTTATCCTTAAGAAATGACATCTGAAATTGTCTGCACAAACCTGAGACTCTGATGAACAAGCAAATGGACATGCCAAAAGTAGTGTTGAGACTTTTAACTTCTCTAGGGTAGGGGGCAGCATTTGGAATTTTGGATGAAAAGCGGGCCCAAATTAAACTGCCTTCTACTCGGGCCCAGAAGATAGGATATGCATATAATTGGTAGATGTGGATAGAAAGCACTCTAAATGGTGTTTGTGAGTAAAACAGAACTGATTTGGCAGGCGAAAACCTGAGAAAAATCCATTCAGGTTAGTATGATATTTTTGTGTGTAGTTTTCTATTTTATGCCATTACAGTATCCATTGACTTAGGACTCAAATTGCCATTCCTATGCCTTCCACTAGATGTCAACAGTCTTTAGATATTGTTTCAGGCTTGTATTGTGAAAAATGAGGGAGTAAGAGCAGTCTGAATGAGTGGACTGTGTCACAGAGCTTTTTAATGCGCACGACCGTGAGAGTGCCTTTATTGTTTACCTTTTATATTGACGACGTTATCGTCCGGTTGAAATATCATCAACTATTTAAGCTAAAAACAACCTGAGGATTGAATATAAACATCGTTTGACATGTTTCTGTGAACTTCACGGATGCAATTTGGATTTTTTTGTCTGCCTGTTGTGACTGCGTTTGAGCCTGTGGATTACTGAAGAATACGCGCAAACAAAACGGAGGTTTTCGGATATAAAGAGAGACTTTATCGAACAAAAGGAACATTTATTGAATAAATGAATGTCTTCTGAATGCAACCATATGAAGATTATCAAAGGTATGTAATTCATTTTATCTCTATTTCTGACTTGTGTAACTCTTCTACTTGGCTGGTTACTGTTTGTAATGACTTATCTGCTGGGCTATGTTCTCAAATAATTGTAAGGTATGCTTTCGCCGTAAAGCATTTTTTAAATCTGACATCTGGATTCACAAGAAGTTAATCTTTAAACCTATGTAAAATAGTTGTATCTTTTCATGAATTTTTATAATGAGTATTTCTCTCTAGGGTATGTGGGACGCTAGCTGCCTCTTCCTCAGGAAACTGTACAATTTCCCAGCCCTGTTGAAGTAGAGGGGTGGGCTGGTACAGGACAGTTTCCCAGCCCAGTGGAGGTAGAGGAGAGTACTGTCCTGTACCAGCCCCTCATATACCTCCACAGTGCTGAGAAATTGTCCTGTACCAGCCCCTCAACTCCCTCCACAGGGCTGGGAAACTGCCCACAGGGCTGAGAAACTGCCCGGTGAGCATAGTATGAGCCTCTGTTCTCGAATGTAAGCTGCCCGTTGAAGTCTTAAATTTAACCAAAGCTTACTTTTACGGAGAGCAGTGCAAGGCTCTCACAGAGCCGGCACACTTATGCCCGGGTCTCGTTGAAGTCAATAGGAGCATCTTACCCATCCAGTGTAGCAGGACATTGAGGCTACAACTTACAATATATCACATCATGTTTGTGAGAGTCTCCCCTTTCCATAGACTGGGCCTTATAGTTTGTATGCCACAAACAATTGACGTTTTCGTAAGAAGACCGATTTTCGGGATGTCTAATGGTCTGACAAACACCGCTGTAGGTCATCCACCTCCGATTTGGACTCGAATTTTGGGGGCATCCTGTTTCCATTGATCATCCTTCAGATATTTCGACAACATGATTGGAGGCCACTTGTGGTAAATTAAATGGATTGGACGTGATTTGGAAAGGCACACACCTGTCTATATAAGGTCCCACAGTTGAAAGTGCATGTCAGAGCAAAAACCAAGCCATGTGGTCGAAAGAATTGTCTATAGAGCTCCGAAACAGGATTGTGATGAGCAGCATTGAAGCTCCCCAACAACACAATTGCCTCCATCATTCTTAAATGGATAAAGTTTGGAACCACCAAGATTCTTCCTAGAGCTGGACGCCCGGCCAAACTGAGCAATCGGGGGAGAAGGGCCTTGGTCAGGGAGGTGACCAAGAACCTGATGGTCACTCTGGCAGAGCTCCAGAGTTCCTCTGTGGAGAATCTTCCTGAATTACAACCATCTCTGCAGCACTCCACCAATCAGGTCTTTATGGTAGAGTGACCAGATGGAAGCCACCCCTCAGTAAAAGGCACATGACAGCCCGCTTGGAGTTTGCCAAAGGGCAACAAAATGCTCTGATCTGATGAAATCAAGATGGAACTCTTTGCCCTGAATGCCAAGTGACACGTCTGGAGGAAACCTAGCACCATCCCTACGGTGAAGCATGGTGGTAGCAGCATCATGCTGTGGGGATGTTTTTCAGCAGCAGAGTCTGGGAGACTAGTCAGGATCAAGGGAGAGATCCTTGATGAAAACCTCCTCCAGAGCGCTCAGATCTCAGACTGGAGTGAAGGTTCACCTTTAAACAGGTCAACAACCCTAAGCACACAGCCAAGACAACTCTGGAGTGTCCTTGAGATGCCCAGCCAGAGCTCAGACTTGAACCAGATCGAACATCGCTGGAGAGACCTGAAAATAGCTGTGCAGCGACACTCCCATCCAACCTGACAGAGCTTCAGAGGATCTGCAGAGAGGAATAGGAGAAACTCCCCAAATACAGGTGTGCCGAGCTTGTAGCGTCATACCCAAGAAGACTCGAGGCTGTAATCGCTGCCAAAGGTGCTTCAACAAAGTACTGAGTAAAGGGTCTGAATACTTATGGAAATGTGAGATTTCAGTTTTTTTATTTGTAATACATTTGCAAAAATGTAATTATGGGATATTGTGTTTAGACTGATGAGGGAAAAATGAATTTAATCCAATTTTGAATAAGGCTGTAACGTATCAAAATGTGTGAAATGTCAAGGCCTACTACAAACACTTTCCGAATGCACTGTATGCAGCCTGTCTCTGACTCTTTCCTTCATATACAGGCTTGGCCTGAAACATTGGGTAGGCCATCATTGTAAATAAGATTTTGTTCATAAATCTTATTAGGGCTGAGATCCTGGTAACGGGATCGATTTGACAACAGCCAGTGAAATTGCAGGGCGCCAAATTGAAAACAACAGAAATCTCATAATTAAAATTCCTCTAACATAAAAGTATTTCACACCATTTTTAAGATACACTTGTTGTTAATCCCACCACAGTGTCCGATTTCAAATAGGCTGTATGGCGAAAGCACCACAAATGATTATGTTAGGTCAGAGCCAAGTCACAGAAAAACACAGCCATTTTTCCAGCTAAAGAGAGGAGTCACAAAAATCAGAAATAGAGATAGAATTAATCACTAACCTTTGATGATCTTCACCAGATGACACTCATAGGACTTCATGTTACACAATACATGTATGTTTTGTTTGATAAATTTCATATTTATTTCCAAAAATCTCAGTATACATTGGCACGTTATGTTCAGTAGTTCCAAAAGCATCTGGTGATTTTGCAGAGAGCCACATCAATTTACAGAAATACTCATAATAAATGTGTGTGAAAATACAAGGGTTATACATGGAACTTTAGACAAACTTCTCCTTAATGCAACCGCTGTGTCAGATTTCAAAAAAGCTCTACAGAAAAAGCAAACCATGCAATAATCTGAGTACGGCGCTCAGAGCCCAAACAAGCCAAAAATGTATCCACCATATTATGCAGTCAACAGACGTCAGAAATAACATTATAAATATCCACTTATCTTATCACATTTACATTACATTTAAGTCATTTAGCAGACGCTCTTATCCAGAGCGACTTACAAATTGGTGCTTTCACCTTATGACATCCAGTGGAACAGCCACTTTACAATAGTGCATCTAGGTCTTTTAAGGGGGGAGGGGAGAAGGATTACTTTATCCTATCCTAGGTATTCCTTAAAGAGGTGGGGTTTCAGGTGTCTCCGGAAGGTGGTGATTGACTCCGCTGTCCTGGCGTCGTGAGGGAGCTTGTTCCACCATTGGGGGGCCAGAGCAGCGAACAGTTTTGACTGGGCTGAGCGGGAACTGTACTTCCTCAGTGGTAGGGAGGCGAGCAGGCCAGAGGTGGATGAACGCAGTGCCCTTGTTTGGGTGTAGGGCCTGATCAGAGCCTGGAGGTAGTGAGGTGCCGTTCCCCTCACAGCTCCGTAGGCAAGCACCATGGTCTTGTAGCGGATGCGAGCTTCAACTGGAAGCCAGTGGAGAGAGCGGAGGAGCGGGGTGACGTGAGAGAACTTGGGAAGGTTGAACACCAGACGGGCTGCGGCGTTCTGGATGAGTTGTAGGGGTTTAATGGCACAGGCAGGGAGCCCAGCCAACAGCGAGTTGCAGTAATCCAGACGGGAGATGACAAGTGCCTGGATTAGGACCTGCGCCGCTTCCTGTGTGAGGCAGGGTCGTACTCTGCGGATGTTGTAGAGCATGAACCTACAGGAACGGGCCACCGCCTTGATGTTATTTGAGAACGACAGGGTGTTGTCCAGGATCACGCCAAGGTTCTTAGCGCTCTGGGACGAGGACACAATGGAGTTGTCAACCGTGATGGCGAGATCATGGAACGGGCAGTCCTTCCCCGGGAGGAAGAGTAGCTCCGTCTTGCCGAGGTTCAGCTTGAGGTGATGATCCGTCATCCACACTGATATGTCTGCCAGACATGCAGAGATGCGATTCGCCACCTGGTCGTCAGAAGGGGGAAAGGAGAAGATTAATTGTGTGTCGTCTGCATAGCAATGATAGGAGAGACCATGTGAGGTTATGACAGAGCCAAGTGACTTGGTGTATAGCGAGAATAGGAGAGGGCCTAGAACAGAGCCCTGGGGGACACCAGTGGTGAGAGCACGTGGTGAGGAGACGGATTCTCGCCACGCCACCTGGTAGGAGCGACCTGTCAGGTAGGACGCAATCCAAGCATGGGCCGCGCCAGAGATGCCCAACTCGGAGAGGGTGGAGAGGAGGATCTGATGGTTCACAGTATCGAAGGCAGCCGATAGGTCTAGAAGGATGAGAGCAGAGGAGAGAGAGTTAGCTTTAGCAGTGCGGAGCGCCTCCGTGATACAGAGAAGAGCAGTCTCAGTTGAATGACTAGTCTTGAAACCTGACTGATTTGGATCAAGAAGGTCATTCTGAGAGAGATAGCGGGAGAGCTGGCCAAGGACGGCACGTTCAAGAGTTTTGGAGAGAAAAGAAAGAAGGGATACTGGTCTGTAGTTGTTGACATCGGAGGGATCGAGTGTAGGTTTTTTCAGAAGGGGTGCAACTCTCGCTCTCTTGAAGACGGGAGGGACGTAGCCAGCGGTCAGGGATGAGTTGATGAGCGAGGTGAGGTAAGGGAGAAGGTCACCGGAGATGGTCTGGAGAAGAGAGGAGGGGATAGGGTCAAGCGGGCAGGTTGTTGGGCGGCCGGCCGTCACAAGACGCGAGATGTCATCTGGAGAGAGAGGGAGAAAGAGGTCAGAGCACAGGGTAGGGCAGTGTGAGCAGAACCAGCGGTGTCGTTTGACTTAGCAAACGAGGATCGGATGTCGTCGACCTTCTTTTCAAAATGGTTGACGAAGTCATCTGCAGAGAGGGAGGAGGGGGGGGGAGGGGGAGGAGGATTCAAGAGGGAGGAGAAGGTGGCAAAGAGCTTCCTAGGGTTAGAGGCAGATGCTTGGAATTTAGAGTGGTAGAAAGTGGCTTTAGCAGCAGAGACAGAGGAGGAAAATGTAGAGAGGAGGGAGTGAAAGGATGCCAGGTCCGCAGGGAGGCGAGTTTTCCTCCATTTCCGCTCGGCTGCCCGGAGCCCTGTTCTGTGAGCTCGCAATGAGTCGTCGAGCCACGGAGCGGGAGGGGAGGATCATCTTTGATGATCTTCATGAGAATGCACTCCCAGGAAACCCAGTTCCACAATAAATGCTGGTTTTGTTCGATAATGTCCATCATTTGTGTCCAATTAGCTACTTTTGTTAGCGCGTTTGGTAAACAAATCCAAACTCACGAAGCGCGTTCACTAGGAGCAGACGAAATGTCAAAATGTTCTGTTACAGTCCATAGAAACATGTCAAACGAAGTATAGAATCAATCTTTAGGATGTTTTTAACATAAATCTTCAAAAATGTTCCATCCAGAGAATTCCTTTGTCTTCAGAAATGCAATGGAACGCCAGCTAACTCTCACGTGAACGACCGTAAAGAGCTCAAGGCATTCTGCAGAACTCTGACTCATTCCCCTCTCATTCGCCCCCACTTCATATTAGAAGCATCAAACAAGTTTCTAAAGACGGTTGACATCTAGTGGAAGCCTTAGGAAGTGCAACATGACCAATATCCCACTGTATCTTCAATAGGGAATGAGTTGAAAAACGACCAACCTCACATTTCCCACTTCCTGGTTGGATTTTTTCTTATGTATCAGGCAAAACCCGAGGACTAACCGTACAGAATGTTTTTTTTTATTAGGTCTCTGTCTGTTCAGTGGTTTCTCATTGGGAAACGATATTTCCTAGGCACTTGTTTTCAGTTCCTACCGCTTCCACTAGATGTCACCAGTCTTTGGAATTTGGTTGAGGTTATTCCTTTGTGCAATGAAGAAGTACGGCCATCTAGGAGCTGGGTAACACTGTTGAGAGTTGCGCAAGACTTGAAAAGTAGCGAAGGTTTGTTGTCTTCCTGTATTGAACACAGATAGACCCGTTTTTAATTTGATAGATTATTAACGTTTAAAAATACCTAAACTTTTGTACCTAAAGTTGTACAAAAGTAGTTTGAAATGTTTTGGCAAAGTTTACAGGCAACTTTTGATCAATTTTGTACTGGCGTTGCGCAACTTGGAAGCTGTTTTTTTCTGGATCAAACGCGCCAAATAAATTGACATTTTGGATATATATGGACGGAATTAATCGAACAAAAGGACCAATTGTGATGTTTAGGGGACATACCAACAAAAGAAGCTCATCAAAGGTAAGGCATGTTTTAAATTTTATTTGTGTTTTGTGTAGCGCCTGCAGGGTTGAAATATGCTACTCTCTATGTTTACTGTTGTGCTATCATCAGATAATACCTTCTTATGGTTTCGCCGAAAGGCCTTTTTAAAATCTGACATGTTGGCTGGATTCACAACGAGTGTAGCTTTAATTTATTATCTTACATGTGTGATTTAATGAATGTTTTTGGCCAAGTGGAACGCAAGCATCCCCTATCCCAGAGGGATTAACTGACTTGCCTAGTTAAATAAAGTTTACATTTTGTTCTTAAATATAGGCCTATACAGTATAGAACCCTGTCTCTGACTCTTTCCTTCATATATAGCCCTATTTTATTTGATTTATTTAACCTTTATTTGACTAGGAAAGTCAGTTAAAGAACAAATCATTATTTACTATGATGCCCTACCCCAGCCAGACCTTAACCCGGACGACACTGTGCGCCGCCCAATAGGACACCCAATCACTGCCGGTTGTGAAACAGACGAAACGAGCCATGGTATGTAGTGATACCGCTAGCACTGAGATGCAACGCCTTAGACCATTGCTCCACTCTTGAGCCTACTTGGGAGCCCTATACATAATGGAAGCCTGTCTCAGACTATTTCCTTCATCTACAGGCCCATACAGCAGAGAAGCCTGTCTCTGACTCGTTCCTTCATCTACAGGCCTATACAGCAGAGAAGCCTGTCTCTGACTCGTTCCTTCATCTACAGGCCTATACAGCAGAGAAGCCTGTCTCTGACTCGTTCCTTCATCTACAGGCCTATACAGTATAGAAGCCTGTCTCTGACTCTTTCCTTCATATACAGGACTATACAGTATAGAAGCCTGTCTCTGACTCTTTCCTTCATATACAGGACTATACAGTATAGAAGCCTGTCTCTGACTCTTTCCTTCATATACAGGACTATACAGTATAGAAGCCTGTCTCTGACTCTTTCCTTCATATACAGGACTATACAGTATAGAAGCCTGTCTCTGACTCTTTCCTTCATATACAGGACTATACAGCAGAGGTTAATTTCTAATAGGTCAACTGAGGACAAAGGGAATGGGGTTATGTGCACAATGTACAGTCATTCTTCTACTTTTGCGTGTCAATGATCTGTATAATGAGGGTGAAGTTTCCCTTAGGTGCAGATCTAGGATCAGCTGGTCCCTCCACCAATCCTAACCTCAACCATTGACGGGGACAAGACATAAACTGACCCTAAATCATCATCTATGGAAAACTTCACCCAACTCCAATAAGGAGCTGCATTTGTTTGCAGAATGATGGACACACAGGTGTTCAGCCCGGACATAGTTTAATATTCAGGAAGCAGAGTTCATCACTACAGATAGTAGTAAGAGCTACTTCCTGTCTGTAACAGCACCAGGAGCAGCACTCTATCCATCAAGGACAAGGTGGTAGCGATACATTTAACTAGACAACATTTTATTTACAAAAGTCAGAAAACGATCAACAAGAGTTTCCACAGTTCAGATGTCATTGGACCATTTATTAAAGTATGAAGAACAACAAGGAACCATCAAATATAAACAACCATCTTTAACTGATTCAGGTTTACGTTTCTAACAGGAACAATAATCAGTAAAGTTCACTTCAAGGTTCAATCTGGGATTGGTACGTCCATTTTATGACTTTTGAATTGATGATATAAAGCCATTTATACAGCCATTGATTCTTGAAGAATATGACTTTTAATGCCTCGTGAGAAGAACCCTGTGTTTTGGTTGATTATGTCACATGACCTGGATTTTACCCATCATTTAAATATTTTTCATCCAACTGTCCCCCTTTTTTCAGGCTGATGGTCCAGGCTGATGGTCTAGGCTGATGGCCCAGGCTGATGGTCCAGGCTGATGGTCCAGGCTGATGGTCCAGGCTGATGGTCCAGGCTGATGGTCCAGGCTGATGGCCCAGGCTGATGGTCCAGGCTGATGGTCCAGCACCATCCTCAGACAATTGTTTACATTTTTTGGGGATGAATTCTAATTTCTGGAAAAGGCTATAAGGTCATGTGACCAGATTAAACAAAACACTTAGTTCAACTATCTTATTAAATTAAAACCTAAAATATGGCTTGTTTTACTCAATTGTTTGTAAACAATGTAATTGTAAAACCAGGTTAAGATGTTAATGTTGACCTCATGGAAGGTCAGTCCCATGCATCCACATCTCCATCCATGAATTTAAGAGCGATAACATTTATACAGCCCCATCCCTCAGATGTTTACTACAAAATGGCGGGTTGCATGAGCTTAACAACAATGTGGCTGTTTGGTTTGAACCCTTTACTTCCCCTTCAACTACGTTAACAATCTGAATAATGATCCAACAAGATTAATTCACACAGTGCCATTAACAGTGGTCAAATGTAATGATGATAACAAAAGTATTATGAAATAATATTGAAACCTGAGGTAGGAAACAGTATAATATGTTCAAAAGAATCAAAACAGAATGTCAGATATACAGATAAATGTGGGCTAAATCAGAGTCACACAGTGATTCTTGGTGGTCTTTAAAAAATCTACTTTGAAACTAAAGTATCCACCTCACACACATGGTTCTGGGCTTAATCAAAATAAGACACCTGTACCATGTCAGATATAGAGATGAAATGTATTACATTTTGAGTTTTCATCACAATATTGCAGTTTATATACATCACAGAAGACTGAAGTACAACCAAACTGTTAGACATAGAAACACCAGATTTTCAGTGTTTCAAAAAAATACATGTTTATTAATTATTCAATTATGAAAAATATTAATAACATTACACCCATAAGGCCACTAGAGGGAGATTTGGTCTTTTGACTACAGGAAGCGGCTACAAAAGAGAGAACCATAAAGATTCGGCACATCTTGTGTTTCTATAAAAGCCAAAACATTCCTCAATATTAGTAGTCGGCATTGTATCATCGTGCTTTCTGATCAAAGACCATGTGAGCTACATGCAACATGTTAGGGATAGTTTCAGTGTCCTTGTGATAATGCATGAGATGACCTAGCACTGATGTCCCACTGTAATAATACAATAAAATAAACAATTGTTTCAGGTAGGGTTCAAAAGGAAATTCATTTCCCAAAATTATCAGGTTTTCATGCTCATTCCCTTCTGATTCTGGGAATCTTCCAACTGGGATATCTGGAAAACCTTGGGATTCTGGGAAAGTGACAAAATGTTCCAACTGTAATGGCAGGGACGATAAATATACATGTATCTTGTGGAATTGTAATAATTTACTACTAAAGATATGCAGAATTATTGACATTTAGAGTTATTTTCAGGTAGAACATTTTCATGTTAAGAGGAGCTATTCTCAGGTTCCCCTTTATTTTAAATGTTTTATCTTATGATTATGAATTATTAAATTATGAAAACGAGTAATAACATTACACCCATAAGGCCACTAGAGGGAGATTTGGTCATTTAGCTTTATTGACATTTAGAGCTATTTTCAGGTAGAAATGCTTTTGTTAAGGGGAGCTATTCTCAGGTCCCCTGATACAGGCCAGTTTCCCAGCTCTGTGGAGGTAGAGGAGGGGCTGAACAAACCCAGATATGATTATGAGGGAGAAAGAGATGGAGAGAGCAAAGTAGAAGTCGTTGAAGTTCAGGTACCCTTGGAAAGACACAGTGACCATGACAGGAAGAACACTCACGACCACAGACACCAGAATTACCAGAATGATCCAGAAAGCCTTTCTCTTCATGTTGCTCATCCCTTCCCCCTCTCTCTCTCCTTCCCCCGGCCCGGGACGTCTCAGAGCTCTGAGAACAGCCAGGCAGCAGAACAACTCAATGGAAAACACAACCAGATACTGAGCCATGTAAAAGTAATAGAAGGTGGTTGAGAAAGACATGAACAACGCAACAACACAGAACCCAAGAACCACCAGCCAGACAACACCACAAAACCCCACCCTGTATCTCAGGGGTTTGTACTTCAGGAAGGTTACAGGGTGGACCACCGCCAGGTAGCGCTCCACACAGATACAGCACTGGAACAGAGGACGACTGACAGTAAGTAAACCCATAGAGAAAGCCCTGGCAGGCAGGAACAAGCCATTCAACAGATAGTAGTCCAGCAAAGTCAAGACATTGAATAGACAGTAGATGATCTCAGACACGGTCAGATTGAGAGAGAAGAACTCTGAAGCCATCGTCCCTACAGCTCCGGTCACTATCAGCCACAGGACGTAGACATTGGTGGGGAGACCCATGATGAGGTTGAGTAGGTAGGCGATGGTGAAGAGATATTTGGTCTGGGCCATGTAGTGGTTTAGGTTGTCCAGGGTAGAGGAGGGAGAGGAGTCGTTCACCACAGACGTGTTCATCTTTTCTTCAGTCCAATAGAACTAGAATGACAATAGAACTAGAATGACAATAGAACTAGAATGACAATAGAACTAGAATAGAACCCACGGAATGACAGAGATGTTCTGTGATCTTTTGGGAGTTCCAGGGTTCGTGTGATGACAGATAAAAATGGTAAGAAAGAATTAATGTCAGAGAATCCTTTGCATTGTGATTCAAAATGACATACGTCACAAATGTTACGTAACCAACCAGAGGGAAGACATTGCCTTATTACATTACCTTCACGTCACCTTTCATTTCCTATTTAGCTTTAAAATATAATATTTCAGTCAACAATATGAAGCTTATAGCATCTTTAAAAAGTCAACGCCAACTTTGACATCTCATACCTATCAATATTTTTTTGCTCCATATTTATTTCCAATTCCAGTTGAATCAAAACTCAAATCAAAAGTTACCATGGGGTCCTACCTGTCTCAGAGTAGTGCTCCGTTCCTCTCTTCCTCTGGGAGTTTACAGGTGTAGTGTCTGTCTCAGAGTAGTGCTCCGTCCCTCTCTTCCTCTGGGAATTTACAGGTGTAGTGTCTGTCTCAGAGTAGTGCTCCGTTCCTCTCTTCCTCTGGGAGTTTACAGGTGTAGTGTCTGTCTCAGAGTAGTGCTCCGTCCCTCTCTTCCTCTGGGAGTTTACAGGTGTAGTGTCTGTCTCAGGAGCTGAAGAAGCCTGTATAGTACTCTGCTCACTTCGTGCTTCCCTACCTTACCTTTGTATATCACTCACACACACACACACACACACACACACACACACACACACACACACACACACACACACACACACACACACACACACACACACACACACACACACACACACACACACACACACACAGCATCTAACTCTGTCCATTAACATAACATCAGAGGGGAAGTCAACACAGCCAGGTAATGACCAGGAACCAGATTATTCTAAATTGTTGCTTGATTTCCATCCCTTAACTTCCGAGACGGAAGTTTTGTCTGCGTCACCAATGACACCCTAATCCCTAAATAGTGAACTTATTTTGACTATGACCCATGTAGGGAAGAGGGTGTCATTTGGAACGGACGATTGGTGACGGACGTCAGAAGGTCATCTCTGTCCAATCAAATGTGCCTCGGAGAGGCAGTAAACCACTCTATAAAGGTGTTTACAGTATACCACTCTATAAAGGTGTCCTACAGTATACCACTCTATAAAGGTGTCCTACAGTATACCACTCTATAAAGGTGTTTACAGTATACCACTCTATAAAGGTGTCCTACAGTATACCACTCTATAAGGGTGTCCTACAGTATACCTCTCTATAAAGGTGTCCTACAGTATAACACTCTGTAAAGGTGTCCTACAGTATACCACTCTATAACGGTGTCCTAAAGTATACCACTCTATAAAGGTGTTTACAGTATACCACTCTATAAAGGTGTCCTACAGTATACCACTCTATAAAGGTGTCCTACAGTATACCACTCTATAAAGGTGTCCTACAGTATACCACTCTATAAAGGTGTCCTATACCAGGTGTTTACAGTATACCACTCTATAAAGGTGTTTACAGTATACCACTCTATAAAGGTGTCCTACAGTATACCACTCTATAAAGGTGTTTACAGTATACCACTCTATAAAGGTGTCCTACAGTATACCACTCTATAAAGGTGTCCTACAGTATACCACTCTATAAAGGTGTCCTACAGTATACCACTCTATAAAGGTGTTTACAGTATACCACTCTATAAAGGTGTCCTACAGTATACCACTCTATAAAGGTGTTTACAGTATACCACTCTATAAAGGTGTTTACAGTATACCACTCTATAAAGGTGTTTACAGTATACCACTCTATAAAGGTGTTTACAGTATACCACTCTATAAAGGTGTCCTTCAGTATACCACTCTATAAAGGTGTTTACAGTATACCACTCTATAAAGGTGTCCTTATACCACTCTATATACCACTCTATAAAGGTGTCCTACAGTATACCACTCTATAAAGGTGTTTACAGTATACCACTCTATAAAGGTGTCCTTACAGTATACCACTCTATAAAGGTGTTTACAGTATACCACTCTATAAAGGTGTCCTACAGTATACCACTCTATAAAGGTGTTTACAGTATACCACTCTATAAAGGTGTTTACAGTATACCACTCTATAAAGGTGTTTACAGTATACCACTCTATAAAGGTGTCCTACAGTATACCACTCTATAAAGGTGTCCTTACAGTATACCACTCTATAAAGGTGTTTACAGTATACCACTCTATAAAGGTGTTTACAGTATACCACTCTATAAAGGTGTCCTACAGTATACCACTCTATAAAGGTGTCCTACAGTATACCACTCTATAAAGGTGTCCTACAGTATACCACTCTATAAAGGTGTCCTACAGTATACCACTCTATAAAGGTGTCCTACAGTATACCACTCTATAAAGGTGTCCTACAGTATACCACTCTATAAAGGTGTCCTACAGTATACCACTCTATAAAGGTGTCCTACAGTATACCACTCTATAAAGGTGTCCTACAGTATACCACTCTATAAAGGTGTCCTACAGTATACCACTCTATAAAGGTGTCCTACAGTATACCACTCTATAAAGGTGTCCTACAGTATACCACTCTATAAAGGTGTCCACTATAAAGGTGTTTACAGTATACCACTCTATAAAGGTGTCCTAAGTATACCACTCTATAAAGGTGTCCTACAGTATACCACTCTATAAAGGTGTCTACAGTATACCACTATAAAGGTGTTTACAGTATACCACTCTATAAAGGTGTCCTTCAGTATACCACTCTATAAAGGTGTTTACAGTATACCACTCTATAAAGGTGTTTACAGTATACCACTCTATAAAGGTGTCCTACAGTATACCACTCTATAAAGGTGTTTACAGTATACCACTCTATAAAGGTGTTTACAGTATACCACTCTATAAAGGTGTCCTACAGTATACCACTCTATAAAGGTGTTTACAGTATACCACTCTATAAAGGTGTTTACAGTATACCACTCTATAAAGGTGTCCTACAGTATACCACTATAAAGGTGTTTACAGTATACCACTCTATAAAGGTGTCCTACAGTATACCACTCTATAAAGGTGTTTACAGTATACCACTCTATAAAGGTGTCCTTACAGTATACCACTCTATAAAGGTGTTTACAGTATACCACTCTATAAAGGTGTTAAGTATACCACTCTATAAAGGTGTCCTTCATACCACTCTGTAAAGGTGTCCTACAGTATACCACTCTATAAAGGTGTTTACAGTATACCACTCTATAAAGGGGTCCTTCAGTATACCACTCTATAACAGTGTTTACAGTATACCACTCTATAAAGGTGTCCTACAGTATACCACTCTATAAAGGTGTCCTTCAGTATACCACTCTATAACGGTGTCCTTCAGTATACCACTCTATAAAGGTCTTTACAGTATACCACTCTATAAAGGTGTCCTTCAGTATACCACTCTATAACGGTGTCCTTCAGTATACCACTCTATAAAGGTGTTTACAGTATACCACTCTATAAAGGTGTCCTTCAGTATACCACTCTATAAAGGTGTTTACAGTATACCACTCTATAAAGGTGTTTACAGTATACCACTCTATAAAGGTGTTTACAGTATACCACTCTATAAAGGTGTCCTACAGTATACCACTCTATAAAGGTGTTTACAGTATACCACTCTATAAAGGTGTTTACAGTATACCACTCTATAAAGGTGTTTACAGTATACCACTCTATAAAGGTGTTTACAGTATACCACTCTATAAAGGTGTTTACAGTATACCACTCTATAAAGGTGTTTACAGTATCAGTATACCACTCTATAAAGGTGTTTACAGTATACCACTCTATAAAGGTGTCCTACAGTATACCACTCTATAAAGGTGTTTACAGTATACCACTCTATAAAGGTGTCCTACAGTATACCACTCTATAAAGGTGTTTACAGTATACCACTCTATAAAGGTGTCCTTACAGTATACCACTCTATAAAGGTGTCCTTCAGTATACCACTCTATAAAGGTGTTTACAGTATACCACTCTATAAAGGTGTCCTTCAGTATACCACTCTATAAAGTACAGTACCACTCTATAAAGGTGTTTACAGTATACCACTCTATAAAGGTGTTTACAGTATACCACTCTATAAAGGTGTCCTACAGTATACCACTCTATAAAGGTGTTTACAGTTACAGTATACCACTCTATAAAGGTGTTTACAGTATACCACTCTATAAAGGTGTTTACAGTATACCACTCTATAAAGGTGTTTACAGTATACCACTCTATAAAGGTGTTTACAGTATACCACTCTATAAAGGTGTCCTACAGTATACCACTCTATAAAGGTGTCCTACAGTATACCACTCTATAAAGGTGTTTACAGTATACCACTCTATAAAGGTGTCCTAATGTATACCACTCTATAAAGGTGTCCTACAGTATACCACTCTATAAAGGTGTCCTACAGTATACCACTCTATAAAGGTGTTTACAGTATACCACTCTATAAAGGTGTTTACAGTATACCACTCTATAAAGGTGTTTACAGTATACCACTCTATAAAGGTGTTTACAGTATACCACTCTATAAAGGTGTTTACAGTATACCACTCTATAAAGGTGTCCTACAGTATACCACTCTATAAAGGTGTCCTTCAGTATACCACTCTATAAAGGTGTCCTTCAGTATACCACTCTATAAAGGTGTCCTACAGTATACCACTCTATAAAGGTGTTTACAGTATACCACTCTATAAAGGTGTCCTACAGTATACCACTCTATAAAGGTGTTTACAGTATACCACTCTATAAAGGTGTCCTTCATTATACCACTCTATAAAGGTGTCCTTCATTATACCACTCTATAAAGGTGTTTACAGTATACCACTCTATAAAGGTGTCCTTCAGGATACCACTCTATAAAGGTGTTTACAGTATACCACTCTATAAAGGTGTCCTACAGTATACCACTCTATAAAGGTGTCCTACAGTATACCACTCTATGAAGGTGTTTACAGTATACCACTCTATAAAGGTGTTTACAGTATACTACTCTATAAAGGTGTTTACAGTATACCACTCTATAAAGGTGTTTATAGTATACCACTCTATAAAGGTGTTTACAGTATACCACTCTATAAAGGTGTCCTCCAGGATACCACTCTATAAAGGTGTCCTTCAGTATACCACTCTATAAAGGTGTTTACAGTATACCACTCTATAAAGGTGTCCTACAGTATACCACTCTATAAAGGTGTCCTTCAGTATACCACTCTATAAAGGTGTTTACAGTATACCACTCTATAAAGGTGTCCTTCAGTATACCACTCTATAAAGGTGTTTACAGTATACCACTCTATAAAGGTGTTTACAGTATACCACTCTATAAAGGTGTTTACAGTATACCACTCTATAAAGGTGTCCTACAGTATACCACTCTATAAAGGTGTTTACAGTATACCACTCTACAGTATACCACTCTAAAAGGTGTTTACAGTATACCACTCTATAAAGGTGTTTACAGTATACCACTCTATAAAGGTGTCCTACAGTATACCACTCTATAAAGGTGTTTACAGTATACCACTCTATAAAGGTGTCCTACAGTATACCACTCTATAAAGGTGTTTACAGTATACCACTCTATAAAGGTGTTTACAGTATACCACTCTATAAAGGTGTCCTACAGTATACCACTCTATAAAGGTGTCCTACAGTATACCACTCTATAAAGGTGTCCTACAGTATACCACTCTATAAAGGTGTCCTTCAGTATACCAACTATAAAGGTGTTTACAGTATACCACTCTATAAAGGTGTCCTTCAGTATACCACTCTATAAAGGTGTTTACAGTATACCACTCTATAAAGGTGTTTACAGTATACCACTCTATAAAGGTGTTTACAGTATACCACTCTCTATAAAGGTGTCCTACAGTATACCACTCTATAAAGGTGTTTACAGTATACCACTCTATAAAGGTGTTTACAGTATACCACTCTATAAAAGGTGTTTACAGTATACCACTCTATAAAGGTGTTTACAGTATACCACCTATAAAGGTGTTTACAGGGATACCACTCTATAAAGGTGTTTACAGTATACCACTCTATAAAGGTGTCCTACAGTATACCACTCTATAAAGGTGTCCTACAGTATACCACTCTATAAAGGTGTTTACAGTATACTACTCTATAAAGGTGTCCTAATGTATACCACTCTATAAAGGTGTCCTACAGTATACCACTCTATAAAGGTGTCCTACAGTATACCACTCTATAAAGGTGTTTACAGTATACCACTCTATAAAGGTGTCCTAAGTATACCACTCTATAAAGGTGTCCTACAGTATACCACTCTATAAAGGTGTCCTACAGTATACCACTCTATAAAGGTGTTTACAGTATACCACTCTATAAAGGTGTTTACAGTATACCACTCTATAAAGGTGTCCTACAGTATACCACTCTATAAAGGTGTCCTTCAGTATACCACTCTATAAAGGTGTTTACAGTATACCACTCTATAAAGGTGTCCTACAGTATACCACTCTATAAAGGTGTTTACAGTATACCACTCTATAAAGGTGTCCTACAGTATACCACTCTATAAAGGTGTTTACAGTATACCACTCTATAAAGGTGTCCTTCAGTATACCACTCTATAAAGGTGTCCTTCAGTATACCACTCTATAAAGGTGTCCTACAGTATACCACTCTATAAAGGTGTTTACAGTATACACTCTATAAAGGTGTCCTACAGTATACCACTCTATAAAGGTGTTTACAGTATACCACTCTATAAAGGTGTTTACAGTATACCACTCTATAAAGGTGTCCTTACAGTATACCACTCTATAAAGGTGTTTACAGTATACCACTCTATAAAGGTGTTTACAGTATACCACTCTATAAAGGTGTTTACAGTATACCACTCTATAAAGGTGTCCTACAGTATACCACTCTATAAAGGTGTCCTTCAGTATACCACTCTATAAAGGTGTTTACAGTATACCACTCTATAAAGGTGTCCTACAGTATACCACTCTATAAAGGTGTTTACAGTATACCACTCTATAAAAGGTGTCCTACCACTCTATAGTTAGTGTCTACTTACCACTCTATAAAGGTGTTTACAGTATACCACTCTATAAAGGTTTTTACAGTATACCACTCTATAAAGGTGTCTTCAGTATACCACTCTATAAGGTGTTTACAGTATACCACTCTATAAAGGTGTTTACAGTATACCACTCTATAAAGTGTCCTCAGTATACCACTCTATAAAGGTGTTTTACAGTACCACTCTATAAAGGTGTCCTACAGTATACCACTCTATAAAGGTGTCCTACAGTATACCACTCTATAAAGGTGTCCTACAGTATACCACTCTATAAAGGTGTTTACAGTATACCACTCTATAACCACTCTTTTACCTACCACTCTATAAAGGTGTCCTTCAGCATATTACCACTCTATAAAGGTGTCCTACAGTATACCACTCTATAAAGGTGTTTACAGTATACCACTCTATAAAGGTGTCCTTCAGTATACCACTCTATAAAGGTGTTTACAGTATACCACTCTATAAAGGTGTCCTTCAGTATACCACTCTATAAAGGTGTTTACAGTATACCACTCTATAAAGGTGTTTACAGTATACCACTCTATAAAGGTGTTTACAGTATACCACTCTATAAAGGTGTCCTACAGTATACCACTCTATAAAGGTGTTTACAGTATACTACTCTATAAAGGTGTTTACAGTATACCACTCTATAAAGGTGTTTATAGTATACCACTCTATAAAGGTGTTTACAGTATACCACTCTATAAAGGTGTCCTCCAGGATACCACTCTATAAAGGTGTTTACAGTATACCACTCTATAAAGGTGTCCTACAGTATACCACTCTATAAAGGTGTCCTACAGTATATACCACTCTATAAAGGTGTTTACAGTATACCACTCTATAAAGGTGTCCTAATGTATACCACTCTATAAAGGTGTCCTACAGTATACCACTCTATAAAGGTGTCCTACAGTATACCACTCTATAAAGGTGTTTACAGTATACCACTCTATAAAGGTGTCCTAATGTATACCACTCTATAAAGGTGTCCTACAGTATACCACTCTATAAAGGTGTTTACAGTATACCACTCTATAAAGGTGTTTACAGTATACCACTCTATAAAGGTGTTTACAGTATACCACTCTATAAAGGTGTCCTACAGTATACCACTCTATAAAGGTGTCCTTCAGTATACCACTCTATAAAGGTGTCCTTCAGTATACCACTCTATAAAGGTGTCCTACAGTATACCACTCTATAAAGGTGTTTACAGTATACCACTCTATAAAGGTGTCCTACAGTATACCACTCTATAAAGGTGTTTACAGTATACCACTCTATAAAGGTGTCCTTCATTATACCACTCTATAAAGGTGTCCTTCATTATACCACTCTATAAAGGTGTTTACAGTATACCACTCTATAAAGGTGTCCTTCAGGATACCACTCTATAAAGGTGTTTACAGTATACCACTCTATAAAGGTGTCCTACAGTATACCACTCTATAAAGGTGTCCTACAGTATACCACTCTATAAAGGTGTTTACAGTATACCACTCTATAAAGGTGTTTACAGTATACCACTCTATAAAGGTGTTTACAGTATACCACTCTATAAAGGTGTTTATAGTATACCACTCTATAAAGGTGTTTACAGTATACCACTCTATAAAGGTGTCCTCCAGGATACCACTCTATAAAGGTGTCCTTCAGTATACCACTCTATAAAGGTGTTTACAGTATACCACTCTATAAAGGTGTCCTACAGTATACCACTCTATAAAGGTGTCCTTCAGTATACCACTCTATAAAGGTGTTTACAGTATACCACTCTATAAAGGTGTCCTTCAGTATACCACTCTATAAAGGTGTTTACAGTATACCACTCTATAAAGGTGTTTACAGTATACCACTCTATAAAGGTGTTTACAGTATACCACTCTATAAAGGTGTCCTACAGTATACCACTCTATAAAGGTGTTTACAGTATACTACTCTATAAAGGTGTTTACAGTATACCACTCTATAAAGGTGTTTACAGTATACCACTCTATAAAGGTGTCCTCCAGGATACCACTCTATAAAGGTGTTTACAGTATACCACTCTATAAAGGTGTCCTACAGTATACCGATCTATAAAGGTGTCCTACAGTATACCACTCTATAAAGGTGTCCTACAGTATACCACTCTATAAAGGTGTCCTACAGTATACCACTCTATAAAGGTGTTTACAGTATACCACTCTATAAAGGTGTTTACAGTATACCACTCTATAAAGGTGTTTACAGTATACCACTCTATAAAGGTGTCCTTCAGTATACCACTCTATAAAGGTGTTTACAGTATACCACTCTATAAAGGTGTTTACCTTCAGTATACCACTCTATAAAGGTGTCCTACAGTATACCACTCTAAAAGGTGTTTACAGTATACCACTCTATAAAGGTGTCCTTCAGTATACCACTCTATAAAGGTGTCCTACAGTATACCACTCTATAAAGGTGTTTACAGTATACCACTCTATAAAGGTGTTTACAGTATACCACTCTATAAAGGTGTCCTCCAGTATACCACTCTATAAAGGTGTTTACAGTATACCACTCTATAAGTGTTTACAGTATACAACTATAAAAGTGTCCTTACAGTATACCACTCTATAAAGGTGTTTACAGTATACCACTCTATAAAGGTGTCCTACAGTATACCACTCTATAAAGGTGTCCTACACTTCATGGATACCACTCTATAAAGGTGTTTACAGTATACCACTCTATAAAGGTGTCCCACTATAAAGGTGTTTATAGTATACAGTATACCACTCTATAAAGGTGTTTACAGTATACCACTCTATAAAGGTGTTTACAGTATACCACTCTATAAAGGTGTTTACAGTATACCACTCTATAAAGGTGTTTACAGTATACCACTCTATAAAGGTGTCCTTCATTATACCACTCTATAAAGGTGTCCTTCAGTATACCACTCTATAAAGGTGTTTACAGTATACCACTCTATAAAGGTGTTTATAGTATACCACTCTATAAAGGTGTTTACAGTATACCACTCTATAAAGGTGTTTACAGTATACCACTCTATAAAGGTGTTTACAGTATACCACTCTATAAAGGTGTTTACAGTATACCACTCTATAAAGGTTTACTTTACAGTATACCACTCTATAAAGGTGTTTATAGTATACCACTCTATAAAGGTGTTTACAGTATACCACTCTATAAAGGTGTTTACAGTATACCACTCTATAAAGGTGTCAGTATACCACTCTATAAAGGTGTTTACAGTATACCACTCTATAAAGGTGTCCTACAGTATACCACTCTATAAAGGTGTCCTTCAGTATACCACTCTATAAAGGTGTTTACCAGTATACCACTCTATAAAGGTGTTTACAGTATACCACTCTATAAAGGTGTTACAGTATACCACTCTATAAAGGTGTTTACAGTATACCACTCTATAAAGGTGTTTACACTCTATACCACTCTATAAAGGTGTTTACAGTATACTACAGTATACCACTCTATAAAGGTGTTTACAGTACCACTCTATAAAGGTGTCCTACAGTATACCACTCTATAAAGGTGTCCTACAGTATACCACTCTATAAAGGTGTTTACAGTATACCACTCTATAAAGGTGTTTACAGTATACCACTCTATAAAGGTGTATACCACTCTATAAAGGTGTCCTCAGTATACCACTCTATAAAGGTGTCCTTCAGTATAACACTCTATAAGGTGTTTACAGTATACCACTCTATAAAGGTGTCCTTCAGTATACCACTCTATAAAGGTGTTTACAGTATACCACTCTATAAAGGTGTCCTACAGTATACCACTCTATAAAAGGTGTTTACAGTATACCACTCTATAAAGGTGTTTACAGTATACCACTCTATAAAGGTGTTTACAGTATACCACTCTATAAAGGTGTCCTACAGTATACCACTCTATAAAGGTGTTTACAGTATACTACTCTATAAAGTGTTTACAGTATACCACTCTATAAAGGTGTTTATAGTATACCACTCTATAAAGGTGTTTACAGTATACCACTCTATAAAGGTGTCCTCAGGATACCACTCTATAAAGGTGTTTACAGTATACCACTCTATAAAGGTGTCCTACAGTATACCACTCTATAAAGGTGTCTACAGTATACCACTCTATAAAGGTGTTTACAGTATACCACTCTATAAAGGTGTCCTAAGTATACCACTCTATAAAGGTGTCCTACAGTATACCACTCTATAAAGGTGTCCTACAGTATACCACTCTATAAAGGTGTTTACAGTATACCACTCTATAAAGGTGTCTAATGTATACCACTCTATAAAGGTGTCCACAGTATACCACTCTATAAAGGTGTTTACAGTATACCACTCTATAAAGGTGTTTACAGTATACCACTCTATAAAGGTGTTTACAGTATACCACTCTATAAAGGTGTCCTTCAGTATACCACTCTATAAAGGTGTTTACAGTATACCACTCTATAAAGGTGTCCTACAGTATACCACTCTATAAAAGGTGTCCTACAGTATACCACTCTATAAAAGGTGTTTACAGTATACCACTCTATAAGGTGTCCTACAGTATACCACTCTATAAAGGTGTTTACAGTATACCACTCTATAAAGGTGTCCTTCAGTATACCACTCTATAAAGGTGTTTTCATTATACCACTCTATAAAGGTGTTTACAGTATACCACTCTATAAAGGTGTCCTTCAGTATACCACTCTATAAAGGTGTTTACAGTATACCACTCTATAAAGGTGTCCTACAGTATACCACTCTATAAAGGTGTTTTCAGTATACCACTCTATAAAGGTGTTTACAGTATACCACTCTATAAAGGTGTTTACAGTATACCACTCTATAAAGGTGTTTACAGTATACCACTCTATAAAGGTGTTTTTACAGTATACCACTCTATAAAGGTGTCAGTACAGTATACCACTCTATAAAGGTGTTTACAGTATACCACTCTATAAAGGTGTCCTACAGTATACCACTCTATAAAGGTGTCCTTCAGTCCTACATAAAGGTGTTTATATACCACTCTATAAAGGTGTCCTACAGTATACCACTCTATAAAGGTGTTTACAGTATACCACTCTATAAAGGTGTTTACAGTATACCACTCTATAAAGGTGTTTACAGTATACCACTCTATAAAGGTGTCCTACAGTATACCACTCTATAAAGGTGTTTACAGTATACTACTCTATAAAGGTGTTTACAGTATACCACTCTATAAAGGTGTTTACAGTATACCACTCTATAAAGGTGTCCTCCAGGATACCACTCTATAAAGGTGTTTACAGTATACCACTCTATAAAGGTGTCCTACAGTATACCACTCTATAAAGGTGTCCTACAGTATACCACTCTATAAAGGTGTTTACAGTATACCACTCTATGGGTGTCCTACAGTATACCACTCTATAAAGGTGTTTACAGTATACCACTCTATAAAGGTGTTTACAGTATACCACTCTATAAAGGTGTCCTCCAGTATACCACTCTATAAAGGTGTTTACAGTATACCACTCTATAAAGGTGTCCTTCAGTATACCACTCTATAAAGGTGTTTCCTTACAAAAGTACAGTACCACTCTATAAAGGTGTTTACAGTATACCACTCTATAAAGGTGTTTACAGTATACCACTCTATAAAGGTGTTTACAGTATACCACTCTATAAAGGTGTCCTTCAGTATACCAGTCTATAAAGGTGTCCTTCAGTATACCACTCTATAAAGGTGTCCTACAGTATACCACTCTATAAAGGTGTTTACAGTATACCACTCTATAAAGGTGTCCTCCAGGATACCACTCTATAAAGGTGTTTACAGTATACCACTCTATAAAGGTGTCCTACAGTATACCACTCTATAAAAGGTGTCCTACAGTATACCACTCTATAAAGGTGTTTACAGTATACCACTCTATAAAGGTGTTTACAGTATACCACTCTATAAAGGTGTTTACAGTATACCACTCTATAAAGGTGTCCTACAGTATACCACTCTATAAAGGTGTCCTTCAGTATACCACTCTATAAAGGTGTTTACAGTATACCACTCTATAAAGGTGTGTACAGTATACCACTCTATAAAGGTGTTTACAGTATACCACTCTATAAAGGTGTTCTACAGTATACCACTCTATAAAGGTGTCCTTCAGTATACCACTCTATAAAGGTGTCCTTCAGTATACCACTCTATAAAGGTGTCCTACAGTATACCACTCTATAAAGGTGTTTACAGTATACCACTCTATAAAGGTGTTTACAGTATACCACTCTATAAAGGTGTCCTCCAGTATACCACTCTATAAAGGTGTTTACAGTATACCACTCTATAAAGGTGTCCTTCAGTATACCACTCTATAAAGGTGTCCTTCAGTATACCACTCTATAAAGGTGTTTACAGTATACCACTCTATAAAGGTGTTTACAGTATACCACTCTATAAAGGTTTTTACAGTATACCACTCTATAAAGGTGTCCTACAGTATACCACTCTATAAAGGTGTTTACAGTATACCACTCTATAAAGGTTTTTACAGTATACCACTCTATAAAGGTGTCCTACAGTATACCACTCTATAAAGGTGTCCTACAGTATAACACTCTATAAAGGTGTCCTACAGTATACCACTCTATAAAGGTGTCCTTCAGTATACCACTCTATAAAGGTGTTTACAGTATACCACTCTATAAAGGTGTCCTTCAGTATACCACTCTATAAAGGTGTTTACAGTATACCACTCTATAAAGGTGTTTACAGTATACCACTCTATAAAGGTGTTTACAGTATACCACTCTATAAAGGTGTCCTACAGTATACCACTCTATAAAGGTGTTTACAGTATACTACTCTATAAAGGTGTTTACAGTATACCACTCTATAAAGGTGTTTATAGTATACCACTCTATAAAGGTGTTTACAGTATACCACTCTGCCAAGGTGTCCTACAGTATATACCACTCTATAAAGGTGTTTACAGTATACCACTCTATAAAGGTGTCTAATGTATACCCTCTATAAAGGTGTCCTACAGTATACCACTCTATAAAGGTGTCTACAGTATACACCCACTCTATAAAGGTGTTTACAGTATACCACTCTATAAGGTGTCCTAATGTATACCACTCTATAAAGGTGTCCTACAGTATACCACTCTATAAAAGGTGTTTACAATTATATACCACTCTATAAGGTGTTTACAGAAATACCACTCTATAAAGGTGTTTACAGTACACCCTTTCTATAAAGGTGTCTAGTATACCACTCTATAAAGGTGTCCTTCAGTATACCACTCTATAAAGGTGTTTACAGTATACTACTCCTATAAGGTGTCCTACAGTATACCACTCTATAAAGGTGTCCTTCAGTATACCACTCTATAAAGGTGTCCTTCAGTAT
>NC_088413.1:8267408-8277681 GCF_034236695.1 Oncorhynchus nerka | reverse complement strand
TCTATACTATACAGGCTGGAATAAAAATAGATAAATAAAACACCACTGAGTAAATCTGAATAAACTGAGCATCTGTTCAATCAAAAAGCCCACTGCTGGTTTTTTTACTAGGCAGTGTTTGTCCGTCTTTCAGATGGGATGTGTTTGTCACTAAAGATCCCTTGGCACACGGATGGGACCCGGTGTTGGCTAATTTCCCAATATGGATGTCCTGGCTAAATCCCAAAGATGGCCCTCAACCATCACCCTGGTGTCCTGGCTAAATCACTAAACCCCGGTGTCCTGGCTACATCCCCAATTGGCACATCACCCCGGTGTCCTGGCTAAATCCCCAATATGGCCCTCAAACCATCAGTGGTGTCCTGGCTAACCATCACCCCGGTGTCCTGGCTAAATTCCCAATATGGCCCTCAAACCATCACCCCGGTGTCTGGCTAAATTCCCAATATGGCCTCCCATCACCCCGGTGTCCTGGCTTCCAATATCAAACCATCACCCGGTGTCCCCAGCTTCCAATTGGCTTATTTATCCCCCCTCCTCTCCTCTGTAGCTCCTCACCAGGTTGTTGCTATAAATGAGAACGTGTTCTCAGTCAACTCATCTGATTGTATAAGAGTTAAATAAAAAATAAATAAACAGAAGGCGTAAAAGGACATACGTTTCCTGAGTCTGATTCGGCCCCTTGGATCACACTGGTCCAATACATTTGTCCATGAGGAAGAGGAAATGATGCGTAAAAACTACCCACTCAATGCCATCCAATGAGAACAAGTTATGGGGGAGTACTTATACTTGTGATGTATATGGCGAGGAGTTTTCCATTTTTGACACTCTGAAAGTTACAGAATTGAACATAATGAACAGCGTTAATCCCACAGCTTCCCCCATTACCCCAAGCCCCACCCACTCCACAGACTAACCTAATGTTACCTTACTACAGAACATGTGTTGTGTGCATGTTTGGTTTGGATCTGGCCTTCGGCTCCTACGTTTGCATATCTGGTTCTGGCTGAATACATTTCTCCATTAAGTAGCAAACGTCTGTTCAAAAGCAGGGCCAAGCCTTAGGGGAGATTCAAACCAGACAAAATTATGGTTGACAACGCATCTAACTCAATGCTATCCAATGAGATAATGGGTTGGGGGAGGACCTAGATGTGTGTTGAGTTGTCCATCAGAAAACAAACACCTGTGTGAAGGCTGGGGGAGGAAACAAACACCTGTGTGAAGGCTGGGTCAGAGCCAGCGCTTTAGACCCACTGAAGAGACCTGAGGAACACAACAGGTAGTCTTCACTGACCACTGAAGAGACCAGGTTGTCTGAGGAACACAGGACAGTAGTCTTAGTCTACACTGACCACTGAAGAGACCAGGGTTGTCTGAGGAACCAGACAGGTGTGACCACTGAAGAGACCAGGGTTGTCTGAGGAACAAGACAGGTAGTCTACAATGAAGAGACCATTTTAATACATTTTTGACCGTCACGAAAATGACGACGTTTAGAAAAATCCCAGAGTCACAAGACTAGGTGCATTGAAACCGCCTTGACCCGTGGAGATGGAGCCTAAAGTTTCTGTCCGAAAGCTTATTCAAGAACCTTGTAGCAACGCACTGAAAATTTGGGTCGCTGCTCGAGCTCCAAATGACCTATTGAGCTGAAACTTGGTATTCGGGGTCGCCTCACACGTAATGTCAGAGCTGGACCTGCCGCTAGAACGTAACTACATGTTTAATGTTTTTATTATGGTTTAAACTGAAGGCGCTGTGAATTTTGGGCCTGCTCTGAAGTATGTGATAGTTGGTTTCTAAATGAGTTGGAAAAAGTGGGTTTGGTGTCAGTTTGTATCAGTTTGGTGTCAGAATGATATCTAGTTGACTGACGGATGGTGACTTGCTGGCTGAATTTTGTCAATTTTCAATATGTTTAAACAGTGAGGTACCATCACCAAATTGACATTCTGAAATCAACACCAACGAGTGATGGAGAGGAACCAGAATCACTGCCCGGCCATCCCGAGTTCATCTGGCCATTGAATTTTGCATTTCTGCAGGATTTTTGAGCATGTCAAATTCGTGATGGTAAATGCACATTGAAACATATTACAAATGGACAGCCGTGCACCTGGTTATTGGAATGGGTTACCAGGAGCATATTTTAAGTGTTTTTTAATGCCTTTAGGTGGGAGCGAGTGTCTATGGTTGGGATGGGATCACCTCCCACCCGTGTCCATCCAATAGGGGGCACCCCTGGTCATTTGGACGTTGTTCAAAAAATCGTTAAAAACGAGAGTCCCACGTCTCTCATGTCAACATCGAGCGATGGAGAGGAACCACTGCCAGACAATTTTGCATTTCTGAAGTATTTTTGAGCATGTCAAATTCGTGATGGTAAATGTCTATTGAAACATATTGCAAATGATCAGTACATTTGCAAAAAGAATCAACATTGAAAAACATCACCAAATGAACATGATGAAATCAAAACAACGAGCGATGGAGAGGAACCACTATCACTGCCCGGCCATCCCAATGGTCATCGGGCCAGTCAATTTTGCATTTGTGTAGTATTTTTGAGCATGTCAAATTTGTGATGGTAAATACCCATTGAAACATATTGCAAATGGACAGCCGTGCGCCTGGTAAAAAACCAGGAGCACAAAATGCACACGGGGTCTACCGTTGGGTAGGGAGCACCCTCCACCCGTGCCCCTGGTCATTTTGGTCACTATTCAAAAAATCGTTAAAAAACAACAGAGTACCACTTCTCCCTCATCATACATGACAAATAGACCATATAGGTTGATTCATGGCTTAACATAGTGCTATATATCATTTGGGCAGTATAAATGCCATTTGGACATGGTTCACTTTTGGGTTTGGAAACCAACTTCCTATGATCGTACATGGCAAATGGACATAACATCCTGATTTGGCACTTTCAATACTTTCATATTGCATTTGGACACTTCTTATGGCATTTGGTAATGGTCCACTGACTTTTGACTTCAACTTTTGACTTCCTATGAAATCATATCGCAAATGGACAAAACATATGCCTTATGGACAATTTAAAAAATATGGCAATGAAATATGACATAAGTATGTTCATACAGTTCCTATACATGTATAATTGACCAAAAAATTCAAAGAATATCGAAACACGGTCCAGAAAGCACTTTTTAAGGGGGTGATAGGTTTTTGAAAAAAATATATAATTTTAAAAATTTGACCCTTGACTTGATGTTTGATGTTTGACTATGTTGCCATCTAGCCTGTCTGAAACTTGAGAAATAGAAACCATGTTTTTTGAATAATCTACAACTGTTAAATGTTATGTTAAGAATACTTTAAATTAATTGTAATTTTTGTTTCCGACTGCTTTTCCTGACTGTTTTCCTCTTTCCAGCTGTGACACTTCAAAAATAGAACCAAGAACGTTAAACAATATAATCTACAGTTGTTAATTTTTAAATGAAATTAAGCTAAATTAGTTGTAATATACATTTTTTACATTTTTTCGGACTATTTTGCCATATCCTAGACGTTGTAACACTTTTGCTCAACTGAAGTAGAGTATATTGTGAATAATTGCAGGCCACACTACTTGTCTAGAGAGTTCTCAGCTATACTTTTCATGGCTGTTTATTTACCACCACAAACTGATGCTAGCAATGAGACCATACTCAGTCAGCTGTATAAGGAAATGAGCAAACAGGAAATCACTTACCCAGAGGCGGCACTCCTGGTGGCAGGAGACTTTAACCTCATAGTCCGCCCAAACCCGTATGCGGTAACGTAACTACAGCCTCAAGCTCATTACCATAACGCAACGTTAGCGATTTCTAAAAATCGCAAATGAAATGAAATAAATATGCCTGTTCTCAAGCTTATCCTTTTCTTAACAATCCTGTCGTCTCAGATTTTCAAAATATGCTTTAGAACCAGAGAAAATCAATAATTTGTGTAAGAGTGGTGATAGCTAGCTTAGCATTTAGCGTTAGCATTTAGCACGCAACATATTCACAAAAACCAGCCAAGGAATCAAATAAAATAATTTACCTTTGAAGAACTTCAGATGTTTCAATGAGGAGACTCTCAGTTACATAGCAGATGTCCAGTTTTTCCTGAAAGATTCTTGTGTAGGACACATCGTTCCCTTTTGTTACTATGCATTTGGCTACCGAAACTAACCGAAAATTCAGTCACCTACATGTCAAACTTTTTTCCGAATTAACACCATAATATCGACTGAAACATGGAAAACGTTGTTTGAATCAATCCTGAAGGTGGTTTGTCATATTTCTCTCCATTGAAAGCACCGTCCTTGTACCCTGCTTTGTTCTGAGATTTGAATGGAAAAATACTGGGACTTGATTTTTGCGCACCAAATGCCACGCAGACACCAAGAGGGACACTTGGCAATTGTAGTCTCTTATGGTCAATCTTCCAATGATATGCCTACAAATACGTCACAATGCTGCAGAGACCTTGGGGAAACAAGAGAAAGAGTCCGTTCATTCCTGTCGCATTCACAGCCATATAAGGCGATCATGGAAAACGTAGCCTCAGAAATCCTGTGCATTTCCTGGTCGGTCATACATCTTGTGTTTGCCCGAAGCATTTGTTCTAAGGGACTCACAGTGAAAATCTTTGCATTTCTGGAAACGTAAGACTGTCTTCTTTCCAAAACTATCAATTCCAAGCATATTCGAGCATCTTTTCGTGACAAAATATTGCGCTTAAAACGGGCACGTCTTTTTATCCAAAAATGAAATACTGCCCCTAGAGTACTAACAGGTCAATGCAGGGAAACTTAAATCAGTTCTAGCAAATCTCTATCGACATATTAAATGTGCAAAAAATTCTAGATAACCTGTACTCCACACACAGAGACGCATACAAATCTCTCCCTCGCCCTCCATTTGATAAATCCGACCACAACTCTATCCTCCTGATTCCAGCTTACAAGAAAAATGTAAAGCACAAAGCACCAATGACTCGGTCTATAAAAAAGTGATCAGATGAAGCAGATGCAAAACTACAAGACTGTTGTGCTATCATAGACTGGAACATGTTCCGGGATTCTTCCGATGACATTGAGGAATACACCACATCAGTCACTGGCTTTATCAATAAGTTCATCGAGGACGTTGTCCCCACAGTGACTGTCCGTACATACCCCAACCAGAAGCCATGGATTACAGGCAACATTCGCACTGAGTTAAAGGGTAGAGCTGCTGCTTTTAATGTGCGGGACTCTAATCCAGAAGCTTACAAGAAATCCAGCAATGCCCTGCGACGAACCATTAAAAAGGCAACGCGTCAATACAGGGCTAATATTGAATCATACAACACTGGCTCCGACGCTCGTCGGATGTGGCAGGTCTCGCAAACTATTACAGACTAAAAAGGGAAGCACAGTCGCGAGCTGCCCAGTGACACGAGCCTATCAGACGAGCTATATCACTTCTATGCTCGCTTCGAGGCAAGCAACAATGAGGCATGCATGAGAGCATCAGCTGTTCCGGACGACTGTGTGATTACGCTCTCCGTAGCTGAAGTGAGTAAGACCTTTATACAGGTCAACATACAGAAGGCTGCGGGGCCAGACAGATTACCAGGAAGTGTGCTCCGGGCATGTGCTGACCAACTGACAGGTGTCTTCACTGACATTTTCAACATGTCCTTGATTGAGTCTGTAATACCAACATGTTTCAAGCAGACCACCATAGTCCCTGTGTCCAAGAACACAAAGGCAACCTGCGTAAATGACTACAGACCCGTAGCACTCACGTCCGTAGCCATGAAGTGCTTTGAAAGTCTGGTAATGGCTCACATCAACACCATTATCCCAGAAACCCGAGACCCACTCCAATTTGCATACCGCCCAAACAGATCCACAGATTATGCAATCTCTATTGCACTCCACACTGCCCTTTCCCACCTGGACAAAAGGAACACCTGTGTGAGAATGCTATTCATTGACTACAGCTCAGCGTTCAACACCATAGTACCCTCAAAGCTCATCACTAAGCTAAGGAACATGGGACTAAACACCTCCCTCTGCACCTTGATCCTGGAATTCCTGACGGGCTGCCCCCAGGTGGTGAGGGTAGGTAGCAACACATTTGCTACGCTGATCCTCAACACTGGAGCTCCCCAGGGGTGCGTGCTCAGTCCCCTCCTGTACTCCCTGTTCACCCACGACTGCATGGCCAGGCACGACTCCAACACCATCATTAAGTTTGCAGATGACACAACAGTGGCAGGCCTGATCACCGACAATGACGAGACAGCTTAGCCAGGTGTACCAGAATAACAACCTATCCCTCAACATAACCAAGACTAAGGAGACGATTGTGGACTACAGGAAAAGGAGCACCGAGCACGCCCCCATCGACGGGGATGTAGTGGAGAAGGTTGAGAGCTTCACGTTCCTTGGTGTCAACATCAACAACGAACTAGAATGGTCCAAACACACCAAGTAAGTCGTGAAGAGGGCATGACAAGCCAATTCCCCATCAGGAAATTAAAAAGATTTGGCATGGGTCCTGAGATCCTCAAAAGGTTCTACAGCTGCAACATCGAGAGCATCCTGACCGGTTGCATCACTGCCTGGTACGGCAATTGCCGCAAGGCACTTCAGAGGGTATTGCGTACGGCCCAGTACATCACTGGGGCAAAGCTGCCTGCCATCCAGGACCTCTACACCAGCTGGTGTCAGAGGAAGGCCCTAAAAATTGTCAACGACCCCAGCCACCCCAGTCATAGACTGTTCTCTCTACTACCACATGGCAAGGGGTACCGGAGTGTCAAGTCTAATACAGCAAATGTCCAATACAGCAAATGAAAGATAAACATCTTGTTAATCTACCCATCATGTCCCATTTTTAAAATGTTTTACATCGAAAACACAACCTATATTTATGTTAGACCACCACCAAATTTAAAAAAGGGGGATGGGCTTGCTATACCCAAAGAGGCCAACATCACGACAGAGTGGTATACTGTAAACACCTTTATAGAGTGGTATACTGTAGGACACCTTTATAGAGTGGTATACTGTAGGACACCTTTATAGAGTGGTATACTGTAAACACCTTTATAGAGTGGTGTACTGTAGGACACCGTTATAGAGTGGTATACTGTAAACACCTTTATAGAGTGGTATACTGTAGGACACCTTTATAGAGTGGTGTACTGTAGGACACCTTTATAGAGTGGTATACTGTAAACACCTTTATAGAGTGGTATACTGTAGGACACCTTTATAGAGTGGTATACTGTAAACACCTTTATAGAGTGGTATCCTGGAGGACACCTTTATAGAGTGGTATACTGTAGGACACCTTTATAGAGTGGTATACTGAAGGACACCTTTATAGAGTGGTATGCTGAAGGACACCTTTATAGAGTGGTATACTGTAGGACACCTTTATAGAGTGGTATACTGTAAACACCTTTATAGAGTGGTATACTGTAAACACCTTTATAGAGTGGTATACTGAAGGACACCTTTATAGAGTGGTATACTGTAGGACACCTTTATAGAGTAGTATACTGTAAACACCTTTATAGAGTGGTATACTGTAAACACCTTTATAGAGTGGTATACTGTAAACACCTTTATAGAGTGGTATACTGTAGGACACCTTTATAGAGTGGTATACTGTAGGACACCTTTATAGAGTGGTATACTGTAGGACACCTTTATAGAGTGGTATACTGTAAACACCTTTATAGAGTGGTATCCTGGAGGACACCTTTATAGAGTGGTATACTGTAAACACCTTTATAGAGTGGTATACTATAAACACCTTTATAGAGTGGTATACTGTAAACACCTTTATAGAGTGGTAAACTGTAAACACCTTTATAGAGTGGTATACTGTAAACACCTTTATAGAGTGGTATACTGTAAACACCTTTATAGAGTGGTATACTGTAAACACCTTTATAGAGTGGTATACTGTAGGACACCTTTATAGAGTGGCATACTGTAAACACCTTTATAGAGTGGCATACTGTAAACACCTTTATAGAGTGGTATACTGTAAACACCTTTATAGAGTGGTATACTGTAAACACCTTTATAGAGTGGTATACTGAAGGACACCTTTATAGAGTGGTATACTGTAGGACACCTTTATAGAGTGGTATACTGTAAACACCTTTATAGAGTGGTAAACTGTAAACACCTTTATAGAGTGGTATACTGTAAACACCTTTATAGAGTGGTATACTGAAGGACACCTTTATAGAGTGGTATACTGTAGGACACCTTTATAGAGTGGTATACTGTAGGACACATTTATAGAGTGGTATACTGTAGGACACCTTTATAGAGTGGTATACTGTAAACACATTTATAGAGTGTTATACTGTAAACACCTTTATAGAGTGGTATACTGAAGGACACCTTTATAGAGTGGTATACTGTAGGACACCTTTATAGAGTGGTATACTGTAGGACACCTTTATAGAGTGGTATACTGTAGGACACCTTTATAGAGTGGTATACTGTAAACACCTTTATAGAGTGGTATCCTGGAGGACACCTTTATAGAGTGGTATACTGTAGGACACCTTTATAGAGTGGTATACTGTAGGACACCTTTATAGAGTGGTATACTGTAGGACACCTTTATAGAGTGGTATACTGTAGGACACCTTTATAGAGTGGTATACTGTAAACACCTTTATAGAGTGGTATCCTGGAGGACACCTTTATAGAGTGGTATACTGTAGGACACCTTTATAGAGTGGTATACTGTAAACACCTTTATAGTTGTATACTGTAGGACACCTTTATAGAGTGGTATACTATAAACACCTTTATAGAGTGGTATACTGTAAACACCTTTATAGAGTGGTATCCTGGAGGACACCTTTATAGAGTGGTATACTGTAGGACACCTGTATAGAGTGGTATACTGTAAACACCTTTATAGAGTGGTATCCTGGAGGACACCTTTATAGAGTGGTATACTGTAAACACCTTTATAGAGTGGTATCCTGGAGGACACCTTTATAGAGTGGTATACTGTAAACACCTTTATAGAGTGGTATACTGTAAACACCTTTATAGAGTGGTATACTGTAAACACCTTTATAGAGTGGTATACTGTAAACACCTTTATAGAGTGGTATACTGTAAACACCTTTATAGAGTGGTATACTGTAAACACCTTTATAGAGTGGTATACTGAAGGACACCTTTATAGAGTGGTATACTGTAAACACCTTTATAGAGTGGTATACTGTAAACACCTTTATAGAGTGGTATACTGTAAACACCTTTATAGAGTGGTATACTGTAAACACCTTTATAGAGTGGTATACTGTAAACACCTTTATAGAGTGGTATACTGTAAACACTTTATAGAGTGGTATACTTTATAGAGTGGTATACTGTAAACACCTTTATAGAGTGGTATACTGTAAACACCTTTATAGAGTGGTATACTGTAAACACCTTTATAGAGTGGTATACTGTAGGACACCTTTATAGAGTGGTATACTGTAGGACACCTTTATAGAGTGGTATACTGTAAACACCTTTATAGAGTGGTATCCTGGAGGACACCTTTATAGAGTGGTATACTGTAAACACCTTTATAGAGTGGTATACTATAAACACCTTTATAGAGTGGTATACTGTAAACACCTTCATAGAGTGGTATACTGTAGGACACCTTTACAGAGTGTTATACTGTAGGACACCTTTATAGAGTGGTATACTGTAGGACACCTTTACAGAGTGTTATACTGTAGGACACCTTTACAGAGTGTTATACTGTAGGACACCTTTACAGAGTGGTATACTGTAGGACACCTTTACAGAGTGTTATACTGTAGGACACCTTTATAGAGTGGTATACTGTAGGACACCTTTATAAAGTGGGATACTGTAAACACCTTTATAGAGTGGTATACTGTAAACACCTTTATAGAGTGGTATCCTGGAGGACACCTTTATAGAGTGGTATACTGTAGGACACCTTTATAGAGTGGTATACTGTAGGACACCTTTATAGAGTGGTATACTGTAGGACACCTTTATAGAGTGGTATACTGTAGGACACCTTTATAGAGTGGTATACTGTAGGACACCTTTATAGAGTGGTATACTGTAAACACCTTTATAGAGTGGTATCCTGGAGGACACCTTTATAGAGTGGTATACTGTAGGACACCTTTATAGAGTGGTATACTGTAAACACCTTTATAGTTGTATACTGTAGGACACCTTTATAGAGTGGTATACTATAAA
>NC_088413.1:8169908-8264908 GCF_034236695.1 Oncorhynchus nerka | reverse complement strand
GTTGACTGAAATATTATATTTTAAAGCTAAATAGGAAATGAAAGGTGACATGTGAAGGTAATGTAATAAGGCTTTCCCTCTGGTTGGTTAGGTAACATTTGTGACGTATGTCATTTTGAATCACAATGCAAAGGATTCTCTGACATTAATTCTTTCTTACCATTTTTATCTGTCATCACACGAACCCTGAACTCCCAAAAGATCACAGAACATCTCTGTCATTCCGTGGGTTCTATTCTAGTTCAATTGTCATTCTAGTTCTATTGGACTGAAGAGAAGATGAACACCTCTGTGGTGAACGACTCCTCTCCCTCCTCTACCCTGGACAACCTAAACAACTACAGGGACCAGACCAAATATCTCTTCACCATCGCCTACCTACTCAACCTCATCCTGGGTCTCCCCACCAATGTCTACGTCCTGTGGCTGATAGTGACCGGAGCTGTAGCGACGATGGCTTCAGACTTCTTCTCTCTCAATCTGACCGTGTCTGAGATCATCTACTGTCTATTCAATCTCTTGGCTTTGCTGGACTACTATCTGTTGAATGGCTTGTTCCTGCCTGCCAGGGCTTTCTCTATGGGTTTACTTACTGTCAGTCGTCCTCTGTTCCAGTGCTGTATCTGTGTGGAGCGCTACCTGGCGGTGGTCCACCCTGTAACCTTCCTGAAGTACAAACCCCTGAGGTACAGGGTGGGGTGTTGTGGTGTTGTCTGGCTGGTGGTTCTTGGGTTCTGTGTTGCTGCGTTGTTCATGTCTTTCTCAACCACCTTCTATTACTTTTACTTGGCTCAGTATCTGGTTGTGTTTTCCATTGAGTTGTTCTGCTGCCTGGCTGTTCTCAGAGCTCTGAGACGTCCCGGGCCGGGGGGAAGGAGAGAGAGAGGGGAAGGGATGAACAACATGAAGAGAAAGGCTTTCTGGATCATTCTGGTAATTCTAGTGTCTGTGGTCGTGAGTGTTCTTCCTATCATGGTCACTGTGTCTTTCCAAGGGTACCTGAACTTCAACGACTTCTACTTTGCTCTCTCCATCTCTTTCTCCCTCATAATCATCTCTGGGTTTGTTCAGCCCCTCCTCTACCTCCACAGAGCTGGGAAACTGGCCTGTATCAGGGGACCCTGAGAATAGCTCCCCTAAACATGAAGCATTTCTACCTGAAATCTAAATGCTCTAAATGTCAATAATGATGTGTGTCTTTAGTAGTAATGGAATAAAATTACACAGGAAACATGTATATTTATCGTCCCTGCCATTACAGTTGGAACATTTTGTCACTTTCCCAGAATCCCAAGGTTTTCCAGATATCCCGGTTGGAAGATTCCCAGAATCAGAAGGGAATGAGCATGAAAACCTGATAATTTTGGGGAAATCAATTTCCTTTTGAACCCTACCTGAAACAATTGTTTATTTTATTGTATTATTACAGTGGGACATCAGTGCTAGGCCATCTCAGGCATTACCACAGGGACACTGAAACTATCCCTAACATGTTGCATGGCTTTTATAGAAACACAAGATGTGCCGAATCTTTAGGGTTCTCTCTTTTGTAGCCGCTTCCTGTAGTCAAATGACTAAATCTCCCTCTAGTGGCCTCATGGGTGTAATGTTATTAATATTTTTCATAATTGAATAATTAATAAACATGTATTTTTTGAAACACTGAAAATCTGGTGTTTCTATGTCTAACAGTTTGGTTATATTTCAGTCTTCTGTGATGTATATAAACTGCAATATTGTGATGAAAACTCAAAATGTAATACATTTCATCTCTATATCTGACATGGTACAGGTGTCTTATTTTGATTAAGCCCAGAACCATGTGTGTGAGGTGGATACTTTAGTTTCAAAGTAGATTTTTAAAGACCACCAAGAATCACTCTGTGTGACTCTGATTTAGCCCACATTTATCTGTATATCTGACATTCTGTTTTGATTCTTTTGAACATATTATACTGTTTCCTACCTCAGGTTTCAATATTATTTCATAATACTTTTGTTATCGTCATTACATTTTACCACTGTTAATGGCACTGTGTGAATTAATCTTGTTGGATCATTATTCAGATTGTTAACATAGTTGAAGGGGAAGTAAAGGGTTCAAACCAAACAGCCACATTGTTGTTAAGCTCCTGCAACACGACATTTTGTAGTAAACATCTGAGGGATGGGGCTGTATAAATGTTATCGCTCTTAAATTCATGGATATAGATGTGGATGCATGGGACTGACCTTCCATACCTTAAGGGAACATTTTGACATTTGCCATATGGTTAGTGAGAAAGTCCATATTGCAAATGTACGGTCCCTAACTAGACGTGCCTGAAAACGTTTGTAAAATTTGCGGATGGCGTCGGGCCGTGCGGCAGGGCCAGATCTTCCATGAAGTCATCAAACGAACTCTCTCGGACATTCGGTTTCCGTTTTATAAAATAATCAAATTTTGGTCATTTTTCCGCTGTCCCGGTAAATCCCGCAAAAGGGCGAATGGAATCATATTGCAAATGTACAAAACATCACGAATCACGACGTTGCCTTATCTCCTTAACGGAAAATATTTCGAAACCGATAACTTGGTAAGCATAGGTTTTGCATAATGAGCAGTTGGCCCCGAACAAGATGGCGTCTAGGCCTCAACGGTTTTTGAGTTATGGCCATTTTTCTGGGATTAAAGGTCCAAAATGAAAATAGAGCAATAATTTTTCCACTTCACATTAAAGTAAAGGAACGTACGGTGTCAATAAAAAAAGAACCAGCCATTTATCTATCGTCATTTAAGAGAAATCGTACAATGTCAAATTGGTGATGTTCAAAAATAGTTAAAAAAAAAAACAGTTACAGATACAGTTGCAGCGTGTTCATACGAATCTTTTTAAAGTGGCTTCGGAGCTCTGAGAGATTTCTGAGATTTTCTGGGATTTTCTGAAATAACACACACTCACTAAACCCTCCGTAAATAAGTCAGTTCTTAACGTAAAGACTTAAAACTCAAAATTCTATAATTGTCTACACCAAGGAGGAAATGTGTTCACTTTCAGCTTCCTGTGCCAACCGGAAGTGCCTTAAATGGTGTCATAGTGGCTGTTTCGAAGGGTTAAAAGGTGTGATTTTTTCAAAACTTCATATGTGTGATTAGGCAACCCCCATGAACTGTAAATCAGTCATTTCTCCCATAAAATTTCTAATAAAAACTAAATCACACACACACACAGCTTGGAAGGAGGGACATATTGGGGTGCGTAGAGACAGACGGTGCCTGCAATAGTTACTTTTGTTCGAGCTAAAAAAGAACCATCAGACCTAGAGTTCTGAAACTTTAGAAACCTGTTCTAGACCTTAGGTCGATGGTGCGTGGTGAGTTACTTGGCTCTAGAAGGTTCTCGGACCGAGAAACAGCCTCGTATATTTGCAATAACTTCAATTCATTTTTGCATCACGAAAAGACTAGGTGCATTGCAACCTCCTCGGCCCATATAGACGGACCCCAACATTTCTGTCCGATAGCTCATTCAAGGACCCCGTAGCAAGGCATGGAAAAAAAGTGGATTTTCAGCACCAATTAGGGTCTTGCTCAGGCACCAAATTACCTATCGAGCCGAAACTTGGGATTCGGGGTCGCCTCACATAGGCCTACACATAATGTCAGAACTGGACCCGCAGCTAGAGAAGGCGTGGTAAATTTTGGGCCAGCTCTGAAGTATGTGATAGTTGGCTTCTAAACGAGTTGGAAAAAGTGGGTGTGGTGTCAGTTTGTATCAGTTTGGTGTCAGAATGATATCTAATTGACTGATGGACGGTGACTTGCTGGTGACTTTTGTCCATTTGCAATATATTTAAACAGTGAAAAAAACAGCACCAAATGGACATGATGAAATCAACACAACGAGCAATGGAGAGGAACCACTATCACTGCCCGGCCATCCTGTGTTCATCGGGCCAGTTAATTTGGCATTTCTGCAGGATTTTGGAGCATGACAAATTCGTGATGGTAAATGCCCATTGAAACATATTGCAAATGCATGTGCATTTGCAATATGATTCAACAGTGAAAAAAACATCACCAAATGGACATGATGAAATCAACACAACGAGCGATGGAGAGGAACCACTATCACTGCCCGGCCATCCTGTGTTCATCAGGCCAGTTAATTTGGTATTTCAGCGTCCCGGAGTCGCCTCTTCACTGTTGACGTTGAGACTGGAGTTTTGCCTGTGGTAGCGCCTTTGGCAGCCATTACAGCTTTGAATCAAGATTCTACCGACTTTACACAACTCTTAGGTCAACATCTATCCATTGTTTTAGCTATGCATGGGTTCAGAAATGGAGATGAATTAGTTTTGATGGCTTTCTTTCACTGAACTCATTCTCCATTGGCTACATTCTAATGTTGTGCTGATTTCTAATTAAAGGTAAACAGTATTTAAAGGGATTGCTTTAGAAAAACAAATTGAAGAAAAACTGCTATTGCTATTCCACCCAGTGGCTGTGTTTTCTGAGATTGTATTGACATTTATTCAGTGTGTGAACGGTAGACATACCCTCAAACCTGGTTACTCACCTGTATATGGTAAGTCTGAATAACAAGTACTGAGAAGGTCTTAAATCAAAAGGTGTAAAAAATAAATTTCCTGAGTCTGATGGGCCCCTTGGAGCAAACTGACCCAATAGGTTTCTCCATGACGTAACACACACCTGTGTGAAGGGAGGGCCGAGCTTTAGAGCACATTCAAACCAGACTAAATGATGCGTAAAAACTGTCCAATGAGGGCAAGTGCTGAGGGGGTGGGGTTTAGATTTGCTTTGCGTTGTCCAGCATGGTTTCAAACCAAACACAACTACAGATCTGTCAACCAATTGAAAATGATGAACAGCGTTTATCACACCTCTTCCCCTATTACACCCAATCACATTCCACTCCACAGACTAACCCTGCTACAGAACATGTTGTGTCCATGTTTGGTTTGGATCTGGCCTTCAGCTTCTACGTTTGCATATCTGGTTCTGGCTGAATACATTTCTCCATTAACTAACACACACCAAGGTAGGGCCGAGCTTTAGACGCACCATCACAAACCAGACAAAATTATGGTTAACAACACAGCCAACTCAATGCTATCCAATGAGATAATGGGTTTGGGGAGGACCTAGATTTGCGTTGCGTTTTTCGTCGGAAAAGCTGGGGAGGAAATACACACCTGTGTGAAGGCTGGGTCAGAGGCAGAGCTTTAGACCCACTGAAGAGACCAGGAGTGTCTGAGGAAAACGACAGGTAGTCTACACTGACCACTGAAGAGACCAGGGTTGTCTGAGGAACACGACAGGTGGTCTACACTGACCACTGAAGAGACCAGGGTTGTCTGAGGAACACTGAACACTGAAGAGTGGTCAGGTGGTCTACACTGAACACTGAAGAGACCAGGTAGTGACAGGTAGTGTACTCTCAAGAGACAATATTTTCTTCATATTGTATTTGGACAAATTCACTTATTTCAAAATCGAAATGTTTTGTCTCTTACATTCACAGACCCCAACGACTGAGAAGAGATGAACACCTCTGTAGACAGCAACTCTACTCTCCTCTCCTCCTTCTCTGAACACCTTCTGGTAAAAAGTTATAATAACATCCAATAATAAACCATTGATAAGGGATTGAAATGTGTGAATAATGATTAATTAGCAAACTGTTTGTAAATGTCTTATAAATGTCTTACTAACTGAATGTTATTATAAAGTGTTACCACCTTCCTTTCCAGTCTGTCCAGTATGTTCTGTACACTGCTGCCATCTCTATCAACCTCATCCTGGGTCTTCCCATCTTCCTTTCCAGTCTGTCCAGTATGTTCTGTACACTGCTGCCATCTCTATCAACCTCATCCTGGGTCTTCCCATCTTCCTTTCCAGTCTGTCCAGTATGTTCTGTACACTGCTGCCATCTCCATCAACCTCATCCTGGGTCTCCCCACCTTCCTTTCCAGTCTGTCCAGTATGTTCTGTACACTGCTGCCATCTCTATCAACCTCATCCTGGGTCTTCCCATCTTCCTTTCCAGTCTGTCCAGTATGTTCTGTACACTGCTGCCATCTCTATAAACCTCATCCTGGGTCTTCCCATCTTCCTTTCCAGTCTGTCCAGTATGTTCTGTACACTGCTGCCATCTCTATCAACCTCATCCTGGGTCTTCCCATCTTCCTTTCCAGTCTGTCCAGTATGTTCTGTACACTGCTGCCATCTCTATCAACCTCATCCTGGGTCTTCCCATCTTCCTTTCCAGTCTGTCCAGTATGTTCTGTACACTGCTGCCATCTCTATCAACCTCATCCTGGTCTTCTCCCCACCTTCCTTTCCAGTATCAACCCAGTATGTTCTGTACACTGCTGCCATCTCCATCAACCTCATCCTGGGTCTCCCCACCAATGTCTACATCCTGTGGCTGATAGTGACCGGAGCTGTAGGGACGATGGCTTCAGACTTCTTCTCTCTCAACCTGGCTGTGTCTGAGATCCTCTCCATCCTGTCCAATCTGATGTTTATTGTTCATCAACTCCTCCTAGAGAATGACGTTTTACGGAGCGTTGGGACATTCTTTACCGGTTTCAACCTCTTTGGTCGTCCTCTGTTCCAGTGCTGTATCTGTGTGGAGCGCTACCTGGCGGTGGTCCACCCTGTAACCTTCCTGAAGTACAAACCCCTGAGATACAGGGTGGGGTGTTGTGGTGTTGTCTGGATGATGGTGCTTGGGTTCTGCTTTGCAAAGCTGCTTGGTAAATACCAATCTGCATGGTGGAAGATATTTACTTTGATTTTAAACCTGCTTACTGTTTCTGTGATGTTGTTCTGCTGCCTGGCTGTTCTCTGGGCTCTGAAACGTCCTGGTCCGGGGGAAGGAGAGAGAGAGGGGGAAGGGATGAACAACATGAAGCTGAGGGCCTTCAGGATCATTTCAATGATCATCGTGTCTATGCTTGTCATGTACCTCCCACTGGTTCTTCTCCTAGTCAGTTATCATTTTATAGAATCAGTGGAGTTATTGGGGGGATGGTCCATTTGTTACTCTATCACTGTTGTCAGTGGGTTTGTTCAGCCCCTCCTCTTCCTCCACAGGTCTGGGAAACTGCCTTGTGTCAGGGGACCCTGAGGCTGAGGTCACACTGGGCACTGACATCAGTTAAATGTCTAATTTTTTGATTTACAATTTGAGTAATTGGATTTGGACTATAAGTTGGGTGACAAAAATACCAACATTCCCGAAATTCGTTAACTTTGATGACTTCTTTATGTTGACTTCCAATCAGTTTTCCAGTTTGATTTAATGTCGTCATGTTGATTTTATTTGTTGAAGAAACAACATTGATTCTACCATTCTGTGCCCACTGGCAAGGCTCTGGCAATATATATATTTTCCTCATTACTAAACCCAACCAATCCAATCTGTACAATCCCGGATCCAATGAGAACAGAAAAGGGGCAGAATAGAAGTTGTGGGAATTAAAGAGGTGATCTGGGTTTCAAACAACAACAAAAAGGACACAACAAAACATTTGTCTCGGAATTTAAAAGTAAGAAACCATATTTTTTGAATAATCTACAACGGTTACATATTATGTTAAAAATACTTTAAATAATTTGTAATATTATTTTCTGACTGACTGTTTTCCTCTTTGTAGAAATTGTTAAATTTTTTAAATTATCTAAACTAGTAGTAGTAATATAAATGATTTTTATTATTTTTGAGTTTTTCTCACTGTTTTGCCATCTCCTAGCTGTACTGACACTTGAGAAAAATAGTTAACCAAGTTAAATTGTTAAATGAAAAGTAATATTAATGAATGTTTTCTTTGTTTCTCTTTTCAACCTATTTTTATTTATGCTAAACTGTAATAGTGGTTTTACTCTGATGTTTTGACCTTAGTAGAACACAACGACTGTAAAATGTGGTAGTTTATTGTGTTGTCAACTGACCTTAAGAACACACTAATATTAATGATGTGGTAGTTTGTGTGATGTCATACTGATTTTTAGTAGAACACACTGACTGTAATATGTGGTAGTTTAGTGTGATGTCATACTGACCTTAGTAGAACACACTGACTGTAATATGTGGTAGTTTAGTGTGATGTCATACTGACCTTAGTAGAACACACTGACTGTAATATGTGGTAGTTTAGTGTGATGTCATACTGACCTTAGTAGAACACAATGACTGTAATATGTGGTAGTTTATTGTGATGTCATACTGACCTTAGTAGAACACACTGACTGTAAGTCGCCCCCTACAGTCCGGTCTTCTGGCATGACCATCTGACATAAAAAGGGGGACAGTTTGATGAAAGAGCTTTAAAAAAAGGTTAAAATCTAAGTCATGTGACCTGATGAACCAAAACAAAGGGCTATGGTCATGAGGAATTAAAAGTCATATTCTTCAAGAATCAACGTCTGTATAAATGGCTTAATATCATTAATTTAACAGTCTTAAAATGGACGTACCAATCCCAGATTGAACCTTGAAGTGAACTTTACTGATTATTGTTCCTGTTAGAAACGTAAACCTGAATCAGTTAAAGATGGTTGTTTATATTTGATGGTTCCTTGTTGTTCTTCATACTTTAATAAATGGTCCAATCAAATCTGAACTGTGGAAACTCTTGTTGATCGTTCTCTGACTTTTGTAAATAAAATGTTGTCTAGTTAAATGTATCACTACCACCTTGTCCTTGATGGATAGAGTGCTGCTCCTGGTGCTGTTACAGACAGGAAGTATCTCATACTACTATCTGTAGTGATGAACTCTGCTTCCTGAATATTAAACTATGTCCAGGCTGAACACCTGTGTGTCCATCATTCTGCAAACAAATGCAGCTCCTTATTGGAGTTGGGTGAAGTTGTAAATAGATAATGATCATGGGTCAGTTTTGTCTTGTCCCCGTCAATGGTGGAGGTTAGGATTGGTGGAGGGACCAGCTGATCCTAGATCTGTACCTAGGGGAAACTTCAACCTCTTTTCACAGATCATTGACATGCAAAAGTAGAGGAATGACTGTGCAGTGTGAACATAACCCCGTTCCCTTTGTCCTCAGTTGACCTATTAGACATGAACCTCTGCTGTATAGGCCTGTATATGAAGGAAGGAGTCAGAGACAGGCTTCTGTACTATATAGGCCTGTATATGAAGGAAGGAGTCAGAGACAGGCTTCTATACTATATAGGCCTGTATATGAAGGAAGGAGTCAGAGACAGGCTTCTATACTATACAGGCCTGTATATGAAGGAAAGAGTTAAAGACAGGCTTCTATACTGTATAGGCCTGTATATGAAGGAAAGAGTCAAAGACAGGATTCTATACTGTATAGGCCTGTATATGAAGGAAAGAGTCAGAGACAGGCTTCTATACTGTATAGGCCTGTATATGAAGGAAAGAGTCAAAGACAGGCTTCTATACTGTATAGGCCTGTATATGAAGGAAGGAGTCAGAGACAGGCTTCTATACTGTATAGGCTGGAATAAAAATAGATAAATAAAACACCACTGAGTAAATCTGAATAAACTGAGCATCTGTTCAATCAAAAGCCCACTGCTGGTTTTACTCTGAAACTAGGCAGTGTTTGTCCGTCTTTCAGATGGGATGTCCTGACTCTCTGTGGTCACTAAAGATCCCTTGGCACACGAGTAGTGGTGTTAACCCCGGTGTCCTTGCTAATTTCCCAATATGGCCCTCAAACCATCACCCCGGTGTCCTGGCTAAATCCCAAAGATGGCCCTCAAACCATCACCCCGGTGTCCTGGCTAAATCCCCAATATTGCCCTCAAACCATCACCCCGGTGTCCTGGCTACATCCCCAATATGGCCCTCAAACCATCACCCCGGTGTCCTGGCTAAATCCCCAATATGGCCCTCAAACCATCACCTCGGTGTCCTGGCTAAATTCCCAATATGGCCCTCAAACCATCACCCCGGTGTCCTGGCTAAATTCCCAATATGGCCCTCAAACCATCACCCCGGTGTCCCCAGATTCCAATTGGCTTATTTACCCCCTTCCTGTCCTCTGTAGCTCCTCACCAGGTTGTTGCTGTAAATTAGAACGTGTTCTCAGTCAACTCATCTGATTGTATGAGAGTTAAATAAATAAATAAATAAAAAACAGAAGGCGTAAAAGGACATACGTTTCCTGAGTCTGATTCGGCCCCTTGGAGCACACTGGTCCAATAGATGTGTCCATGACGTGAGGTGGGGCAGAGCTTTAGACAGAATGATGCCCACGCAATGCTATCCAATGAGAACAAGTTATGGGGGAGTACTGAGACTTGTTATGAGTTGTAAGGCGAGTAGTTTTCCATTTTTGACACTCTGAAAGTTACAGAATTGAACATGATGAACAGCGTTAATCCCACAGCTTCCCCCATTACCCCAAGCCCCACCCACTCCACAGACTAACCTAATGTTACATTGCTACAGAACATGTGTTGTGTCCATGTTTGGTTTGGATCTGGCCTTCGCCTCCTACGTTTGCATATCTGGTTCTGGCTGAATACATTTCTCCATTAAGTAGTAAACGCCTGTGCAAAAGCAGGGCCGAGCTGTAGGGGAGATTCAAACCAGACAAAATTATGGTTGACAACGCATCTAACTCAATGCTATCCAATGAGATAATGGGTTGGGGGAGGACCTAGATGTGTGTTGAGTTGTCCATCAGAAAGGGCGGGGAGGAAACAAACACCTGTGTGAAGGCTGGGTCAGAGCCAGCGCTTTAGACCCACTGAAGAGACCAGGGTTGTCTGAGGAACCAGACAGGTAGTCTACACTGACCACTGAAGAGACCAGGGTTGTCTGAGGAACAAGACAGGTAGTCTACAATGAAGAGACCATTTTAATAAATTTTTGACCATCACGAAAATGACGACATTTAGAAAAATCCCAGAGTCACAAGACTAGGTGCATTGAAACCGCCTTGACCCGTAGAGACGGAGCCTAACGTTTCTGTCCGAAAGCTTATTCAAGAACCTTGTAGCAACGCACTGAAAATTTGGGTCGCTGCTCGAGCTCCAAATGACCTATTGAGCTGAAACTTGGTATTCGGGGTCGCCTCACACGTAATGTCAGAGCTGGACCCGCAGCTAGAACGTAACTACATGTTTAATGTTTTTATTATGGTTTAAACTGAAGGCACTGTGAATTTTGGGCCTGCTCTGAAGTATGTGATAGTTGGCTTCTAAATGAGTTGGAAAAAGTGGGATTGGTGTCAGTTTGTATCAGTTTGGTGTCAGAATGATATCTAGTTGACTGACGGACGGTGACTTGCTGGCTGAATTTTGTCCATTTTCAATATGTTTAAACAGTGAGGTACCATCACCAAATTGACATTCTGAAATCAACACCAACGAGTGATGGAAAGGAACCAGAATCACTGCCCGGACATCCCGAGTTCATCTGGCCCGTGAATTTTGCATTTCTGCAGGATTTTTGAGCATGTCAAATTCGTGATGGTAAATGCACATTGAAACATATTACAAATGGACAGCCGTGCACCTGGTTATTGGAATGGGTTACCAGGAGCATATTTTAAGTGTTTTTTAATGCCTTTAGGTGGGAGCGAGTGTCTATGGTTGGGATGGGATCACCTCCCACCCGTGTCCATCCAATAGGGGGCACCCCTGGTCATTTTGGACGTTGTTCAAAAATCGTTAAAAACGAGAGTCCCACGTCTCTCATGTCAACATCGAGCGATGGAGAGGAACCACTGCCAGACAATTTTGCATTTCTGAAGTATTTTTGAGCATGTCAAATTAGTGATGGTAAATGTCTATTGAAACATATTGCAAATGATCAGTACATTTGCAAAAAGAATCAACATTGAAAAAACATCACCAAATGAACATGATGAAATCAAAACAACGAGCGATGGAGAGGAACCACTATCACTGCCCGGCCATCCCAATGGTCATCGGGCCAGTCAATTTTGCATTTCTGTAGTATTTTTGAGCATGTCAAATTTGTGATGGTAAATACCCATTGAAACATATTGCAAATGGACAGCCGTGCGCCTGGTAAATGGAATGGGTTACCAGGAGCACATTTTTTTTTTAAATGCACACGGGGTCTACCGTTGGGTAGGGAGCACCCTCCACCCGTGCCCCTGGTCATTTTGGTCACTATTCAAAAAATCGTTAAAAAACAACAGAGTACCACTTCTCCCTCATCATACATGACAAATAGACCATATAGGTTGATTCATGGCTTAACATAGTGCTATATATCATTTGGGCAGTATAAATGCCATTTGGACATGGTTCACTTTTGGGTTTGGAAACCAACTTCCTATGATCGTACATGGCAAATGGACATAACATCCTGATTTGGCACTTTCAATACTTTCATATTGCATTTGGACACTTCTTATGGCATTTGGTAATGGTCCACTGACTTTTGACTTCAACTTTTGACTTCCTATGAAATCATATCGCAAATGGACAAAACATATGCCTTATGGACAATTTAAAAAATATGGCAATGAAATATGACATAAGTATGTTCATACAGTTCCTATACATGTATAATTGACCAAAAAATTCAAAGAATATCGAAACACGGTCCAGAAAGCACTTTTTAAGGGGGTGATAGGTTTTTGAAAAAAATATATAATTTAAAAAATTTGACCCTTGACTTGATGTTTGATGTTTGACTATGTTGCCATCTAGCCTGTCTGAAACTTGAGAAATAGAAACCATATTTTTTGAATAATCTACAACTGTTAAATGTTATGTTAAGAATACTTTAAATTAATTGTAATTTTTGTTTCCGACTGCTTTTCCTGACTGTTTTCCTCTTTCCAGCTGTGACACTTCAAAAATAGAACCAAGAACGTTAAACAATATAATCTACAGTTGTTAATTTTTAAATTAAATTAAGCTAAATTAGTTGTAATATACATTTTTACATTTTTTCGGACTGTTTTTGCCATATCCTAGACGTTGTAACACTTTTGCTCAACTGAAGTAGAGTATATTGTGAATAATTGCAGGCCACACTACTTGCCTAGAGAGTTCTCAGATATACTTTTCATGGCTGTTTATTTACCACCACAAACCGATGCTAGCAATGAGACCGTACTCAGTCAGCTGTATAAGGAAATGAGCAAACAGGAAACCACTTACCCAGAGGCGGCACTCCTGGTGGCAGGAGACTTTAATGCAGGGAAACTTAAATCAGTTCTAGCAAATCTCTATCGACATATTAAATGTGCAAAAAATTCTAGATAACCTGTACTCCACACACAGAAATCTTTGCATACAAATCTCTCCCCTCGCCCTCCATTTGATAAATCCGACCACAACTCTATCCTCCTGATTCCAGCTTACAAGAAAAATGTAAAGCATGAAGCACCAATGACTCGGTCTATAAAAAAGTGATCAGATGAAGCAGATGCTAAACTACAAGACTGTTGCGCTATCACAGACTGGAACATGTTCCGGGATTCTTCCGATGACATTGAGGAATACACCACATCAGTCACTGGCTTTATCAATAAGTTCATCGAGGATGTTGTCCCCACAGTGACTGTCCGTACATACCCCAACCAGAAGCCATGGATTACAGGCAACATTCGCACTGAGTTAAAGGGTAGAGCTGCTGCTTTTAATGTGCGGGACTCTAATCCAGAAGCTTACAATAAATCCCAGCAATGCCCTGCGACGAACCATTTAAAAGGCAACGCGTCAATACAGGGCTAATATTAAATCATACAACACTGGCTCCGACGCCGTCGGATTTGGCAGGTCTCGCAAACTATTACAGACTAAAAAGGGAAGCACAGTCGCGAGCTGCCCAGTGACACGAGCCTATCAGACGAGCTATATCACTTCTATGCTCGCTTCGAGGCAAGCAACAATGAGGCATGCATGAGAGCATCAGCTGTTCCGGACGACTGTGTGATCACGCTCTCCGTAGCCGAAGTGAGTAAGACCTTTATACAGGTCAACATACACAAGGCTGCGGGGCCAGACAGATTACCAGGAAGTGTGCTCCGGGCATGTGCTGACCAACTGACAGGTGTCTTCACTGACATTTTCAACATGTCCTTGATTGAGTCTGTAATACCAACATGTTTCAAGCAGACCACCATAGTCCCTGTGTCCAAGAACACAAAGGCAACCTGCGTAAATGACTACAGACCCGTAGCACTCACGTCCGTAGCCATGAAGTGCTTTGAAAGGCTGGTAATGGCTCACATCAACAACATTATCCCAGAAACCCGAGACCCACTCCAATTTGCATACCACCCAAACAGATCCACAGATTATGCAATCTCTATTGCACTCCACACTGCCCTTCCCCACCTGGACAAAATTGACTACAGCTCAGTGTTCAACACCATAGTACCCTCAAAGCTCATCACCAAGCTAAGGAACCTGGGACTAAACACCTCCCTCTGCACCTTGATCCTGGAATTCCTGACGGGCTGCCCCCAGGTGGTGAGGGTAGGTAGCAACACATCTGCTACGCTGATCCTCAACACTGGAGCTCCCCAGGGGTGCGTGCTCAGTCCCCTCCTGTACTCCCTGTTCACCCACGACTGCATGGCCAGGCACGACTCCAACACCATCATTAAGTTTGCAGATGACACAACAGTGGCAGGCCTGATCACCGACAATGACGAGACAGCTTAGCCAGGTGGTGCCAGAATAACAACCTATCCCTCAACATAACCAAGACTAAGGAGACGATTGTGGACTACAGGAAAAGGAGCACCGAGCACACACGCCCCCACACGCCCCCATCGACGGGGATGTAGTGGAGAAGGTTGAGAGCTTCAAGTTCCTTGGTGTCAACATCAACAACGAACTAGAATGGTCCAAACACACCAAGTAAGGCGTGAAGAGGGCATGACAAGCCAATTCCCCATCAGGAAATTAAAAAGATTTGGCATGGGTCCTGAGATCCTCAAAAGGTTCTACAGCTGCAACATCGAGAGCATCCTGACCGGTTGCATCACTGCCTGGTACGGCAATTGCCAATAAGGCAGGGTATTTACATCAGCAAAGCTGGCCATCCAGGACCTCTACACCAGCTGGTGTCAGAGGAAGGCCTAAAAATTGTACGACCCCAGCCACATCCCAGTACATCACTACCGGAGTGGGCAAATGATAGAGTGAAAGGTTAATCTAAACACCTTTATACTGTAACACACCTTTATAGAGTGGTATACTGTAAACACCTGTAAACACCTTTATAGAGTGGTATACTGTAGGACACCTTTATAGTAGAGTGGTATACTGTAAACACCTTTATAGAGTGGTATACTGTAAACACCTTTATAGAGTGGTATACTGTGGTATACTGTGAAGGACACCTTTATAGAGTGGTATACTTTATAGAGTGGTATACTGTAGGACACACCTTTATAGAGTGGTATACTGTAGGACACCTTTATAGAGTGGTATACTGTAAACACCTTTATAGAGTGGTATACTGTAACACCTTTATAGAGTGGTATACTGTAAACACCTTTATAGAGTGGTATATAAGGACACCTTTATAGAGTGGTATACTGAGGACACCTTTATAGAGTGGTATACTGTAGGACACCTTTATAGAGTGGTATACTGTAAACACCTTTATAGAGTGGTATATGTAAACACCTTTATAGAGGACACCTTTATAGAGTGGTATACTGTAAACACCTTTATAGAGTGGTATACTGTAAACACCTTTATAGAGTTTATAGAGTGGTATACTGTAAACACCTTTATAGAGTAGTATACTGTAAACACCTTTATAGAGTGGTATACTGTAAACACCTTTATAGAGTGGTAAACTGTAGGACACCTTTATAGAGTGGTATACTGTAAACACCTTTATAGAGTGGTATACTGTAGGACACCTTTATAGAGTGGTATACTGTAAACACATGTATAGAGTGGTATACTGTAAACACCTTTATAGAGTGGTATACTGAAGGACACCTTTATAGAGTGGTATACTGTGGGACACCTTTATAGAGTGGTATACTGTAAACACATTTATAGAGTGGTATACTGTAAACACCTTTATAGAGTGGTATACTGTAAACACCTTTATAGAGTGGTATACTTTATAGAGTGGTATAGGACACCTGAGGACACCTTTATAGAGTGGTATACTGTAAACACCTTTATAGAGTGGTATACTGTAGGACACCTTTATAGAGTGGTATACTGTAGGACACCTTTATAGAGTGGTATACTGTAGGACACCTTTATAGAGTGGTATACTGTAGGACACCTTTATAGAGTGGTATACTGTAAACACCTTTATAGAGTGGTATACTGTAAACACCTTTATAGAGTGGTATACTGTAAACACCTTTATAGAGTGGTATACTGTAAACACCTTTATAGAACACCTGTATATGGTATACTGTAGGACACCTTTATAGAGTGGTATACTGTAAACACCTTTATAGAGTGGTATACTGTAACACCTTTATAGAGTGGTATAAACACCTTTATAGAGTGGTATACTAGAGTGGTATAGGACACCTTTATAGAGTGGTATACTGTAAACACCTTTATAGAGTGGTATACTGTAAAACACCTGGAGGACACCTTTATAGAGTGGTATACTGTGTAAACACCTTTATAGAGTGGTATACTGTAAACACCTTCACCTTTATAGAGTGGTATACTGTAAACACCTTTATAGAGTGGTATACTGTAGGACACCTTTATAGAGTGGTATACTGTAGGACACCTTTATAGAGGACACCTTTATAGAGTGTATATAAACACTGTAGAGTGGTATACACCTTTATAGAGTGGTATACTGTAGTGGGACACCTTTATAGAGTGGTATACTGTAGTGGTATACTGTAAACACCTTTATAGAGTGGTATACTGTAAACACCTTTATAGAGTGGTATACTGTAAACCCTTTATAGAGTGGTATTTACAGAGTGGTATACTGTAGGACACCTTTATAGAGTGGTATACTGTTGGACACCTGTAAACACCTTTATGGAGTGGTTTACTGTAAACCTACTCCGAGAGTGGCACATTTGATTGGACAGAGATGACCAGAGTTTTGACGTTATCCGACACCTTTATAGAATACTGTAAACACCTTTATAGAGTGGTATTAGGACACCAAATGCCACCCTCTTCCCTACATGGGTCATAGTCAAAGGAAGTTCACTATTTACTGTAGGATTAGGGTGTCATTGGTGATGCAAACAAAACGTCCGTCCCTGAAGGCAAGGGATGGAAACCTTTATAGAGTGTTATACTGTCACCTGGAGGACACCTTTCAAGGAACATTTTAGAATAATCTGGTTCCTGGTCATTACCTGGCTTTATAGAGTGGTATACTGACACCTTTATGTTGACTTAGGACACCTCTGATGTTATGTTAATGGACAGAGTTAGATGCTTTATAGAGTGTGTGTGTGTGTGTGTGTGTGTGTGTGTGTGTGTGTGTGTGTGTGTGTGGTGTGTTATGTGTGTGTGTGTGTGTGTGTGACACCTTTATGTGTGTGTGTGTGAGTGTGTGAGTGTGTGTTTGCGTGTGTGTGTGTGTGTGTGTGTGTGTGTGTGTGTGTTGTGTGTGTGTGTGTGTGTGTGTGTGTGTGTGTGTGTGTGTGGGTGTGTTTGCGTGTGTGTGTGTGTGTGTGTGTGTGTGAGTGATATACAAAGGTGGAGGACACCTTTATAGAGTGGGTAGTGGAAGAGTGGTATACTGTAAACACCTTCATAGAGTGGTGAGCAGAGTGTTATACTACAGGTGTTCTGTCAGCTGTGTGAGACAGTTATACTGTAGGACACCTGTAACCTCCCAGAGGAAGAGAGGGTGTGAGCACTACTCTGAGACAGACACTACACCTGTAAACTCCCAGAGGAAGAGAGGGACGAGGCACATTTGATTGGACAGAGATGCACTACTCTGAGACAGACACTACAAAGGTAAACTCCCAGAGGAAGCAAACAAAACGTCCGTCCCTGAAGGAGGGAGCACTTCAGCTCCTGAGACAGACACTACACCTGTAAACTCCCAGAGGAAGAGAGGACGGAGCACTACTCTGAGACAGACACTACACCTGTAAACTCCCAGAGGAAGAGAGGAACGGAGCACTACTCTGAGACAGACACTACACCTGTAAACTCCCAGAGGAAGAGAGGGACAGAGCACTACTCTGAGACAGACACTACACCTGTAAACTCCCAGAGGAAGAGAGGGACGGAGCACTACTCTGAGACAGACACTACACCTGTAAACTCTCAGAGGAAGAGAGGGACGGAGCACTACTCTGAGACAGACACTACACCTGGAAACTCTCAGAGGAAGAGAGGGACGGAGCACTACTCTGAGACAGGTAGGACCCCATGGTAACTTTTGATTTAAGTTTTGATTAAATTGTAATTGGACTAAGTAACATCAACATCAGCAAAAATATATTGATAGATGTAAGATGTCAAAGTTGGCGTTTACTTTTTAAAGATGCTATAAACTTCATATTGTTGACTGAAATATTATATTTTAAAGCTAAATAGGAAATGAAAGGTGACATGTGAAGGTAATGTAATAAGGCTTTCCCTCTGGTTGGTTAGGTAACATTTGTGACGTATGTCATTTTGAATCACAATGCAAAGGATTCTCTGACATTAATTCTTTCTTACCATTTTTATCTGTCATCACACGAACCCTGGAACTCCCAAAAGATCACAGAACATCTCTGTCATTCCGTGGGTTCTATTCTAGTTCAATTGTCATTCTAGTTCTATTGGACTGAAGAGAAGATGAACACCTCTGTGGTGAACGACTCCTCTCCCTCCTCTACCCTGGACAACCTAAACAACTACATGGACCAGACCAAATATCTCTTCACCATCGCCTACCTACTCAACCTCATCCTGGGTCTCCCCACCAATGTCTACGTCCTGTGGCTGATAGTGACCGGAGCTGTAGCGACGATGGCTTCAGACTTCTTCTCTCTCAATCTGACCGTGTCTGAGATCATCTACTGTCTATTCAATCTCTTGGCTTTGCTGGACTACTATCTGTTGAATGGCTTGTTCCTGCCTGCCAGGGCTTTCTCTATGGGTTTACTTACTGTCAGTCGTCCTCTGTTCCAGTGCTGTATCTGTGTGGAGCGCTACCTGGCGGTGGTCCACCCTGTAACCTTCCTGAAGTACAAACCCCTGAGGTACAGGGTGGGGTGTTGTGGTGTTGTCTGGCTGGTGGTTCTTGGGTTCTGTGTTGCTGCGTTGTTCATGTCTTTCTCAACCACCTTCTATTACTTTTACTTGGCTCAGTATCTGGTTGTGTTTTCCATTGAGTTGTTCTGCTGCCTGGCTGTTCTCAGAGCTCTGAGACGTCCCGGGCCGGGGAAAGAGAGAGAGGGGGAAGGGATGAACAACATGAAGAGAAAGGCTTTCTGGATCATTCTGGTAATTCTAGTGTCTGTGGTCGTGAGTGTTCTTCCTATCATGGTCACTGTGTCTTTCCAAGGGTACCTGAACTTCAACGACTTCTACTTTGCTCTCTCCATCTCTTTCTCCCTCATAATCATCTCTGGGTTTGTTCAGCCCCTCCTCTACCTCCACAGAGCTGGGAAACTGGCCTGTATCAGGGGACCCTGAGAATAGCTCCCCTAAACATGAAGCATTTCTACCTGAAATCTAAATGCTCTAAATGTCAATAATGATGTGTGTCTTTAGTAGTAATGGAATAAAATTACACAGGAAACATGTATATTTATCGTCCCTGCCATTACAGTTGGAACATTTTGTCACTTTCCCAGAATCCCAAGGTTTTCCAGATATCCCGGTTGGAAGATTCCCAGAATCAGAAGGGAATGAGCATGAAAACCTGATAATTTTGGGGAAATCAATTTCCTTTTGAACCCTACCTGAAACAATTGTTTATTTTATTGTATTATTACAGTGGGACATCAGTGCTAGGCCATCTCAGGCATTACCACAGGGACACTGAAACTATCCCTAACATGTTGCATGGCTTTTATAGAAACACAAGATGTGCCGAATCTTTAGGGTTCTCTCTTTTGTAGCCGCTTCCTGTAGTCAAATGACTAAATCTCCCTCTAGTGGCCTCATGGGTGTAATGTTATTAATATTTTTCATAATTGAATAATTAATAAACATGTATTTTTTTGAAACACTGAAAATCTGGTGTTTCTATGTCTAACAGTTTGGTTATATTTCAGTCTTCTGTGATGTATATAAACTGCAATATTGTGATGAAAACTCAAAATGTAATACATTTCATCTCTATATCTGACATGGTACAGGTGTCTTATTTTGATTAAGCCCAGAACCATGTGTGTGAGGTGGATACTTTAGTTTCAAAGTAGATTTTTTAAAGACCACCAAGAATCACTCTGTGTGACTCTGATTTAGCCCACATTTATCTGTATATCTGACATTCTGTTTTGATTCTTTTGAACATATTATACTGTTTCCTACCTCAGGTTTCAATATTATTTCATAATACTTTTGTTATCGTCATTACATTTTACCACTGTTAATGGCACTGTGTGAATTAATCTTGTTGGATCATTATTCAGATTGTTAACATAGTTGAAGGGGAAGTAAAGGGTTCAAACCAAACAGCCACATTGTTGTTAAGCTCCTGCAACACGACATTTTGTAGTAAACATCTGAGGGATGGGGCTGTATAAATGTTATCGCTCTTAAATTCATGGATATAGATGTGGATGCATGGGACTGACCTTCCATACCTTAAGGGAACATTTTGACATTTGCCATATGGTTAGTGAGAAAGTCCATATTGCAAATGTACGGTCCCTAACTAGACGTGCCTGAAAACGTTTGTAAAATTTGCGGATGGCGTCGGGCCGTGCGGCAGGGCCAGATCTTCCATGAAGTCATCAAACGAACTCTCTCGGACATTCGGTTTCCGTTTTATAAAATAATCAAATTTTGGTCATTTTTCCGCTGTCCCGGTAAATCCCGCAAAAGGGCGAATGGAATCATATTGCAAATGTACAAAACATCACGAATCACGACGTTGCCTTATCTCCTTAACGGAAAATATTTCGAAACCGATAACTTGGTAAGCATAGGTTTTGCATAATGAGCAGTTGGCCCCGAACAAGATGGCGTCTAGGCCTCAACGGTTTTTGAGTTATGGCCATTTTTCTGGGATTAAAGGTCCAAAATGAAAATAGAGCAATAATTTTTCCACTTCACATTAAAGTAAAGGAACGTACGGTGTCAATAAAAAAAGAACCAGCCATTTATCTATCGTCATTTAAGAGAAATCGTACAATGTCAAATTGGTGATGTTCAAAAATAGTTTAAAAAAAAACAGTTACAGATACAGTTGCAGCGTGTTCATACGAATCTTTTTAAAGTGGCTTCGGAGCTCTGAGAGATTTCTGAGATTTTCTGGGATTTTCTGAAATAACACACACTCACTAAACCCTCCGTAAATAAGTCAGTTCTTAACGTAAAGACTTAAAACTCAAAATTCTATAATTGTCTACACCAAGGAGGAAATGTGTTCACTTTCAGCTTCCTGTGTAAACCGGAAGTGCCTTAAAAGGGTGTCATAGCTGCTGTTTCGAACGATTAAAAGGTCAGATTTTTCAAAACTTCTTATGTGTGATTAGGCAACCCCCATGAACTGTAAGTCAGTCATTTCTCCCAACAGATGTAAAAAAAAAGCTCTCTCTCACACACACACAGCAAGGATGTAGTGACAAAGTGCGGTGCTTAAAGACACACAGAGCCTGCAATGGCATTTCCATATTCTCTAGACCGTGCCGAGTTCAACTTTAGATGCTCCGTTCTAGACCTTAGGTCGCTCTGAGTGCAGAGGTGAAAAAGTAGGCCCAAAATGAAGCCTGGCTCTAAAACATTTGCTTTTGGGTGACAGTGAGAGAACCGTTCATTTTTGCATCACGAAAAGACTAGGTGCATTGCAAGGTCCTCCCATCTGACGGACCCTAACATTGACCTGTGGCATTAATCATTCACAGGAATCAGTGGGCTTTTTGATCTCACAATTACAATGACTTCTCTCCCCATAGGAATACATTGCCTGCTCCTCTAAGTCAACCTGAAGCCTATGTGGGATTATGAATGTCTTATGAACCTGTCTTCAATGACAGTCCAGAAGGACACTATGAGGTCTACCTGTGTCGATTCTAAGCTTCCTGAAGCAACCGGAAGTGGTTAAAATCAAAAAGTGTTTTTCCATACCCAACCAGCAGTTTGTGATAAATAATTGTGCATTCAACCCTGTGACTTTTGTCCAGCAATATTTTAAACGAAAAAAAAACTCAAATGGAAAGATGAAATACCACAACAGCATATGGAGTTGAACTTATAGCTTCCTGTGCCATCCTGAAAGTGCCTTAAATGGTGTCATAGTTAATTTCGAAGGGTTAAAAGGTGTGATTTTTTCAAAACATCATATGTGTGATTAGGCAACCCCCATGAACTGTAAATCAGTCATTTCTCCCATAAAATTTCTAATAAAAAAATCATCACACACACACAGCTTGGAATCAGGGAGTGGAGAGGAACCAGATCACTGCCCGGCCAGTTACTTTTGTTCGCCAGTTAATTTGGTAACCATCAGTCCCGGAGTCGCTCTTCACTGTTAGAAAACCTGAGACTGGAGTTTTGCCAATGGTGCGCTTTGGTGCCATTACTTGGCTTTGAAGATTCTACCGACTTTAAACAACTCTTATTTCAACATCTATCCATTGTTTTAGCTATGCATGGGTTCAGAAATGGAGATGAATTAGTTTTGATGGCTTTCTTTCACTGAACTCATTCTCCATTGGCTACATTCTAATGTTGTGCTGATTTCTAATTAAAGGTAAACAGTATTTAAAGGGATTGCTTTAGAAAAACAAATTGAAGAAAAACTGCTATTGCTATTCCACCCAGTGGCTGTGTTTTCTGAGATTGTATTGACATTTATTCAGTGTGTGAACGGTAGACATACCCTCAAACCTGGTTACTCACCTGTATATGGTAAGTCTGAATAACAAGTACTGAGAAGGTCTTAAATCAAAAGGTGTAAAAAATAAATTTGAGTCTTGGGCCAGCTCTGAGCAAACTGACCCAATAGGTTTCTTCTAACACACACCTGTGTGAAGGAGTGGGTTTGGTGTCACATTCAAACCAGACTAAATGATGGTAAAAACTGTCAGAATGAGGGCAAGTGCTGAGGGGGTGGGGTTTAGATTTGCTGGTGACTTTTGTCCATGGTTGCAAAATTTAAACACAAACAGAACTGCACCAATTGAAAATGATGAAATCATCACACAACTTCCCTATTACACCCAATCACATTCCACTCCACAGACTAACCCTGCTACAGAACATGTTGTGTCCATGTTTGGTTTGGATCTGGCCTTCAGCTTCTACGTTTGCATATCTGGTTCTGGCTGAATACATTTCTCCATTAACTAACACACACCAAGGTAGGGCCGAGCTTTAGACGCACCATCACAAACCAGACAAAATTATGGTTAACAACACAGCCAACTCAATGCTATCCAATGAGATAATGGGTTTGGGGAGGACCTAGATTTGCGTTGCGTTTTTCGTCGGAAAAGCTGGGGAGGAAATACACACCTGTGTGAAGGCTGGGTCAGAGGCAGACCTTTACTGGACCCACTGAGACCAGGAGTGTCTGAGGAAAACGACAGGTAGTCTACACTGACCACTGAAGAGACCAGGGTTGTCTGAGGAACACGACAGGTGGTCTACACTGACCACTGAAGAGACCAGGGTTGTCTGAGGAACACGACAGGTGGTCTACACTGAACACTGAAGAGACCAGGTAGTGACAGTTAGTGTACTCTCAAGAGACAATATTTTCTTCATATTGTATTTGGACAAATTCACTTATTTCAAAATCGAAATGTTTTGTCTCTTACATTCACAGACCCCAACGACTGAGAAGAGATGAACACCTCTGTAGACAGCAACTCTACTCTCCTCTCCTCCTTCTCTGAACACCTTCTGGTAAAAAGTTATAATAACATCCAATAATAAACCATTGATAAGGGATTGAAATGTGAATAATGATTAATTAGCAAACTGTTTGTAAATGTCTTATAAATGTCTTACTAACTGAATGTTATTATAAAGTGTTACCACCTTCCTTTCCAGTCTGTCCAGTATGTTCTGTACACTGCTGCCATCTCTATCAACCTCATCCTGGGCCATCTCTCCATCTGCCAGTATGTTCAACCTCATCCTGGGTCTTCCCATCTTCCTTTCCAGTCTGTCCAGTATGTTCTGTACACTGCTGCCATCTCTATCAACCTCATCCTGGGTCTTCCCATCTTCCTTTCCAGTCTGTCCAGTATGTTCTGTACACTGCTGCCATCTCCATCAACCTCATCCTGGGTCTCCCCACCTTCCTTTCCAGTCTGTCCAGTATGTTCTGTACACTGCTGCCATCTCTATCAACCTCATCCTGGGTCTTCCCATCTTCCTTTCCAGTCTGTCCAGTATGTTCTGTACACTGCTGCCATCTCTATAAACCTCATCCTGGGTCTTCCCATCTTCCTTTCCAGTCTGTCCAGTATGTTCTGTACACTGCTGCCATCTCTATCAACCTCATCCTGGTCTTCCCATCTTCCTTTCCAGTCTGTCCAGTATGTTCTGTACACTGCTGCCATCTCTATCAACCTCATCCTGGTCTTCCCATCTTCCTTTCCAGTCTGTCCAGTATGTTCTGTACACTGCTGCCATCTCTATCAACCTCATCCTGGGTCTCCACCTTCCTTTCCAGTATGTCCAGTATTTCTGTACACTGCTGCCATCTCCATCAACCTCATCCTGGGTCTCCCCACCAATGTCTACATCCTGTGGCTGATAGTGACCGGAGCTGTAGGGACGATGGCTTCAGACTTCTCTCTCTCTCTCAACCTGGCTGTGTCTGAGATCCTCTCCATCCTGTCCAATCTGATGTTTATTGTTCATCAACTCCTCCTAGAGAATGACGTTTACGGAGCGTTGGGACATTCTTTACCGGTTTCAACCTCTTTGGTCGTCCTCTGTTCCAGTGCTGTATCTGTGTGGAGCGCTACCTGGCGGTGGTCCACCCTGTAACCTTCCTGAAGTACAAACCCCTGAGATACAGGGTGGGGTGTTGTGGTGTTGTCTGGATGATGGTGCTTGGGTTCTGCTTTGCAAAGCTGCTTGGTAAATACCAATCTGCATGGTGGAAGATATTTACTTTGATTTTAAACCTGCTTACTGTTTCTGTGATGTTGTTCTGCTGCCTGGCTGTTCTCTGGGCTCTGAAACGTCCTGGTCCGGGGGAAGGAGAGAGAGGGAAGGGATGAACAACATGAAGCTGAGGGCCTTCAGGATCATTTCAATGATCATCGTGTCTATGCTTGTCATGTACCTCCCACTGGTTCTTCTCTAGTCAGTTATCATTTTATAGAATCAGTGGAGTTATTGGGGGATGGTCCATTTGTTACTCACATCACTGTTGTCAGTGGGTTTATTTCAGCCCTCCTCTTCCTCCACAGGTCTGGGAAACTGCCTTGTGTCAGGGGACCCTGAGGCTGAGGTCACACTGGGCACTGACATCAGTTAAATGTCTAATTTTTGAGTTTACAATTTGAGTAATTGGATTTGACTATAAGTTAGTGACAAAAATACCAACATTCCCGAAATTGTTAACTTTGATGACTTCTTTATGTTGACTTCCAATCAGTTTTCCAGTTTGATTTATGTAATCATGTTGATTTTATTTGTTGAAGAAACAACATTGATTAGAACACATTCTGTGCCCACTGGCAATATCTGGTAGTTTATTATGATTTTCCTCATTACTAAACCCAACAATCCAATCTGTACAATATGTGGTAGTTTACAATGAGAACAGAAAAGCAGAATAGAAGTTGTGGGAATTAAAGAGGTGATCTGGGTTTCAAACAACAACAAAAAGGACACAACAAAACATTTGTCTCGAATTTAAAAGTAAGAAACCATATTTTTGAATAATCTACAACGGTTACATATTATGTTAAAAATACTTTAAATAATTTGTAATATTATTTTCTGTGACTGTTTTCCTCTTTCATTGTTAAATTAAATTATGCTAAACTAGTAGTAGTAATATAAATGTTTAAGAGTTTTTCTCACTGTTTTGTAGAACACAATGACTGAATAGAAATAATATTGTTAATGAAGTTAAATTGTTAAATGAAAAGTAATGATTAATGAATGTTTTCTTTGTTTCTCTTTTCAACCTATTTTTTATTGTATACAATGACTGTAATATGTGGTAGTTTACTCTGATGTGTTACTGACCTTAGTAGAACACAACGACTGTAATATGTGGTAGTTTATTGTGTTGTCATACTGACCTTAGTAGAACACACTGACTGTAATATGTGGTAGTTTAGTGTGATGTCATACTGACCTTAGTAGAACACACTGACTGTAATATGTGGTAGTTTAGTGTGATGTCATACTGACCTTAGTAGAACACACTGACTGTAATATGTGGTAGTTCATTGTGATGTCATAATGACCTTAGTAGAACACACTGACTGTAATATGTGGTAGTTTATTGTGATGTCATACTGACCTTGGTAGAACACAATGACTGTAATATGTGGTAGTTTATTGTGATGTCATACTGACCTTAGTAGAACACACTGACTGTAAGTCGCCCCCTACAGTCCGGTCTTCTGGCATGACCATCTGACATAAAAAGGGGGACAGTTTGATGAAAGAGCTTTAAAAAAAGGTTAAAATCTAAGTCATGTGACCTGATGAACCAAAACAAAGGGCTATGGTCATGAGGAATTAAAAGTCATATTCTTCAAGAATCCACGTCTGTATAAATGGCTTAATATCGTTAATTTAACAGTCATAAAATGGACGTACCAATCCCAGATTGAACCTTTAAGTGAACGTTATTGATTATTGTTCCTGTTAGAAATGTAAAGCTGAATCAGTTAAAGATGGTTGTTTATATTTGATGGTTCCTTGTTGTTCTTCATACTTTAATAAATGGTCCAATCAAATCTGAACTGTGGAAACTCTTGTTGATCGTTCTCTGACTTTTGTAAATAAAATGTTGTCTAGTTAAATGTATCACTACAACCTTGTCCTTGATGGATAGAGTGCTGCTCCTGGTGCTGTTACAGACACCTTTATTTAACCAGGTAGTCTAGTTGAGAACAAGTTCTCACTTACAACTGCACCCTGGCCAAGATAAAGCAAAGCAGTGCAACACAAACAGCAACACAGAGTTACACATGGAATGAAGAAACATACAGTCAATAGTAAAATAGAAAAGTTTATTTACAGTGTGTGTCAATGAGGTAGGATAAGGGAGGTATAAGGCAATAAATAGGCCATAGTCACGAAATAATTACAATATTGCAATTAAACACTGGAGTGGTAGATGTGCAGAAGATGAGTGTGCAAGTAGAGATAATGGGGTGCAAATTAGCAAAATAAATAAAATAAATAACAGTATGGGGATGAGGTAGTTGTATGGGCTATTTGCAGATTGGCTATGTACAGGTGCAGTGATCTGTGAGCTGCTCTGACAGCTGGTGCCTAAAGTTAGTGATGAAGATATGAGTTTCCAGCTTCAGTTCATTCCAATCATTGGCAGCAGAGAACTGGAAGAAAGGCGGCCAAAGGAGGAATTGGCTTTGGGAGTGACCAGTGAATATACCTGCTGGAGCGCGTGCTGCGGGTGGGTACTGCTATGGTGACCAGTGAGCTGAGATATGGCGGGGCTTGGAGATATGGCGGGGCTTTTCCTAGCAAATACTTATAGATGACCTGGAGCCAGTGGGTTTTGACGAGTATGAAGCGAGTATGAAGCAGTTGAATACAGTTGAATACGGCTGCACATTATTGTCTCTTATCAATGGCGGTTTAGGACCTTGAGCGTGGCCAGCTCGGAAACCAGCTCAGAAACCAGATTGCATATCAGAGAAGGTATAGTGGGATTCGAAATGGTTGGTGATCTGTTTGTTAACTTGGCTTTCAAGACCTTAGAAAGGCACCGTAGGATAGATTTTCGTCTGTAGCAGTTTGGGTCTAGGGGTGTCTCCCCCTTTGAAAAGGGGGATAACCACGGCAGCTTTCAATCTTTGGGGATCTCAGGCGATACTGAAAGAAAGGTTGAACAGGCTAGTAATAGGGGTTGCAACAATTTTGGTGAATATTTTTGGAAAGAGAGGGTCCAGATTGTCTCGCACGGCTGATTTGTAGGGATCCAGATTTTGTAGCTATTTCAGAACATCAACTATCTGGATTTGGGTGAAGGAGAAATGGGGGAGGCTTGGGAAAGATGCTGTGGGGGGGTGCAGGGCTGTTGACTGGGGTAGGAGTAGCCAGGTGGAAAGCATAGCCAGTTGTAGAAAAATGCTTATTGAAATTCTCAATTATAGTGGATTTATCGGTGGTGACAGTGTTTCCTAGCCTCAGTGCAGTGGGCAGCTAGGAGGAGGTGCTCTTATTCTCCATGGACTTTAGTGTCACAGAACATTTTGGAGTTGGAGCTACAGGATGCAAATTTCTGTTTGAAAAAGCCATCCTTGGCTTTCCTAACCTCCCTGAAACATTGCATATTGAACATTCCTAACCTCCCTGAAACATTGCATATACATTGGAGCTATTCGATGCTAATGAAGTACGCCACAGGATGTTTTGGTGCTGGTCAAGGGAAGTCAGGTCTGGAGAGAACCAAGGGCTATATCTGTTCCTGGTTAAAAACAAATTGAATGGGGCATGCTTAGTAAAGATGGTGAGGAAAGCACTTAAAGAATAACCAGGCATCCTCTACTGAAGGAATGAGGTCAATATCCTTCCAGGATACCCAGTCCAGGTCGATTAGAAAGGTCTGCTCGCTGAAGTGTTTTAGGAAGTGTTTGACAGTGATGAGGGGTGGTCGTTAGACCGCAGACCTATTACAGATGCAGGCAATGAGGCGGTGATCACTAAGATCCTGGTTGAAGACAGCAGAGGTGTATTTTGAGGGCAGGTTGGTTAGGATGATATCTATGAGAGTGCCCGTGTTAACGGATTTGGGGTCTGGTAGGTTCATTGATAATTTGTGTGAGATTGAGGGCATCAAGACTAGATTGTAGGATGGCCGGGGTGTTAAGCATGTCCCAGTTTAGGTCCCCTAACAGCACGAGCTCTGAAGATAGATGGGGAGCAATCAACTCACATATGGTGTCCAGGGCACAGCTGGGGGCTGAAGGGGGTCTATAACAAGCAGCAACGATGAGAGACTTGTTTCTGGAAAGGTGGGTTTTTAAAAGTAGAAACTCAAATTGTTTGGGTACAGACCTGGATAGTAAGACAGATCTCTGCAGGCTATCTCTGCAGTTGATTGCAACTCCGCCCACTTTGGTAGTTCTATCCTGTCTGAAAATGTTATGGTTAGGAATGGAAATTTAAGGGTTTTTGGTTGTCTTCCTAAGCCAGGATTCAGACATGGCTAGAACATCCGGGTTGGCAGAGTGTGCTAAAGCAATGAATAAAACAAACTGAGGGAGGAGGCTTCTAATGTTAACATGCATGAAACCAAGGCTTTTACAGTTACAAAAGTCTGGCACTGCAGGGCCTGGGTTAACCTCCATATCACCAGAGGAACAGAGGACGAGTAGGATACGACTAAAGGCTTTAAGAACTGGTCGTCTAGTACGTTCGGAACAGAGAGTAAAAGGAGCAGGTTTCTGGTTACGGTAGAATAGATTCAAGGCATGATGTACAGACAAAGGCATGGTTGGATGTGAATACAGTGGAGGTAAACCTATGCATTGAGTGACGATGAGAGAGATATTGTCTCTAGAAACATTGTTTAAACCAGGTGAGGCATGTGTGGGAGGTGGAACTAAAGGGTTAACTAAGGCGTATTGAGCAGGGCTATAGGCTCTACAGTGAAATAAGGCAATAATCACTAACCAAAACAAGCATATTGACATTAGGGAGAGGCATGCGTAGCCGAGTGATCATAGCGGTCCAGTGACTAGCTCGGCGGGCTGGAGACGAGGTGATTCAGACAGCTAGCAGGCCGGGGCTAACAAGCTAACAGAAGGGCCTTAGAGGGACGTCGCGACGGAAGAGGTCTGTTGTAGCCCCCGCGAGCTGTTACATCGGAAGACCAATCGTGATGGATCAGCAGGGCTCCATGTGGTGAAAGCGTCCAGGCCAATTGGCAAAATGGGTATAGTGGCTAAAGAATTTGTCCGATGGACCTCTTCAGCTAACAGTCCGATATGCTCTAGACAGCTAGCGGGCCGCGGCTAGCAGGTTAGTAGATGGGCATTCAGGGGACGTCGCAACGTAGGAGCCAGTTGAGAAAACGCCTCGGGCAGATTACGTCGGTAGTCCAGTCGTGATGGAATCGGCGGGGCTCTGTGTTGACAGTAAAAGGGGTCCAAGACCAATTGGCAAAATAGGTCTTGTAGCCCAAGGAATATAACTCTGCTTCAACTCTGCCTCATGAATATTAAACTGTCCATGCTGATGGATAGAGTGCTGCTCCTGGTGCTGTTACAGACAGGAAGTAGCTCTTACTACTATCTGTAGTGATGAACTCTGCTTCCTGAATATTAAACTATGTCCAGGCTGAACACCTGTGTGTCCATCATTCTGTAAACAAATGCAGCTCCTCATGGGAGTAAGATGAAGTTGCACCTAGATGATGATCTTGGGTCAGTTTTGTCTAGTCCCCATCAATGGTTGATGTTAGGATTGGTGGAGGTACCAGCTGATCCTAGATCTGTACCTAGGGGAAACTTCACCCTCATTATACAGATCATTGACATGCAAAATTAGGGGAATGACTGTGCAGTGTGCACATAACCCCATTCCCTTTGTCTTTATCTGGGATTGTTGCATCCAGTCTACGACATTTGAATGAATTACATTAAGCCATTTATATAATGACATTGATTCTCGAAGAATATTATTTTGTAATGCCTCATGACTAGAGACCTTTGTTTTGGTTAATCATGTCACATGACTTAGATTTTAACCTTTAACCTTTATTTAAAGGTTTTTCATTAAACGGTCCTTTTTTAAATGTCAGATGGTCATGACAGATGATCGGGCGAGCTGTCAACAAACTACCACATTAGTATATAGTATTGTATACAATAAAAATAGATTGAGAAGAGAAACAAACAAAACATTCATTAATATTACTATTTATTTAACTTAATTTAACTTGTCATTAACAATATTGTTTCTCAAGTGTCACTATGTCTAGGAGATGGAAAAACAGAAAAACTGTTAACAATGTATATTACATCTAATGTAGCTTAAATTCATTAATTAATTAACAACAGTAGTGTCACGGTCGTCCTCCTCTTCATCTGAAGAGGAGAGGCGAGAAGCATCGGAGGACCAATATGCAGCGTGATATGTGTTCATGTTGAATGTTTAAGAAAGAAAGAACTGAACACTGAAACACTATACAAAAATAGTAAACAAAATAACAACTGTGACGCTAATGTGAGCTGCGCTGAAACAAGCCATCAACATAGACAATCACCCACAAATAAACAGTGCAACCCAGGCTACCTAAGTATGATTCTCAATCAGAGACAACTAATGACACCTGCCTCTGATTGAGAACCATACTAGGCCAAAACATAGAAATACCCAAATCATAGAAAAACAAACATAGACTACCCACCCAACTCACGCCCTGACCATACTAACTAAATACAAAACACAGGAAAATAAAGGTCAGAACGTGACAAGTAGATTATACCCTATAAGATCTTGCTTCTATTTCACAATTGTCACATCTGGAGAGAGGAAAACAGTCAGGAAAAACAGTCAGAAACTAATATTACAAATCATTTACTGTATTTTTAACATAACATTTAACAGTTGTAGATTATTCCAAAAATATTCTATCTATTTCTCAAGTTTCAGACAGGCTAGGAGACAGCAACATAGTCAGTAATACAACAACAATTAATTTATCTTAATATTTAAAAAATTGTTGATCAAATGTTCTTAAAGTGATTATTTCCATTTCTATGCAAATATGTCTCTTACTTTTAAATCCCCCCACAAACAAAGTGTCGGGGTGTCCGTTTTGTTGTTGTTTGAAACCCAGATTGCCCCTTTAATTCCCACAGAACTTCTTTTCCCGAACTTCTATTCCAACAGAACCCCTATTCACCCCATTCCATTCTCATTGGTTCGTTGTTAATTCAATCGCTTGTCTTAGTCAAAATTAGAACTTAGTGATATACACTTTTTAGACAACCGTGCCGACCCGAACCATTATGTTCTGGCTCAGATCATTTCCTTTCCAGTACATTCCCAGAAACTACGGGGATTAGATTCTAACCAAGCCAGTGCAGTACAGCTTGACTCGGATCAGACTACTGGTCTGGAAAGAGTCAAAATGTCCAGTGCCAAATCAATGTTGTTTCTATGTAACTTCAAGAAATAAAATCAATATGATGACATTAAAAACTAACGTGAATTCATGTTAGTTGACACTGAAATGTAAATCAAAATTAGATGCTGAACTGATGTCTTTGAACAGTGTGACCTCAGCCTTAGAGTCCCGTGACACAGGGCAGTTTCCCAGACCTGTGGAGGAAGAGGAGGGGCTGAACAAACCCACTGACAACTGTGATAAAGAAACAAATGGATCTTCCCTTAAAAATCTCCAGTGGGTCAATAAAATCATTACTGATTAGGAGAATAATCATTGGGAGGTAGTTGACAATCATAGACACCATGATCATTGAAATGATCCTGAAGGCCCTCAGCTTCATGTTGTTCATCCCTTCCCCCTCTCTCTCTCCTTCCCCCGGACCGGGACGTTTCAGAGCCCAGAGAACAGCCAGGCAGCAGAACAACATCACAGAAAGCATAAGCATATTTAAAATCAAATCAAAGCACTCCCACCATAAATATTGGTATTCACCAAACATATTTACACAGCAGGAGCCAAGCACCATCATCCAGACAACACCACAACACCCCACCCTGTATCTCAGGGGTTTGTACTTCAGGAAGGTTACAGGGTGAATCACCGCCAGGTAGCGCTCCACACAGATACAGCACTGGAACAGAGGACGACCAAAGAGGTTGAAACCGGCAAAGAATGTCCCAACGCTCAATAAAGTACCATTATCTTGGATGTGATAATGAATTAAATATATCAGATTGGACAGGCTGTAGAAGATCTCAGACACAGCCAGGTTGAGAGAGAAGATGTCTGAAGATATCGTCCCTCCCACTCCGGTCACCATCAGCCACAGGACGTAGACATTGATGGGGAGACCCAGGATGAGGTTGATGGAGGTGGCAGCAGTGTACAGAACATACTGGACAGACTGGAAAGGAAGGTGGGGAGACCCAGGATGAGGTTGATAGAGATGGCAGCAGTGTACAGAACATACTGGACAGACTGGAAAGGAAGGTGGGGAGACCCAGGATGAGGTTGATGGAGGTGGCAGCAGTGTACAGAACATACTGGACATACTGGAAAGAAAGGTGGGGAGACCCAGGATGAGGTTGATGGAGGTGGCAGCAGTGTACAGAACATACTGGACATACTGGAAAGGAAGGTGGGGAGACCCAGGATGAGGTTGATAGAGATGGCAGCAGTGTACAGAACATACTGGACAGACTGGAAAGGAAGGTGGGGAGACCCAGGATGAGGTTGATGGAGGTGGCAGCAGTGTACAGAACATACTGGACATACTGGAAAGAAAGGTGGGGAGACCCAGGATGAGGTTGATGGAGGTGGCAGCAGTGTACAGAACATACTGGACATACTGGAAAGGAAGGTGGGGAGACCCAGGATGAGGTTGATGGAGGTGGCAGCAGTGTACAGAACATACTGGACATACTGGACAGACTGGAAAGGAAGGTGGGGAGACCCAGGATGAGGTTGATGGAGGTGGCAGCAGTGTACAGAACATACTGGACATACTGGACATACTGGACATACTGGAAAGAAAGGAGGGGAGACCCAGGATGAGGTTGATGGAGGTGGCAGCAGTGTACAGAACATACTGGACATACTGGACATACTGGACATACTGGAAAGAAAGGAGGGGAGACCCAGGATGAGGTTGATGGAGGTGGCAGCAGTGTACAGAACATACTGGACAGACTGGAAAGAAAGGAGGGGAGACCCAGGATGAGGTTGATAGAGATGGCAGCAGTGTACAGAACATACTGGACATACTGGACAGACTGGAAAGAAAGGAGGGGAGACCCAGGATGAGGTTGATAGAGATGGCAGCAGTGTACAGAACATACTGGACAGACTGGAAAGGAAGATGGGAAGACCCAGGATGAGGTTGATAGAGATGGCAGCAGTGTACAGAACATACTGGACAGACTGGACAGACTGGAAAGAAAGGAGGGGAGACCCAGGATGAGGTTGATAGAGATGGTAGCAGTGTACAGAACATACTGGACATACTGGACAGACTGGAAAGAAAGGAGGGTAGACCCAGGATGAGGTTGATAGAGATGGCAGCAGTGTACAGAACATACTGGACAGACTGGAAAGGAAGGTGGGGAGACCCAGGATGAGGTTGATAGAGATGGCAGCAGTGTACAGAACATACTGGACATACTGGACATACTGGACAGAAAGGAGGGTAGACCCAGGATGATAGAGATGGCAGCAGTGTACAGAACATACTGGACAGACTGGACAGACTGGACAGACTGGACAGACTGGACAGACTGGACATACTGGACAGACTGGACAGACTGGACATACTGGACAGACTGGACAGACTGGACAGACTGGACATACTGGACAGACTGGACAGACTGGACAGACTGGACATACTGGACAGACTGGACAGACTGGACAGACTGGACAGACTGGACATACTGGACAGACTGGACATACTGGACAGACTGGACAGACTGGACAGACTGGACAGACTGGACATACTGGACAGACTGGACAGACTGGAAAGACTGGACAGACTGGACAGACTGGACAGACTGGACAGACTGGACATACTGGACAGACTGGACATACTGGACAGACTGGACAGACTGGACATACTGGACATACTGGACAGACTGGACAGACTGGACAGACTGGACAGAAAGGACAGACTGGACAGACTGGACAGACTGGACAGACTGGACAGACTGGACATACTGGACATACTGGACAGACTGGACAGAAAGGAGGGTAACACTAAGATGGGAAGACCAGACTGGACAGACTGGACAGACTGGACAGACTGGACAGACTGGACAGAAAGGAGGGTAACACTAAGATGGGAAGACCAGACTGGACAGACTGGACAGAAAGGAGGGTAACACTAAGATGGGAAGACCAGACTGGACAGACTGGACAGACTGGACAGACTGGACAGAAAGGAGGGTAACACTAAGATGGGAAGACCAGACTGGACAGACTGGACAGACTGGACAGACTGGACAGAAAGGAGGGTAACACTAAGATGGGAAGACCAGACTGGACAGACTGGACAGACTGGACATACTGGACAGAAAGGAGGGTAACACTAAGATGGGAAGACCAGACTGGACAGAAAGGAGGGTAACACTAAGATGGGAAGACCAGACTGGACAGAAAGGAGGGTAACACTAAGATGGGAAGACCAGACTGGACAGACTGGACAGAAAGGAGGGTAACACTAAGATGGGAAGACCAGACTGGACAGACTGGACAGACTGGACAGACTGGACAGAAAGGAGGGTAACACTAAGATGGGAAGACCAGACTGGACAGAAAGGAGGGTAACACTAAGATGGGAAGACCAGACTGGACAGAAAGGAGGGTAACACTAAGATGGGAAGACCAGACTGGACAGACTGGACAGAAAGGAGGGTAACACTAAGATGGGAAGACCAGACTGGACAGACTGGACAGACTGGACAGACTGGACAGAAAGGAGGGTAACACTAAGATGGGAAGACCAGACTGGACAGACTGGACAGACTGGACAGACTGGACAGAAAGGAGGGTAACACTAAGATGGGAAGACCAGACTGGACAGAAAGGAGGGTAACACTAAGATGGGAAGACCAGACTGGACAGAAAGGAGGGTAACACTAAGATGGGAAGACCAGACTGGACAGAAAGGAGGGTAACACTAAGATGGGAAGACCAGACTGGACAGACTGGACAGAAAGGAGGGTAACACTAAGATGGGAAGACCAGACTGGACAGACTGGACAGACTGGACAGAAAGGAGGGTAACACTAAGATGGGAAGACCAGACTGGACTGACTGGACAGACTGGACAGACTGGACAGAAAGGAGGGTAACACTAAGATGGGAAGACCAGACTGGACAGAAAGGAGGGTAACACTAAGATGGGAAGACCAGACTGGACAGAAAGGAGGGTAACACTAAGATGGGAAGACCAGACTGGACAGAAAGGAGGGTAACACTAAGATGGGAAGACCAGACTGGACAGACTGGACAGAAAGGAGGGTAACACTAAGATGGGAAGACCAGACTGGACAGACTGGACAGACTGGACAGAAAGGAGGGTAACACTAAGATGGGAAGACCAGACTGGACAGACTGGACAGAAAGGAGGGTAACACTAAGATGGGAAGAAGACCAGACTGGACAGACTGGACAGAAAGGAGGGTAACACTAAGATGGGAAGACCAGACTGGACAGACTGGACAGAAAGGAGGGTAACACTAAGATGGGAAGACCAGACTGGACAGACTGGACAGACTGGACAGACTGGACAGAAAGGAGGGTAACACTAAGATGGGAAGACCAGACTGGACAGAAAGGAGGGTAACACTAAGATGGGAAGACCAGACTGGACAGAAAGGAGGGTAACACTAAGATGGGAAGACCAGACTGGACAGAAAGGAGGGTAACACTAAGATGGGAAGACCAGACTGGACAGACTGGACAGAAAGGAGGGTAACACTAAGATGGGAAGACCAGACTGGACAGACTGGACAGACTGGACAGAAAGGAGGGTAAACACTAAGATGGGAAGACCAGACTGGACAGAAAGGAGGGTAACACTAAGATGGGAAGACCAGACTGGACAGACTGGACAGACTGGACAGAAAGGAGGGTAACACTAAGATGGGAAGACCAGACTGGACAGAAAGGAGGGTAACACTAAGATGGGAAGACCAGACTGGACAGAAAGGAGGGTAACACTAAGATGGGAAGACCAGACTGGACAGAAAGGAGGGTAACACTAAGATGGGAAGACCAGACTGGACAGACTGGACAGAAAGGAGGGTAACACTAAGATGGGAAGACCAGACTGGACAGAAAGGAGGGTAACACTAAGATGGGAAGACCAGACTGGACAGAAAGGAGGGTAACACTAAGATGGGAAGACCCAGACTGGACAGAAAGGAGGGTAACACTAAGATGGGAAGACCAGACTGGACAGAAAGGAGGGTAACACTAAGATGGGAAGACCAGACTGGACAGAAAGGAGGGTAACACTAAGATGGGAAGACCAGACTGGACAGAAAGGAGGGTAACACTAAGATGGGAAGACCAGACTGGACAGAAAGGAGGGTAACACTAAGATGGGAAGACCAGACTGGACAGACTGGACAGACTGGACATACTGGACATACTGGACAGACTGGACAGACTGGACAGACTGGACAGAAAGGAGGGTAACAGATGGGAAGACCAGACTGGACAGAAAGGAGGGTAACACTAAGATGGGAAGACCAGACTGGACAGAAAGGAGGGTAACACTAAGATGGGAAGACCAGACTGGACAGACTGGACAGACTGGACATACTGGACATACTGGACAGACTGGACAGACTGGACAGACTGGACAGAAAGGAGGGAGACCCAGCACTATAATAACACTAAGATGGGAAGACCCAGCACTATAATAACACTAAGATGGGAAGACCAGACTGGACAGAAAGGAGGGAAGACCCAGACTGGACAGAAAGGAGGGTAACACTAAGATGGGAAGACCCAGCACTATAATAACACTAAGATGGGAAGACCAGACTGGACAGAAAGGAGGGAAGACCCAGACTGGACAGAAAGGAGGGTAACACTAAGATGGGAAGACCAGACTGGACAGAAAGGAGGGTAACACTAAGATGGGAAGACCAGACTGGACAGAAAGGAGGGGAGACCCAGCACTATAATAACACTAAGATGGGAAGACCCAGCACTATAATAACACTAAGATGGGAAGACCAGACTGGACAGAAAGGAGGGAAGACCCAGACTGGACAGAAAGGAGGGTAACACTAAGATGGGAAGACCAGACTGGACAGAAAGGAGGGTAACACTAAGATGGGAAGACCAGACTGGACAGAAAGGAAGGAAGACCCAGACTGGACAGAAAGGAGGGTAACACTAAGATGGGAAGACCAGACTGGACAGAAAGGAGGGTAACAGATGGGGAGACCAGACTGGACAGAAAGGAGGGAAGACCCAGCACTATAATAACACTAAGATGGGAAGACCCAGCACTATAATAACACTAAGATGGGAAGACCAGACTGGACAGAAAGGAGGGAAGACCCAGACTGGACAGAAAGGAGGGTAACACTAAGATGGGAAGACCAGACTGGACAGAAAGGAGGGTAACACTAAGATGGGAAGACCAGACTGGACAGACTGGACAGAAAGGAGGGTAACACTAAGATGGGAAGACCAGACTGGACAGACTGGACAGACTGGACAGAAAGGAGGGTAACACTAAGATGGGAAGACCAGACTGGACTGACTGGACAGACTGGACAGACTGGACAGAAAGGAGGGTAACACTAAGATGGGAAGACCAGACTGGACAGAAAGGAGGGTAACACTAAGATGGGAAGACCAGACTGGACAGAAAGGAGGGTAACACTAAGATGGGAAGACCAGACTGGACAGAAAGGAGGGTAACACTAAGATGGGAAGACCAGACTGGACAGACTGGACAGAAAGGAGGGTAACACTAAGATGGGAAGACCAGACTGGACAGACTGGACAGACTGGACAGAAAGACTGGACAGAAAGGAGGGTAACACTAAGATGGGAAGACCAGACTGGACAGACTGGACAGAAAGGAGGGTAACACTAAGATGGGAAGACCAGACTGGACAGACTGGACAGACTGGACAGAAAGGAGGGTAACACTAAGATGGGAAGACCAGACTGGACAGACTGGACAGAAAGGAGGGTAACACTAAGATGGGAAGACCAGACTGGACAGACTGGACAGACTGGACAGACTGGACAGAAAGGAGGGTAACACTAAGATGGGAAGACCAGACTGGACAGAAAGGAGGGTAACACTAAGATGGGAAGACCAGACTGGACAGAAAGGAGGTAACACTAAGATGGGAAGACCAGACTGGACAGAAAGGAGGGTAACACTAAGATGGGAAGACCAGACTGGACAGACTGGACAGAAAGGAGGGTAACACTAAGATGGGAAGACCAGACTGGACAGACTGGACAGACTGGACAGAAAGGAGGGTAACACTAAGATGGGAAGACCAGACTGGACAGAAAGGAGGGTAACACTAAGATGGGAAGACCAGACTGGACAGACTGGACAGACTGGACAGAAAGGAGGGTAACACTAAGATGGGAAGACCAGACTGGACAGAAAGGAGGGTAACACTAAGATGGGAAGACCAGACTGGACAGAAAGGAGGGTAACACTAAGATGGGAAGACCAGACTGGACAGAAAGGAGGGTAACACTAAGATGGGAAGACCAGACTGGACAGACTGGACAGAAAGGAGGGTAACACTAAGATGGGAAGACCAGACTGGACAGAAAGGAGGGTAACACTAAGATGGGAAGACCAGACTGGACAGAAAGGAGGGTAACACTAAGATGGGAAGACCCAGACTGGACAGAAAGGAGGGTAACACTAAGATGGGAAGACCAGACTGGACAGAAAGGAGGGTAACACTAAGATGGGAAGACCAGACTGGACAGAAAGGAGGGTAACACTAAGATGGGAAGACCAGACTGGACAGAAAGGAGGGTAACACTAAGATGGGAAGACCAGACTGGACAGAAAGGAGGGTAACACTAAGATGGGAAGACCAGACTGGACAGACTGGACAGACTGGACATACTGGACATACTGGACAGACTGGACAGACTGGACAGACTGGACAGAAAGGAGGGTAACAGATGGGAAGACCAGACTGGACAGAAAGGAGGGTAACACTAAGATGGGAAGACCAGACTGGACAGAAAGGAGGGTAACACTAAGATGGGAAGACCAGACTGGACAGACTGGACAGACTGGACATACTGGACATACTGGACAGACTGGACAGACTGGACAGACTGGACAGAAAGGAGGGGAGACCCAGCACTATAATAACACTAAGATGGGAAGACCCAGCACTATAATAACACTAAGATGGGAAGACCAGACTGGACAGAAAGGAGGGAAGACCCAGACTGGACAGAAAGGAGGGTAACACTAAGATGGGAAGACCCAGCACTATAATAACACTAAGATGGGAAGACCAGACTGGACAGAAAGGAGGGAAGACCCAGACTGGACAGAAAGGAGGGTAACACTAAGATGGGAAGACCAGACTGGACAGAAAGGAGGGTAACACTAAGATGGGAAGACCAGACTGGACAGAAAGGAGGGAGACCCAGCACTATAATAACACTAAGATGGGAAGACCCAGCACTATAATAACACTAAGATGGGAAGACCAGACTGGACAGAAAGGAGGGAAGACCCAGACTGGACAGAAAGGAGGGTAACACTAAGATGGGAAGACCAGACTGGACAGAAAGGAGGGTAACACTAAGATGGGAAGACCAGACTGGACAGAAAGGAAGGAAGACCCAGACTGGACAGAAAGGAGGGTAACACTAAGATGGGAAGACCAGACTGGACAGAAAGGAGGGTAACAGATGGGGAGACCAGACTGGACAGAAAGGAGGGAAGACCCAGCACTATAATAACACTAAGATGGGAAGACCCAGCACTATAATAACACTAAGATGGGAAGACCAGACTGGACAGAAAGGAGGGAAGACCCAGACTGGACAGAAAGGAGGGTAACACTAAGATGGGAAGACCAGACTGGACAGAAAGGAGGGGAGACCCAGCACTATAATAACACTAAGATGGGAAGACCCAGCACTATAATAACACTAAGATGGGAAGACCAGACTGGACAGAAAGGAGGGAAGACCCAGACTGGACAGAAAGGAGGGTAACACTAAGATGGGAAGACCCAGCACTATAATAACACTAAGATGGGAAGACCCAGCACTATAATAACACTAAGATGGGAAGACCCAGCACTATAATAACACTAAGATGGGAAGACCCAGCACTATAATAACACTAAGATGGGAAGACCAGACTGGACAGAAAGGAGGGAAGACCCAGCACTATAATAACACTAAGATGGGAAGACCCAGCACTATAATAACACTAAGATGGGAAGACCAGACTGGACAGAAAGGAGGGAAGACCCAGCACTATAATAACACTAAGATGGGAAGACCCAGACTGGACAGAAAGGAGGGAAGACCCAGCACTATAATAACACTAAGATGGGAAGACCCAGCACTATAATAACACTAAGATGGGAAGACCAGACTGGACAGAAAGGAGGGTAACACTAAGATGGGAAGACCAGACTGGACAGACTGGACAGAAAGGAGGGAAGACCCAGCACTATAATAACACTAAGATGGGAAGACCCAGCACTATAATAACACTAAGATGGGAAGACCCAGCACTATAATAACACTAAGATGGGAAGACCAGACTGGACAGAAAGGAGGGTAACACTAAGATGGGAAGACCCAGCACTATAATAACACTAAGATGGGAAGACCCAGCACTATAATAACACTAAGATGGGAAGACCCAGCACTATAATAACACTAAGATGGGAAGACCCAGCACTATAATAACACTAAGATGGGAAGACCCAGCACTATAATAACGTTTATTAGTAAATCATTTATTAGACATTAACAAACAGTTTTCTTAACATTTATTAATCATTACATCCCACATGTATACATGTTAGTAAGCTAGTTATTTACACATTTAAATACCTTATAAATGGTTTATTAATGGATGTTATTATACATGTTTTACCGGAAGGTGTTCAGTGAAGGAAGAGAGGAGAGTAGAGTTGCTGTCTACAGAGGTGTTCATCTCTTCTCAGTCGTTGTGGTCTGTGAATCTACGAAACAAAACATTCCAATTCCTACTTTAATCGGGATTAATGAATTTGTCCAAATACAATATGAAGAAAGGGTCTCTTCAGTGTAGACTACCTGTTGTGTTCCTCAGACAACCCTGGTCTCTACTGTGTTCACTGTAGACTACCTGTTGTGTTCCTCAGACAACCCTGGTCTCTACTGTGTTCACTGTAGACTACCTGTCCTGTTCCTCAGACAACCCTGGTCTCTTCAGTGTTCAGTGTAGACTACCTGTCCTGTTCCTCAGACAACCCTGGTCTCTACTATGTTCAGTGTAGACTACCTGTTGTGTTCCTCAGACAACCCTGGTCTCTACTGTGTTCACTGTAGACTACCTGTCCTGTTCCTCAGACAACCCTGGTCTCTTCAGTGTTCAGTGTAGACTACCTGTCCTGTTCCTCAGACAACCCTGGTCTCTTCAGTGTTCACTGTAGACTACCTGTCCTGTTCCTCAGACAACCCTGGTCTCTACTGTGTTCAGTGTAGACTACCTGTTGTGTTCCTCAGACAACCCTGGTCTCTACTGTGTTCAGTGTAGACTACCTGTCCTGTTCCTCAGACAACCCTGGTCTCTTCAGTGTTCAGTATAGACTACCTGTTGTGTTCCTCAGACAACCCTGGTCTCTACTGTGTTCACTGTAGACTACCTGTCCTGTTCCTCAGACAACCCTGGTCTCTTCAGTGTTCAGTGTAGACTACCTGTCCTGTTCCTCAGACAACCCTGGTCTCTACTGTGTTCACTGTAGACTACCTGTCCTGTTCCTCAGACAACCCTGGTCTCTACTGTGGTCAGTGTAGACTACCTGTCCTGTTCCTCAGACAAACCTGGTCTCTTCAGTGTTCAGTGTAGACTACCTGTCCTGTTCCTCAGACAACCCTGGTCTCTACTATGTTCAGTGTAGACTACCTGATGTGTTCCTCAGACAACCCTGGTCTCTTCAGTGGTCAGTGTAGACTGCCTGTTGTGTTCCTCAGACAACCCTGGTCTCTTCAGTGGTCAGTGTAGACTACCTGTTGTGTTCCTCAGACAACCCTGGTCTCTTCAGTGGGTCTAAAGCTCTGCCTCTGACCCAGACTTCACACAGGTGTGTGTTTCCTCCACACCTTTTCTGACAGACAACACAATGCAAATCGAGGTCCTCCCCCAATGCACGATCTCATTGGATGGCATTGAGTTGGCTGCGTTGTTAACCATCATTTTGTCTGGTTTGAATCTCCCCTAAAGCTCGGCCCTGCCTTTGCACAGGTGTTTGCTACTTAATGGAGAAATGTATTCAGCCAGAACCAGATATGCAAACGTAGGAGGCGAAGGCCAGATCCAAACCAAACATGGACACAACACATGTTCTGTAGCAAGGTAACAATAGGTTAGTCTGTGGAGTGGAATATGATTGGGTGTAACAGGGGAAGAGGCGTGATAAACGCTGTTCATCGTTTTGCAATTGGTTTATGTATCTGTTGTTGTGTTGAAAATTGAAACCGTGCTGGACAACGCAAAGTAAATCTAAACCCCACCCCCCAGCACTTGCCCTCATTGGACAGTTTTTAGGCATCATTTAGTCTGGTTTGAATGTGCTCTAAATCTCGGCCCTCCCTTCACACAGGTGTGTGTTACGTCATGGAGAAACCTATTGGGTCAGTTTGCTCCAAGGGGCCCATCAGACTCAGGAAATGTCTTTTTTACACCTTTTGATTATAGACCTTCTCAGTACTTGTTATTCAGACGTAGCATATACAGGTGAGTAACCAGGTTTGAGGGTAAGTCTACCTTTCACACACTGAATAAATATTATTTAAATCTCAGAAAACACACCCACTGGGTGGAATAGCAATTTGATCAGGGAGTTTTTCTTTAATTTGTTTTTCTAAAGCAATCCCTTTAAAAACTGTTTACCTTTAATTAGAAATCGGGCACAACATTAGAATGTAGCCAATGGAGAATGAGTTCAGTGAAAGAAAGCATTCAAAACATATTTATCTCTGTTTCGGAACCCATGCATAGCTAACACAATGGATAGATGTTGTCCTAAGAGTTGTGTAAAGTTGGTAGAATCTTATAAAAAAATATTCAAAGCTGTAATGGCTGCCAACGGTGCTGTCAAAGGTGCTTCCACCCGCAAAACACCTGTCGGAAGACAACAGTGAAGAGGCAACTCCGGGATGCTGGACATCAACGCAGAGTTCCTCTTTCCAGTGTGTGTTATTTTGCCCATCTTATTCTCTTCTTTTTTTTGGCCAGTCTGAGATATGGCTTTTTCGTTGCAACTCTGCCTAGAAGGCCAGCATCCCGTAATCGCCTCTTCACTGTTGACATTAAGGCTGGTGTTTTGCGTGTACTATTTAATAAAGCTGCTAATTGAGGACTTGTGAGGCATCTGTTTCTCAAACTAGACACTCTAATGTACTTGTCCTCTTGCTCAGTTGTGCACCGGGGCCTCCAACTCCTCTGTATATTCTGGTTAGAGCCAGTTTGCACAGTTCTGTGAAGGGAGTAGTACACAGCGTTGTACGAGATTTTAAGTTTCTTGACATTTTCTCACATGGAATAGCCTTCATTTCTCAAAACAAGAATAGACAGACAAGTTTCAGAAGAAAGTTATTTGTTTCTGACTATTTTGAGCCTGTAATTGAACCCAAAAATGCTAATGCTCCAGAAACTCAACAAGTCTAAAGAAGGCCAGTTTTATTGCTTATTTAATCATGACCACAGTTTTCAGCTGTGCTAACATAATTGCAAAAGGGTTTTTCTAATGATCATTTGGACTTAAAATGATAAAGTTGGATTAGCTAACACAACGTGCCATTGGAACACAGGAGTGATGGTGGCTGATGATGGGCCTCTATCATGACACAAGGCGAGACAGATGCAGACACAGGAGGCAGATATTTGGAGTCTTACGATATTTATTAATCCAATAGGGGAAGGCAAGATAATGGTCGTGGACTGGCAAAACAGTCAAAACCAGTTCAGAGTCCGAAAGGTTCCAAAGGGCAGACAGGATGAACAGGCAGGTGGGAAAGTAGTCCAGAGTCAGGCAGGGGTCAAAACTGGTAGGACTATCAGTAAGAGAATAGCAAAAAGGAGTACAGGAAAAACACGCTGGTTGACTTGACTTCTTATGGCTGAGGGCAATATTGAGTAGCTTAGATGAATAAGGTGCCCAGAGTAAACTGCCTGCTACTCAGTCCCAGTTGCTAATATATGCATATTATTAGTATATTGTGATAGAACACACTCTGAAGTTTCTAAAACTGTTTGAATGATGTTCTTGAGTACAACAGAACTCATATGGCAGGCAAAAACCTGAGAAAAAATCCAACCAGGAAGTGGGAACTCATTCAATATTACAGATACAGTGGGATATTGGTCATGTTGCACTTCTTAAGGCTTCCACTAGATGTCAACCGTCTTTAGAAACTTGTTTGTGGCTTCAACTGTAAAGGCGGGGCTCATAAGGGCTCTTTGAGTCAGTGGTCTGGCTGATTGCCACACACTTGAGACGCTCGTTCACGTGAGAGGTAGCTCCCGATCCATTGCTTTTCTGAAGATAAAGGAATTCTCCGGTTGGAACATTATTGAAGATTTATGTTAAAAACATCCTAACGTTTGATTCTATACATCGTTTGACATCAGTGTTGCTTGCCTCGAAGCGAGCATAGAAGTGATTTAGCTCGTCTGGTAGGCTCCTGTCACTGGGCAGCTCTCGGCTGTGCTTCCCTTTGTAGTCTGTAATAGTTTGCGAGACCTGCCACATCCGACGAGCGTCGGAGCCAGTGTTGTATGATTCAATCTTAGCCCTGTATTGACGCATTGCCTTTTTGATGGTTCGTCGCAGGGCATTGCTGGATTTCTTGTAAGCTTCTGGGTTAGAGTCCCGCACCTTAAAAGTGGCAGCTCTATCCTTTAGCTCAGTGCGAATGTTGCCTGTAATCCATGGCTTCTGGTTGGGGAATGTACGTACAGTCACTGTGGGGACACTGTGGGGACGCTTGCGTCCCAACTAGAGCTCTGGTCTTCCGGGTTGGAGCGAGCCGGTCGCATCCGCGCTTCGGTCTGCAGGTTGTATAACTTTTTCATTACATTTCATTTCATTTCATTATAGTACAACGGTCTGATTTGTCTAATCTTAGCAATTTCTTCTTAGCTAGCTACATAGTCGTCGTTGTATCAAAGATAATTGCGTAATTATCGTATTTCGTCGTCTCCTATCTGCCCAACACGTTCACCGTCTACCGTAGCACTGTAGTAACTATCACACTCAACTGAACGACTTGATTAGTGTAGTATTAGCTAGCTACATAGTTGTCTTTGCTGTCTTCGTATCCAAGATAATTGTGTAGCTTAGAGTATGGAGTCTTAGAGTGATAATTGCGTTATTATCGTATTTCGTCGTCCTCCTATCTGCCTAGCAGCTAGCCAGCTAGCATACGTTCACCGGCTACCGTAGCACTGTAGTAACTATCACACTCAACTGAACGACTTGATTAGTGTAGTATTAGCTAGCTACATAGTTGTCTTTGCTGTCTTCGTATCCAAGATAATTGTGTAGTTTAGAGTGTGTAGTCTTAGAGTGATTATCTTAATTCACCGTGGTTAGCTAGCCAGCTTTTTGTCGTCCTTAACGTAGGAGACACTCCTAGCTAGCCAATAGCCAGCTAACGCCTACTGAATAGAACTTTCGCATTCCGGTCGCATTCCGCTTCGCTCCACAGGTAGTATCACATTTTCATTTCATTTCATTACAGTCCCAACGGTGTGATTTGTTTGATCGTAGCTAGCTACACAGCTAGCTACATAGCCGTCTTTGTTTCAAAGATAATTGTGTAGTCTAGAGCGATTTTCTAGGTTAGCTAGCCAGCTATTGTCGTTCTCCTAACGCAACGTAACGTAACCAACACTGCTAGCTAGCCAGCTAGCTCCCGAAAAGCAGCATTGTAGAAACTTCACACTCAACGGTACGACTTGATTAGGGTAGTGTCAACAACGCAGCTAGCCTACCCCAGCAGTACTGTATCATTTTAATCATTTTAGTCAATTAGATTCTTGCTACGTAAGCTTAACTTTCTGAACATTCGAGACGTGTAGTCCACTTGTCATTCCAATCTCCTCTGCATTAGCGTAGCCTCTTCTCTAGCCTGTCAACTATGTGTCTGTCTATCCCTGTTCTCTCCTCTGCACAGACCATACAAACGCTCCACACCGCATGGCCGCGGCCACCTAATCTGGTGGTCCCAGCGCGCACGACCCACGTGGAGTTCCAGGTCTCCGGTAGCCTCTGGAACTGCCGATCTGCGGCCAACAAGGCAGAGTTAATCTCAGCCTATGCCTCCCTCCAGTCCCTCGACTTCTTGGCTCTGACGGAAACATGGATCACCACAGACAACACCGCTACTCCTACTGCTCTCTCTTCGTCCGCCCACGTGCTCTCGCACACCCCGAGAGCTTCTGGTCAGCGGGGTGGTGGCACCGGGATCCTCATCTCTCCCAAGTGGTCATTCTCTCTTTCTCCCCTTACCCATCTGTCTATCGCCTCCTTTGAATTCCATGCTGTCACAGTTACTAGCCCTTTCAAGCTTAACATCCTTATCATTTATCGCCCTCCAGGTTCCTCGGAGAGTTCATCAATGAGCTTGATGCCTTGATAAGCTCCTTTCCTGAGGACGGCTCACCTCTCACAGTTCTGGGCGACTTTAACCTCCCCACGTCTACCTTTGACTCATTCCTCTCTGCCTCCTTCTTTCCACTCCTCTCCTCTTTTGACCTCACCCTCTCACCTTCCCCCTACTCACAAGGCAGGCAATACGCTCGACCTCATCTTTACTAGATGCTGTTCCTCCACTAACCTCATTGCAACTCCCCTCCAAGTCTCCGACCACTACCTTGTATCCTTTTCCCTCTCGCTCTCATCCAACACTTCCCACACTGCCCCTACTCGGATGGTATCGCGCCGTCCCAACCTTCGCTCTCTCTCCCCCGCTACTCTCTCCTCTTCCATCCTATCATCTCTTCCCTCTGCTCAAACCTTCTCCAACCTATCTCCTGATTCTGCCTCCTCAACCCTCCTCTCCTCCCTTTCTGCATCCTTTGACTCTCTATGTCCCCCTATCCTCCAGGCCGGCTCGGTCCTCCCTCCCGCTCCGTGGCTCGACGACTCATTGCGAGCTCACAGAACAGGGCTCCGGGCAGCCGAGCGGAAATGGAGGAAAACTCCGCCTCCCTGCGGACCTGGCATCCTTTTCACTCCCTCCTCTCTACATTTTCCTCCTCTGTCTCTGCTGCTAAAGCCACTTTCTACCACTCTAAATTCCAAGCATCTGCCTCTAACCCTAGGAAGCTCTTTGCCACCTTCTCCTCCCTCTTGAATCCTCCTCCCCTCCCCCCTCCTCCCTCTCTGCAGATGACTTCGTCAACCATTTTGAAAAGAAGGTCGACGACATCCGATCCTCGTTTGCTAAGTCAAACGACACCGCTGGTTCTGCTCACACTGCCCTACCCTGTGCTCTGACCTCTTTCTCCCATCTCTCTCCAGATGACATCTCGCGTCTTGTGACGGCCGGCCGCCCAACAACCTGCCCGCTTGACCCTATCCCCTCCTCTCTTCTCCAGACCATCTCCGGTGACCTTCTCCCTTACCTCACCTCGCTCATCAACTCATCCCTGACCGCTGGCTACGTCCCTCCTGTCTTCAAGAGAGCGAGAGTTGCACCCTTCTGAAAAAAACCTACACTCGATCCCTCCGATGTCAACAACTACAGACCAGTATCCCTTCTTTCTTTTCTCTCCAAAACTCTTGAACGTGCCGTCCTTGGCCAGCTCTCCCGCTATCTCTCTCAGAATGACCTTCTTGATCCAAATCAGTCAGGTTTCAAGACTAGTCATTCAACTGAGACTGCTCTTCTCTGTATCACGGAGGCGCTCTGCACTGCTAAAGCTAACTCTCTCTCCTCTGCTCTCATCCTTCTAGACCTATCGGCTGCCTTCGATACTGTGAACCATCAGATCCTCCTCTCCACCCTCTCCGAGTTGGGCATCTCGGCGCGCCCACGCTTGATTGCGTCCTACCTGACAGGTCGCTCCTACCAGGTGGCGTGGCGAGAATCCGTCTCCTCACCACGTGCTCTCACCACTGGTGTCCCCCAGGGCTCTGTTCTAGGCCCTCTCCTATTCTTGCTATACACCAAGTCACTTGGCTCTGTCATAACCTCACATGGTCTCTCCTATCATTGCTATGCAGACGACACACAATTAATCTTCTCCTTTCCCCCTTCTGACGACCAGGTGGCGAATCGCATCTCTGCATGTCTGGCAGACATATCAGTGTGGATGACGGATCATCACCTCAAGCTGAACCTCGGCAAGACGGAGCTGCTCTTCCTCCCGGGAAGGACTGCCCGTTCCATGATCTCGCCATCACGGTTGACAACTCCATTGTGTCCTCGTCCCAGAGCGCTAAGAACCTTGGTGTGATCCTGGACAACACCCTGTCGTTCTCAAATAACATCAAGGCGGTGGCCCGTTCCTGTAGGTTCATGCTCTACAACATCCGCAGAGTACGACCCTGCCTCACACAGGAAGCAGCGCAGGTCCTAATCCAGGCACTTGTCATCTCCCGTCTGGATTACTGCAACTCGCTGTTGGCTGGGCTCCCTGCCTGTGCCATTAAACCCCTACAACTCATCCAGAACGCCGCAGCCCGGCTGGTGTTCAACCTTCCCAAGTTCTCTCACGTCACCCCGCTCCTCCGCTCTCTCCACTGGCTTCCAGTTGAAGCTCGCATCCGCTACAAGACCATGGTGCTTGCCTACGGAGCTGTGAGGGGAACGGCACCTCAGTACCTCCAGGCTCTGATCAGGCCCTACACCCAAACAAGGGCACTGCGTTCATCCACCTCTGGCCTGCTCGCTCCCTACCACTGAGGAAGTACAGTTCCCGCTCAGCCCAGTCAAAACTGTTCGCTGCTCTGGCTCCCCAATGGTGGAACAAACTCCCTCACGACGCCAGGACAGCGGAGTCAATCACCACCTTCCGGAGACACCTGAAACCCCACCTCTTTAAGGAATACCTAGGATAGGATAAAGTAATCCTTCTCCCCCCTCCCCCCCTTAAAAGACCTAGATGCACTATTGTAAAGTGGCTGTTCCACTGGATGTCATAAGGTGAAAGCACCCATTTGTAAGTCGCTCTGGATAAGAGCGTCTGCTAAATGACTTAAATGTAATGTAAAAATGAACTTATTGATAAAGCCAGTGACTGATGTGGTGTATTTGTCAATGTCATCGGAGGAATCCCGGAACATGTTCCAGTCATGATAGCATAACAGTCCTATAGTTTAGCATCTGCATCATCTAACCACTTTTTTATAGACCGAGTCACTGGTTCTTCCTGCTTTAATTTTTGCTTGTAAGCAGGAATAAGGAGGATAGAGTTGTGGTAGTATGTACATTAAAGTCTCCGGCCACTAGGTGCGCCGCCTCTGGGTAAATGGTTTCCTGTTTGCTTATTTCCTTACACAGCTGACTGAGTGAGGTCTTAGTGCCTGCATCTGTCTGTGGTAGTAAATAAACAGCCACAAAAAATATTGCTGAGAACTCTCTATGCAAGTAGTGTGGCCTGCAATTTATCACAATGTCCTCTACTTCAGGCGAGCAAAAGTATGTGTTCTACTAAGGTCAGTATGACACCACAATAAACTACCACATATTACAGTTATTGTGTTCTACTAAGGTCAGTATGACATCACAATAAACTACCACATATTACAGTCAGTGTGTTCTACTAAGGTCAGGATGACATCACAATAAACTACCACATATTACAGTCAGTGTGATCTACTAAGGTCAGTATGACATCACAATAAACTACCACATATTACAGTCACTATGTTCTACTAAGGTCAGTATGACATCACAATAAACTACCTGTTATTACATTATTGTGTTCTACTAAGGTCAGTATGACATCACAATAAAATACCACATATTACAGTCAGTGTGTTCTACTAAGGTCAGTATGACATCACAATAAACTAACACATATTACAGTCAATGTGTTCTACTAAGGTCAGCATGACATCACAATAAACTACCACATATTACAGTCAGTGTGTTCTGCTAAGGTCAGAAAGACATCACAGTAAACTTCCACATATTACAGTCATTGTGTTCTACTAACGTCAGAAAGACATCACAATAAACTACCACATGTTACAGTCATTGTGTTCTACTAGGGTCAGCATGACATCACAATAAACTACCACATATTACAGTCATTGTGTTCTACTAAGGTCAGAAAGACATCACAATAAACTACCACATGTTACAGTCATTGTGTTCTACTAAGGTCAGTATGACATCACAATAAACGACCACATATTACAGTCAGTGTATACAATGAAAAGAGATTGAAATGAGAAACAACGAAAACAGTCATTAATATGACTATTTATTTAACTTAATTTAACTTTTCATGAACAATATTATTTCTCAAATGTCAGTACGTATAGGAGATGGCAAAACAGTGAGAAAAACTGTTAAACATTTATATTACTACTACTAGTTTAGCATAATTTAATTTAACAATGAACAACTGTAGATTAGGTTTTTAACGTTCTTGGTTCTATTTGTCAAGTGTTACAGCTGGAGAGAGGAAAACAGCCAGGAAAAACAGTCAGAAAATAATATTACAAATCATTTAAAGTATTTTAACGTAACATTTAACAGTTGTAGATTAATTAACAAATATGGTTTCTATTTCTCAAGTTACAGACAGGCTAGATGGCAACATAGTCAGAAACAATATTTTAAATTAATTTAACTTAATATTTATCAATTGTAGATTAAACATTTTTTAAAGTGATCATTTCTAATTTCCTGCAAAAACGTTTCTTACTTTTAAATTCCGAGACAAATGTTTTGTTGTGTCCTTTTTGTTGTTGTTTGAAACCCAGATCACCTCTTTAATTGGATCCGGGTTTGTACCGATTGGATTGTTTGGGTTTAGTAATGAGGAAAATATATATCTTGCCAAAGCCATGCCACTGGACACAAAATGGTGGAATCAATATTGTTTCCATGTAACTTCAACAAATAAAATCAACATGACGACGTTAACCCAAACTGGAAAACTGATTGGAAGTCATCAAAGTTAATGAATTTCAGGAATGTTGGTATTTTTATTTTTGTCACCCAATTTATAGTCCAAATCCAATTACTCAAATTGTAAATCAAAAAATTAGACATTTAACTGATGTCAGTGCCCAGTGTGTCCTCAGCCTCAGGTTCCCCTGACACAAGGCAGTTTCCCAGACCTGTGGAGGAAGAGGAGGGGCTGAACAAACCCACTGACAACAGTGATAGAGTAACAAATGGACCATCCCCCCAAAAACTCCACTGATTCTATAAAATGATAACTGACTAGGAGAAGAACCAGTGGGAGGTACATGACAAGCATAGACACCATGATCACTGAAATGATCCTGAAGGCCCTCAGCTTCATGTTGTTCATCCCTTCCCCCTCTCTCTCTCCTTCTCCCGGACCGGGACGTTTCAGAGCCCAGAGAACAGCCAGGCAGCAGAACAACATCACAGAAAGAGTAAGTAGATTTACAATCAAAGTAAAGATCTTCCACCATGCAGATTGGTAATTACTAAGCATATTTACAAAGCAGAACCCAAGCACCATCATCCAGACAACACCACAACACCCCACCCTGTATCTCAGGGGTTTGTACTTCAGGAAGGTTACAGGGTGGACCACCGCCAGGTAGCGCTCCACACAGATACAGCACTGGAACAGAGGACGACCAAAGAGGTTGAAACCGGTAAAGAATGTCCCAACGCTCCATAAAGTGTCATTCTCTTGGAGGAGTTGATGAACAATAAACATCAGATTGGACAGGATGGAGAGGATCTCAGACACAGCCAGGTTGAGAGAGAAGAAGTCTGAAGCCATCGTCCCTACAGCTCCGGTCACTATCAGCCACAGGATGTAGACATTGGTGGGGAGACCCAGGATGAGGTTGATGGAGTCGGCAGCAGTGTACAGAACATACTGGACATACTGGAAAGGAAGATTGTATCACTTTATAATAACATTCAGTTAGTAAAACATTTATAAGACTAACAGTTTGCTTATTAATCATTATTCACACATTTCAATCCCTTATCAATGGTTTGTTATCGGCTGTTATTATAACGTTTTACCTGAAGGTGTTCAGAGAAGGAGGAGAGGAGAGTAGAGTTGCTGTCTCCAGAGGTGTTCATGTCTTCTCAGTGTTCGCGGTCTGTGAATGTACGAAACAAAACATTTCTATTTTGACACCTTTAATTGGTATAAGTGAATTTGTCCAAATATAATATGAAGAAAAATATTGTCTCTTCAGTGTAGACTACCTGTCGTGTTCCTCAGACAACCCTGGTCTCTTCCGTGGTCAGTGTAGACTACCTGTTGTGTTCCTCAGACAACCCTGGTCTCTTCAGTGTTCAGTGTAGACTACCTGTTTGTGTTCCTCAGACAACCCTGGTCTCTTCAGTGTTCAGTGTAGACTACCTGTTGTGTTACTCAGACAACCCTGGTCTCTTCAGTGGTCAGTGTAGACTACCTGTCCTGTTCCTCAGACGACCCTGGTCTCTTCAGTGGGTGTAAAGCTCTGCCTCTGACCCAGCCTTCACACAGGTGTGTGTTTCCTCCCCACCTTTTCTGATGGAAAACACAACACACATCTAGTTCCTCCCTCAACTCATTATCTCATTGGATAGCATTGAGTTGTCTGCGTTGTCAGGCATCATTTTGTCTGGTTTGAATGTATGTCTAAAGCTCGGCCCTCTGACAGGTGTGTGCAACATAATGGGCAAATCTATTCAGCCAGAACCAGAGATGCAAACGTAGGAGGAGAAGACAAGGTTTCAAACCAAACACGACCACAACACCTGTTCCCTAGCAGGGGTTAGGTTAGTCTGTGGAGTGGGGGCAGGGGTTAGGTTAGTCTGTGGAGTGGGGGCAGGGGTTAGGTTAGTCTGTGGAGTGGGGGCAGGGGTTAGGTTAGTCTGGGGAGTGGGGGCAGGGGTTAGGTTAGTCTGTGGAGTGGGGGCAGGGGTTAGGTTAGTCTGTGGAGTGGGGGCAGGGGTTAGGTTAGTCTGTGGAGTGGGGGTTGGGTTTAGGTTAATCTGTGGAGTGGGGGTTGGGGTTAGGTTAGTCTGTGGAGTGGGGGTTGGGGTTAGGTTAGTCTGTGGAGTGGGGTTGGGGTGATGGGGAAAGAGGCAGGATAAATGCTGTTCTTTATTTCTAGTGTTTTGACGGATCAGTAGTTTATTGGAATTTGAGACCTTCTGGTGGACAACGATGACCTCGGTCCTCCACCAACGTTGGCTCTCATTGAAAAACATTGATTGGGAAGTTTTTGCATATTAATTGTCTGCATTGAATGTGCCCTAAAGCTCGGCCCTACCCTCGTACAGGTGTCTAAAGTACTGCACTATATAGGGAATAGGGCTCTGGTCTAAAGTAGTGCATTTTTCACTATATAGGGAATAGGGCTCTGGTCTAAAGTAGTGCATTTTTCACTATATAGGGAATAGGGCTCCGGTCTAAATTAGTGCACTATATAGGGAATAAGGACCTGGTCTAAAGTACTGCACTATATAGGGAATAGGGCTCTGGTCTAAAATTGTGCACTATATATGGAATAGGACTCTGGTCTAAAGTAGTGTACTATATAGGGAATAGGGCCCTGGTCTAAAGTAGAGTACTATATAAGGAATAGGGCCCTGGTCTAAAGTAGTGCACTATATAGGGAATAGGGCTCTGGTCTAAAGTAGTGCACTATATAGGGAATAGGGCTCTGGTCTAAAGTTGTGCACTATATACGGAATAGGGCCCTGGTTTAAAGTAGTGCACTATATAGGAAACAGGAAAATATTTGGGCAGCATACACTGTCTGAGACGCTCCACCCACCCAGTCTGATCAGGTCCAGTCCAGGTATGTTACTGAAGCTCCACCCACCCAGTCTGATCAGGTCCAGTCCAGGTATGTTATTGAAGCTCCACCCACCCAGTCTGAACAGGTCCAGTCCAGGTATGTTACTGAAGCTCCACCCACCCAGTCTGATCAGGTCCAGTCCAGGTATGTTACTGAAGCTCCACCCACCCAGTCTGAACAGGTCCAGTCCAGGTATGTTACTGAAGCTCCACCCACCCAGTCTGATCAGGTCCAGTCCAGGTATGTTACTGAAGCTCCACCCACCCAGTCTGATCAGGTCCAGTCCAGGTATGTTACTGAAGCTCCACCCACCCAGTCTGAACAGGTCCAGTCCAGGTATGTTACTGAAGCTCCACCCACCCAGTCTGATCAGGTCCAATCCAGGTATGTTACTGAAGCTCCACCCACCCAGTCTGATCAGGTCCAGTCCAGGTATGTTACTGAAACTCCACCCACCCAGTCTGAACAGGTCCAGTCCAGGTATGTTACTGAAGCTCCACCCACCCAGTGTGAACAGGTCCAGTCCAGGTATGTTACTGAAGCTCCACCCACCCAGTCTGAACAGGTCCAGTCCAGGTATGTTACTGAAGCTCCACCCACCCAGTCTGATCAGGTCCAGTCCAGGTATGTTACTGAAGCTCCACCCACCCAGTCTGAACAGGTCCAGTCCAGGTATGTTACTGAAACTAATCTCAGTTCAGCCAGAACGAGAACATGTGACCACGGACCATAGTGCACTATGTAGGGAATAGGGGGCCACTATGTAGGGAATAGGGGGCCACTATGTAGGGATTAGGGGATCACTATTTAGGGAAAAGAGGGCCACTATGTTGGGAATAGGGGACCACTATGTACGGAATAGGGGGCCACTATGTATGGAATAGGGGACCACTATGTAGGGAATAGGGGACCACTATGTAGGGAATAGGGGGCCACTATGTAGGGAATAGGGGACCACTATGTAGGTAATAGGGGACCACTATGTAGGTAATAGGGGACCACTGTGTAGGGAATAGGGCGCCACTATGTAGGGAATAGGGGACCACTATGTAGGTAATAGGGGACCACTGTGTAGGGAATAGGGGACCACTATGTAGGTAATAGGGGACCACTATGTAGGTAATAGGGGACCACTATGTAGGGAATAGGGGCCACTATGTAGGTAATAGGGGACCACTATGTAGGTAATAGGGGACCACTATGTAGGGAATAGGGGGCCACTATGTAGGGAATAGGGGACCACTATGTAGGTAATAGGGGACCACTATGTAGGGAATAGGGGGGCACTATGTAGGGAATAGGGGACCACTATGTAGGGAATAGGGGGCCACTATATAGGGAATAGTGGACCACTATGTAGGGAATAGGGGACCACTATGTAGGAATAGGGGCCACAATGTAGGGAATAGGGGCCACTATGTAGGGAATAGGGGACCACTATGTAGGAATAGGGGACCACTATGCAGGGAATAGGGGACCACTATGCAGGGAATAGGGGACCACTATGTAGGGAATAGGGGCCACTATGTAGGGAATAGGGGACCACTATGCAGGAATAGGGGACCACTATGTAGGAATAGGGGGCCACTATGTAGGGAATAGGGGGGCCACTATGTAGGGAATAGGGGACCACTATGTAGGAATAGGGGACCACTATGTAGGGAATAGGGGACCACTATGTAGGGAATAGGGGACCACTATGTAGATAATAGGGACCACTATGTAGGGAATAGGGGACCACTATGTAGGTAATAGGGGGCCACTATGTAGGGAATAGGGGGCCACTATGTAGGGAATAGGGGACCACTATGCAGGGAATAGGGGACCACTATGTAGGGAATAGGGGACCACTATGTAGCGAAGGGGGCCACTATGAAGGGAATAGGGGACCACTATGTAGGGAATAGGGGACCACTATGTAGGGAATAGGGGACCACTATGTAGGGAATAGGGGGCCACTATGTAGGGAATAGGGGGCCACTATGTAGGGAATAGGGGACCACTATGTAGGGAATAGGGGACCACTATGTAGGGAATAGGGGACCACTATGTAGGGAATAGGGGGCCACTATGTAGGGAATAGGGGACCACTATGTAGGGAATAGGGGGCCACTATGTAGGGAATAGGGGGCCACTATGTAGGGAATAGGGGGCCACTATGTAGGGAATAGGGGGCCACTATGTAGGGAATAGGGGCCATTTGTGTAAAAGGAACACTCCAGTATATTGCTGATGTTGCTCCTAGCTGGTTGGAAGGACTGCAGAGTTTAAATGAACTTTTGTCAACAAATACTTTCAGAGATTTGTCAGTATGTAACTGTCACCCAGTTTTATTGAGAATGAAGATGACAGGACAAGACACAGTTGGTGTTTTAAGACCATCCATTTTGGGCCGTGCAATGCAATGCTTTTTCATGTTTTCAGACACCATTTAAACAGCACTTGACCACATGTTATGTATATATAATGTATATCATTGAGTAAATATAATGTATACGACGTCTCACAACATGGTGATGCCTGGGTATGTATTTACATATTACATATTACATATTATATTTGACACAGTCCAGATGAAATGCAGATTGAAAAGTGTTTCAAGGGAATCTACATCCAAAGTTAAAACCCCTTTTGAGGTTATAATGAATTCCTTACAAACTTTATAGAGAGACACAGAATCTCTGATGAATTTTATTCTAGAATAGTTCATCTATGGGATTAATTGATTCTTGACATGGTACAAATCAAATACAGAAGCAGATGTAGTTTTTCTGAAGAAGTTACATGTCAAATTGGTTGCACAAACCCAGGGTTGGACTACGATGAAGAAATAAATGGCCATTCCAGTAGTAGTGTTGAAAAGCTGCTGAGAGACCAGCACCTCTTCTTCCTCAGAGTCCTTCCTTCATCGCTGCAGCTCCCCAATAGGCTGAGGAGAAGGTCTCGTCATACATCCTCTGAAACATGACCTGCCTGACAGCACTGCTTCTATTCACACTTCCTGCTTCACCAGGAAGTCAGCCACACCAATGTGTTGGAAGACACACAGTTCGACTGACTAACAGGCCGTTTTGGACAAACAAATGTGTAACTTAAAAAGTTTAAAATATATCAACAAGTTTTACACAAGCACATTATTCCAGACCTTATCGGCACGTTTTAAAGTTCAAATAACGTTTCTAGCTTAAAGTGAAGGAGGAGTAGTGTTACAAATCATTATAATACGTTTGCTTTATAAGTCACATTCGTTAATATAACTTATTTTTAACATAACATTTAACAAATGTAGATTTAAAAAAAGTTGTTATTTCTCTTTCTCTGCTAGAACTTCTAATACCATCAATGTTTAAATTCACACAGAAAATAATGCCCTTTTAATTCCCACACAACTTCTATTTCACCCCTATTCTATCCTCATTGGTTAGATAAACTTCAATCACTTGTCTTGGTCGTTATAAGGACATAGTGATAAACACTTTTTACATTCTGCTGAACACAACTGTAATGTGCTCCGATATGATCATTTCTAGTAAATTCCCAGAAACTATGGTGAATGTTTAACCGAGCCAGTGCAGTACATCTGGGATTGGTTTGGCTTAACCGAGCCAGTGCAGTACATCTGGGATTGGTTTGGCTTAACCGAGCCAGTGCAGTACATCTGGGATTGGTTTGGCTTAACCGAGCCAGTGCAGTACATCTGGGATTGGTTTGGCTTAACCGAGCCAGTGCAGTACATCTGGGATTGGTTTGGCTTAACCGAGCCAGTGCAGTACATCTGGGATTGGTTTGGCTTAACCGAGCCAGTGCAGTACATCTGGGATTGGTTTGGCTTAACCGAGCCAGTGCAGTACATCTGGGATTGGTTTGGCTTAACAGCGTGGAAAGTGTACATCTGGTCAGTGTCACCCCACTGGCCACAAATTGTTTGAATCGATGTTGTTTCCATGTAATTTCGACAAAAGAATCAATATGATGACGTTGAATCAACGTGAAAAACTGATTGGATTTTTAAAATTATAATCAACGTTAAGGAATTTAGGGAATATTTGTCTTTTTATCACTCAACTTTGAACCAAATAACTTTTTTTTTTACGTTGAATTCAGGTGAGTTGACAATCAAATGTAAATCAAAATGAGTCGTTTAACTTGATGTCAGCGTTCCAGTGGGACCTCTGCCTCAGGGTCCCCTGACACAGGGCAGTTTCCCAGACCTGTGGAGGAAGAGGAGGGGCTGAACAAACCCACTGACAACAGTGATAGAGAAACAAATGGACCATCCCCCCCAAAACTCCACTACTTCTATAAAATGATAACTGACTAGGAGAAGAACCAGTGGGAGGTAACTGACAATCATAGACACGATGATCATTGAAATGATCCTAAAAGCCCTCAGCTTCATGTTGTTCATCCCGTCCCCCTCTCTCTCTCCTTCCCCCGGACCGGGACGTTTCAGAGCCCAGAGAACAGCCAGGCAGCAGAACAACATCACAGAAAGCATAAGCATATTTAAAATCAAATCAAAGCACTCCCACCATAAATATTGGTATTCACCAAACATATTTACACAGCAGGAGCCAAGCACCATCATCCAGACAACACCACAACACCCCACCCTGTATCTCAGGGGTTTGTACTTCAGGAAGGTTACAGGGTGGACCACCGCCAGGTAGCGCTCCACACAGATACAGCACTGGAACAGAGGACGACCAAAGAGGTTGAAACCGGCAAAGAACGCACCAACTCTCAATAAAGTACCATTATCTTGGATGTGATAATGAATTAAATATATCAGATTGGACAGGCTGTAGAAGATCTCAGACACAGCCAGGTTGAGAGAGAAGATGTCTGAAGATATCGTCCCTCCCACTCCGGTCACCATCAGCCACAGGACGTAGACATTGATGGGGAGACCCAGGATGAGGTTGATGGAGGTGGCAGCAGTGTACAGAACATACTGGACATACTGGACATACTGGAAAGAAAGGAAGGTGGGGAGACCCAGGATGAGGTTGATGGAGGTGGCAGCAGTGTACAGAACATACTGGACATACTGGACAGGAAGGTGGGGAGACCCAGGATGAGGTTGATGGAGGTGGCAGCAGTTTACAGAACATACTGGACAGACTGGAAAGGAAGGTGGGGAGACCCAGGATGAGGTTGATAGAGATGGCAGACTGGACATACTGGACAGACTGGACAGAAAGGACAGACTGGACAGACTGGACAGACTGGACAGACTGGACAGACTGGACAGACTGGACAGAAAGGACAGACTGGACAGACTGGACAGACTGGACAGACTGGACAGAAAGGAGGGTAACACTAAGATGGGAAGACCAGACTGGACAGACTGGACAGAAAGGAGGGTAACACTAAGATGGGAAGACCAGACTGGACAGACTGGACAGAAAGGAGGGTAACACTAAGATGGGAAGACCAGACTGGACAGAAAGGAGGGTAACACTAAGATGGGAAGACCAGACTGGACAGAAAGGAGGGTAACACTAAGATGGGAAGACCAGACTGGACAGACTGGACAGAAAGGAGGGTAACACTAAGATGGGAAGACCAGACTGGACAGACTGGACAGAAAGGAGGGTAACACTAAGATGGGAAGACCAGACTGGACAGACTGGACAGAAAGGAGGGTAACACTAAGATGGGAAGACCAGACTGGACAGAAAGGAGGGTAACACTAAGATGGGAAGACCAGACTGGACAGAAAGGAGGGTAACACTAAGATGGGAAGACCAGACTGGACAGAAAGGAGGGTAACACTAAGATGGGAAGACCAGACTGGACAGAAAGGAGGGTAACACTAAGATGGGAAGACCAGACTGGACAGACTGGACAGAAAGGAGGGTAACACTAAGATGGGAAGACCAGACTGGACAGACTGGACAGAAAGGAGGGTAACACTAAGATGGGAAGACCAGACTGGACAGACTGGACAGAAAGGAGGGTAACACTAAGATGGGAAGACCAGACTGGACAGACTGGACAGAAAGGAGGGTAACACTAAGATGGGAAGACCAGACTGGACAGACTGGACAGAAAGGAGGGTAACACTAAGATGGGAAGACCAGACTGGACAGAAAGGAGGGTAACACTAAGATGGGAAGACCAGACTGGACAGAAAGGAGGGTAACACTAAGATGGGAAGACCAGACTGGACAGAAAGGAGGGTAACACTAAGATGGGAAGACCAGACTGGACAGAAAGGAGGGTAACACTAAGATGGGAAGACCAGACTGGACAGACTGGACAGAAAGGAGGGTAACACTAAGATGGGAAGACCAGACTGGACAGACTGGACAGACTGGACAGACTGGACAGAAAGGAGGGTAACACTAAGATGGGAAGACCCAGCACTATAATAACACTAAGATGGGAAGACCAGACTGGACAGACTGGACAGAAAGGAGGGTAACACTAAGATGGGAAGACCAGACTGGACAGACTGGACAGACTGGACAGACTGGACAGAAAGGAGGGTAACACTAAGATGGGAAGACCCAGCACTATAATAACACTAAGATGGGAAGACCCAGCACTATAATAACACTAAGATGGGAAGACCCAGCACTATAATAACACTAAGATGGGAAGACCCAGCACTATAATAACACTAAGATGGGAAGACCCAGCACTATAATAACACTAAGATGGGAAGACCCAGACTGGACAGAAAGGAGGGAAGACCCAGCACTATAATAACACTAAGATGGGAAGACCCAGCACTATAATAACGTTTATTAGTAAATCATTTATTAGACATTAACAAACAGTTTTCTTAACATTTATTAATCATTACATCCCACATGTATACATGTTAGTAAGCTAGTTATTTACACATTTAAATACCTTATAAATGGTTTATTAATGGATGTTATTATACATGTTTTACCGGAAGGTGTTCAGTGAAGGAAGAGAGGAGAGTAGAGTTGCTGTCTACAGAGGTGTTCATCTCTTCTCAGTCGTTGTGGTCTGTGAATCTACGAAACAAAACATTCCAATTCCTACTTTAATCGGGATTAGTGAATTTGTCCAAATACAATATGAAGAAAGGGTCTCTTCAGTGTAGACTACCTGTTGTGTTCCTCAGACAACCCTGGTGGTCTCTACTGTGTTCAGTGTAGACTACCTCTTGTGTTCCTCAGACAACCCTGGTCTCTTCAGTGTTCAGTATAGACTACCTGTCCTGTTCCTCAGACAACCCTGGTCTCTACTGTGTTCACTGTAGACTACCTGTCCTGTTCCTCAGACAACCCTGGTCTCTTCAGTGTTCAGTGTAGACTACCTGTCCTGTTCCTCAGACAACCCTGGTCTCTACTGTGTTCACTGTAGACTACCTGTCCTGTTCCTCAGACAACCCTGGTCTCTACTGTGGTCAGTGTAGACTACCTGTCCTGTTCCTCAGACAACCCTGGTCTCTTCAGTGTTCAGTGTAGACTACCTGTCCTGTTCCTCAGACAACCCTGGTCTCTACTATGTTCAGTGTAGACTACCTGTTGTGTTCCTCAGACAACCCTGGTCTCTTCAGTGGTCAGTGTAGACTGCCTGTTGTGTTCCTCAGACAACCCTGGTCTCTTCAGTGGTCAGTGTAGACTACCTGTTGTGTTCCTCAGACAACCCTGGTCTCTTCAGTGGTCAGTGTAGACTACCTGTTGTGTTCCTCAGACAGCCCTGTTCTCCTCAGTGTTCAGTGTAGACTACCTGTTGTGTTCCTCAGACAGCCCTGGTCTCCTCAGTGTTCAGTGCAGACTACCTGTCCTGGTCCTCAGACAGCCCTGGTCTCTTCGGTGTTCAATGTAGACTGCCTGTTGTGTTCCTCACACAACCCTGGTCTCTTCAGTGGTCAGTGTAGACTACCTGTTGTGTTCCTCAGACAGCCCTGTTCTCCTCAGTGTTCAGTGTAGACTACCTGTTGTGTTCCTCAGACAGCCCTGGTCTCCTCAGTGTTCAGTGCAGACTACCTGTCCTGGTCCTCAGACAGCCCTGGTCTCTTCGGTGTTCAATGTAGACTACCTGTTGTTTTCCTCAGACAACCCTGGTCTCTACAGTGGTCAGTGTAGACTACCTGTCGTGTTCCTCAGACAACCCTGGTCTCTTCAGTGGGTCTAAAGCTCTGCCTCTGACCCAGACTTCACACAGGTGTGTGTTTCCTCCACACCTTTTCTGACAGACAACACAATGCAAATCGAGGTCCTCCCCCAATGCACGATCTCATTGGATGGCATTGAGTTGGCTGCGTTGTTAACCATCATTTTGTCTGGTTTGAATCTCCCCTAAAGCTCGGCCCTGCCTTTGCACAGGTGTGTGTTACTTAATGGAGAAATGTATTCAGCCAGAACCAGATATGCAAACGTAGGAGGCGAAGGCCAGATCCAAACCAAACATGGACACAACACATGTTCTGTAGCAAGGTAACATTAGGTTAGTCTGTGGAGTGGAATATGATTGGGTGTAACAGGGGAAGAGGCGTGATAAACGCTGTTCATCGTTTTGCAATTGGTTTATGTATCTGTTGTTGTGTTGAAAATTGAAACCGTGCTGGACAACGCAAAGTAAATCTAAACCCCACCCCCCAGCACTTGCCCTCATTGGACAGTTTTTAGGCATCATTTAGTCTGGTTTGAATGTGCTCTAAAGCTCGGCCCTCCCTTCACACAGGTGTGTGTTACGTCATGGAGAAACCTATTGGGTCAGTTTGCTCCAAGGGGCCCATCAGACTCAGGAAATGTCTTTTTTACACCTTTTGATTATAGACCTTCTCAGTACTTGTTATTCAGACGTAGCATATACAGGTGAGTAACCAGGTTTGAGGGTAAGTCTACCTTTCACACACTGAATAAATATTATTTAAATCTCAGAAAACACACCCACTGGGTGGAATAGCAATTTGATCAGGGAGTTTTTCTTTAATTTGTTTTTCTAAAGCAATCCCTTTAAAAACTGTTTACCTTTAATTAGAAATCGGGCACAACATTAGAATGTAGCCAATGGAGAATGAGTTCAGTGAAAGAAAGCATTCAAAACATATTTATCTCTGTTTCGGAACCCATGCATAGCTAACACAATGGATAGATGTTGTCCTAAGAGTTGTGCAAAGTTGGTAGAATCTTATAAAAAAATATTCAAAGCTGTAATGGCTGCCAACGGTGCTGTCAAAGGTGCTTCCACCCGCAAAACACCTGTCGGAAGACAACAGTGAAGAGGCAACTCCGGGATGCTGGACATCAAGGCAGAGTTCCTCTTTCCAGTGTGTGTTATTTTGCCCATCTTATTCTCTTCTTTTTTTGGCCAGTCTGAGATATGGCTTTTTCGTTGCAACTCTGCCTAGAAGGCCAGCATCCCGTAATCGCCTCTTCACTGTTGACATTAAGGCTGGTGTTTTGCGTGTACTATTTAATAAAGCTGCTAATTGAGGACTTGTGAGGCATCTGTTTCTCAAACTAGACACTCTAATGTACTTGTCCTCTTGCTCAGTTGTGCACCGGGGCCTCCAACTCCTCTGTATATTCTGGTTAGAGCCAGTTTGCACAGTTCTGTGAAGGGAGTAGTACACAGCGTTGTACGAGATTTTAAGTTTCTTGACCTTTTCTCGCATGGAATAGCCTTCATTTCTCAGAACAAGAATAGACAGACAAGTTTCAGAAGAAAGTTATTTGTTTCTGACTATTTTGAGCCTGTAATTGAACCCAAAAATGCTAATGCTCCAGAAACTCAACAAGTCTAAAGAAGGCCAGTTTTATTGCTTATTTAATCATGACCACAGTTTTCAGCTGTGCTAACATAATTGCAAAAGGGTTTTTCTAATGATCATTTTGACTTAAAATGATAAAGTTGGATTAGCTAACACAACGTGCCATTGGAACACAGGAGTGATGGTGGCTGATGATGGGCCTCTATCATGACACAAGGCGAGACAGATGCAGACACAGGAGGCAGATATTTGGAGTCTTACAATATTTATTAATCCAATAGGGGAAGGTAAGATAATGGTCGTGGACAGGCAAAACAGTAAAAACCAGTTCAGAGTCCGAAAGGTTCCAAAGGGCAGACAGGATGAACAGGCAGGTGGGAAAGTAGTCTAGAGTCAGGCAGGGGTCAAAACTGGTAGGACTATCAATAATAGCAAAAGGAGTACGGGAATAACACGCTGGTTGACTTGACTTCTTATGGCTGAGGGCAATATTGAGTAGCTTAGATGAATAAGGTGCCCAGAGGTGCCCAGAGTAAACTGCCTGCTACTCAGTCCCAGTTGCTAATATACAGTGCCTTGCGAAAGTATTCGGCCCCCTTGAACTTTGCAACCTTTTGCCACATTTCAGGCTTGAAACATAAAGATATAAAACTGTATTTTTTTGTGAAGAATCAACAAGTGGGACATAATCATGAAGTGGAACGACATTTATTGGATATTTCAAACTTTTTTAACAAATCAAAAACTGAAAAATTGGGCGTGCAAAATTATTCATCCCCCTTAAGTTAATACTTTGTAGCGCCACCTTTTGCTGTGATTACAGCTATAAGTCGCTTGGGGTATGTCTCTATCAGTTTTGCACATTGAGAGACTGAAATTTTTGGGCTGTGCAATGCAATGCTTTTTCATGTTTTCAGACACCATTTAAACAGCACTTGACCACATGTTATGTATATATAATGTATATCATTGAGTAAATATAATGTATACGACGTCTCACAACATGGTGATGGCTGGGTATGTATTTACATATTATATTTGGCACAATGTCATTGATAAAAAACAAATTCAGATTTAATATAGTTTTTAGAGAATTGACATCCAAAATTGTAACACTTTTTTGAAGTTGTTATGGCTTCCTTACAAACTGTATAGAGAGACAGAGATACTCTGGTCAAATTAATACAGATGCACTACACAGTTATCCTTAAGAAATGACATCTGAAATTGTCTGCACAAACCTGAGACTCTGATGAACAAGCAAATGGACATGCCAAAAGTAGTGTTGAGACTTTTAACTTCTCTAGGGTAGGGGGCAGCATTTGGAATTTTGGATGAAAAGCGGGCCCAAATTAAACTGCCTTCTACTCGGGCCCAGAAGATAGGATATGCATATAATTGGTAGATGTGGATAGAAAACACTCTAAATGGTGTTTGTGAGTAAAACAGAACTGATTTGGCAGGCGAAAACCTGAGAAAAATCCATTCAGGTTAGTATGATATTTTTGTGTGTAGTTTTCTATTTTATGCCATTACAGTATCCATTGACTTAGGACTCAAATTGCCATTCCTATGCCTTCCACTAGATGTCAACAGTCTTTAGATATTGTTTCAGGCTTGTATTGTGAAAAATGAGGGAGTAAGAGCAGTCTGAATGAGTGGACCGTGTCACAGAGCTTTTTAATGCGCACGACCGTGAGAGTGCCTTTATTGTTTACCTTTTATATTGACGACGTTATCGTCCGGTTGAAATATCATCAACTATTTAAGCTAAAAAACAACCTGAGGATTGAATATAAACATCGTTTGACATGTTTCTGTGAACTTCACGGATGCAATTTGGATTTTTTTGTCTGCCTGTTGTGACTGCGTTTGAGCCTGTGGATTACTGAAGAATACGCGCAAACAAAACGGAGGTTTTCGGATATAAAGAGAGACTTTATCGAACAAAAGGAACATTTATTGAATAAATGAATGTCTTCTGAATGCAACCATATGAAGATTATCAAAGGTATGTAATTCATTTTATCTCTATTTCTGACTTGTGTAACTCTTCTACTTGGCTGGTTACTGTTTGTAATGACTTATCTGCTGGGCTATGTTCTCAAATAATTGTAAGGTATGCTTTCGCCGTAAAGCATTTTTAAATCTGACATCTGGATTCACAAGAAGTTAATCTTTAAACCTATGTAAAATAGTTGTATCTTTTCATGAATTTTTATAATGAGTATTTCTCTCTAGGGTATGTGGGACGCTAGCTGCCTCTTCCTCAGGAAACTGTACAATTTCCCAGCCCTGTTGAAGTAGAGGGGTGGGCTGGTACAGGACAGTTTCCCAGCCCAGTGGAGGTAGAGGAGAGTACTGTCCTGTACCAGCCCCTCATATACCTCCACAGTGCTGAGAAATTGTCCTGTACCAGCCCCTCAACTCCCTCCACAGGGCTGGGAAACTGCCCACAGGGCTGAGAAACTGCCCGGTGAGCATAGTATGAGCCTCTGTTCTCGAATGTAAGCTGCCCGTTGAAGTCTTAAATTTAACCAAAGCTTACTTTTACGGAGAGCAGTGCAAGGCTCTCACAGAGCCGGCACACTTATGCCCGGGTCTCGTTGAAGTCAATAGGAGCATCTTACCCATCCAGTGTAGCAGGACATTGAGGCTACAACTTACAATATATCACATCATGTTTGTGAGAGTCTCCCCTTTCCATAGACTGGGCCTTATAGTTTGTATGCCACAAACAATTGACGTTTTCGTAAGAAGACCGATTTTCGGGATGTCTAATGGTCTGACAAACACCGCTGTAGGTCATCCACCTCCGATTTGGACTCGAATTTTGGGGGCATCCTGTTTCCATTGATCATCCTTCAGATGTTTCGACAACATGATTGGAGGCCACTTGTGGTATATTAAATTGATTGGACGTGATTTGGAAAGGCACACACCTGTCTATATAAGGTCCCGCAGTTGAAAGTGCATGTCAGAGCAAAAACCAAGCCATGTGGTCGAAAGAATTGTCTATAGAGCTCCGAAACAGGATTGTGATGAGCAGCATTGAAGCTCCCCAACAACACAATTGCCTCCATCATTCTTAAATGGATAAAGTTTGGAACCACCAAGATTCTTCCTAGAGCTGGACGCCCGGCCAAACTGAGCAATCGGGGAGAAGGGCCTTGGTCAGGAGGTGACCAAGAACCTGATGGTCACTCTGGCAGAGCTCCAGAGTTCCTCTGTGGAGAATCTTCCTGAATTACAACCATCTCTGCAGCACTCCACCAATCAGGTCTTTATGGTAGAGTGACCAGATGGAAGCCACCCCTCAGTAAAAGGCACATGACAGCCCGCTTGGAGTTTGCCAAAGGGCAACAAAATGCTCTGATCTGATGAAATCAAGATGGAACTCTTTGCCCTGAATGCCAAGTGACACGTCTGGAGGAAACCTAGCACCATCCCTACGGTGAAGCATGGTGGTAGCAGCATCATGCTGTGGGGATGTTTTTCAGCAGCAGAGTCTGGGAGACTAGTCAGGATCAAGGGAGAGATCCTTGATGAAAACCTCCTCCAGAGCGCTCAGATCTCAGACTGGAGTGAAGGTTCACCTTTAAACAGGTCAACAACCCTAAGCACACAGCCAAGACAACTCTGGAGTGTCCTTGAGATGCCCAGCCAGAGCTCAGACTTGAACCAGATCGAACATCGCTGGAGAGACCTGAAAATAGCTGTGCAGCGACACTCCCATCCAACCTGACAGAGCTTCAGAGGATCTGCAGAGAGGAATAGGAGAAACTCCCCAAATACAGGTGTGCCGAGCTTGTAGCGTCATACCCAAGAAGACTCGAGGCTGTAATCGCTGCCAAAGGTGCTTCAACAAAGTACTGAGTAAAGGGTCTGAATACTTATGGAAATGTGAGATTTCAGTTTTTTTATTTGTAATACATTTGCAAAAATGTAATTATGCGATATTGTGTTTAGACTGATGAGGGAAAAATGAATTTAATCCAATTTTGAATAAGGCTGTAACGTATCAAAATGTGTGAAATGTCAAGGCCTACAAACACTTTCCGAATGCACTGTATGCAGCCTGTCTCTGACTCTTTCCTTCATATACAGGCTTGGCCTGAAACATTGGGTAGGCCATCATTGTAAATAAGATTTTGTTCATAAATCTTATTAGGGCTGAGATCCTGGTAACGGGATCGATTTGACAACAGCCAGTGAAATTGCAGGGCGCCAAATTGAAAACAACAGAAATCTCATAATTAAAATTCCTCTAACATAAAAGTATTTCACACCATTTTTAAGATACACTTGTTGTTAATCCCACCACAGTGTCCGATTTCAAATAGGCTGTATGGCGAAAGCACCACAAATGATTATGTTAGGTCAGAGCCAAGTCACAGAAAAACACAGCCATTTTTCCAGCTAAAGAGAGGAGTCACAAAAATCAGAAATAGAGATAGAATTAATCACTAACCTTTGATGATCTTCACCAGATGACACTCATAGGACTTCATGTTACACAATACATGTATGTTTTGTTTGATAAATTTCATATTTATTTCCAAAAATCTCAGTATACATTGGCACGTTATGTTCAGTAGTTCCAAAAGCATCTGGTGATTTTGCAGAGAGCCACATCAATTTACAGAAATACTCATAATAAATGTGTGTGAAAATACAAGGGTTATACATGGAACTTTAGACAAACTTCTCCTTAATGCAACCGCTGTGTCAGATTTCAAAAAAGCTCTACAGAAAAAGCAAACCATGCAATAATCTGAGTACGGCGCTCAGAGCCCAAACAAGCCAAAAATGTATCCACCATATTATGCAGTCAACAGACGTCAGAAATAACATTATAAATATCCACTTATCTTATCACATTTACATTACATTTAAGTCATTTAGCAGACGCTCTTATCCAGAGCGACTTACAAATTGGTGCTTTCACCTTATGACATCCAGTGGAACAGCCACTTTACAATAGTGCATCTAGGTCTTTTAAGGGGGGAGGGGGAGAAGGATTACTTTATCCTATCCTAGGTATTCCTTAAAGAGGTGGGGTTTCAGGTGTCTCCGGAAGGTGGTGATTGACTCCGCTGTCCTGGCGTCGTGAGGGAGCTTGTTCCACCATTGGGGGGCCAGAGCAGCGAACAGTTTTGACTGGGCTGAGCGGGAACTGTACTTCCTCAGTGGTAGGGAGGCGAGCAGGCCAGAGGTGGATGAACGCAGTGCCCTTGTTTGGGTGTAGGGCCTGATCAGAGCCTGGAGGTAGTGAGGTGCCGTTCCCCTCACAGCTCCGTAGGCAAGCACCATGGTCTTGTAGCGGATGCGAGCTTCAACTGGAAGCCAGTGGAGAGAGCGGAGGAGCGGGGTGACGTGAGAGAACTTGGGAAGGTTGAACACCAGACGGGCTGCGGCGTTCTGGATGAGTTGTAGGGGTTTAATGGCACAGGCAGGGAGCCCAGCCAACAGCGAGTTGCAGTAATCCAGACGGGAGATGACAAGTGCCTGGATTAGGACCTGCGCCGCTTCCTGTGTGAGGCAGGGTCGTACTCTGCGGATGTTGTAGAGCATGAACCTACAGGAACGGGCCACCGCCTTGATGTTATTTGAGAACGACAGGGTGTTGTCCAGGATCACGCCAAGGTTCTTAGCGCTCTGGGACGAGGACACAATGGAGTTGTCAACCGTGATGGCGAGATCATGGAGCGGGCAGTCCTTCCCGGGAGGAAGAGTAGCTCCGTCTTGCCGAGGTTCAGCTTGAGGTGATGATCCGTCATCCACACTGATATGTCTGCCAGACATGCAGAGATGCGATTCGCCACCTGGTCGTCAGAAGGGGGAAAGGAGAAGATTAATTGTGTGTCGTCTGCATAGCAATGATAGGAGAGACCATGTGAGGTTATGACAGAGCCAAGTGACTTGGTGTATAGCGAGAATAGGAGAGGGCCTAGAACAGAGCCCTGGGGGACACCAGTGGTGAGAGCACGTGGTGAGGAGACGGATTCTCGCCACGCCACCTGGTAGGAGCGACCTGTCAGGTAGGACGCAATCCAAGCATGGGCCGCGCCGGAGATGCCCAACTCGGAGAGGGTGGAGAGGAGGATCTGATGGTTCACAGTATCGAAGGCAGCCGATAGGTCTAGAAGGATGAGAGCAGAGGAGAGAGAGTTAGCTTTAGCAGTGCGGAGCGCCTCCGTGATACAGAGAAGAGCAGTCTCAGTTGAATGACTAGTCTTGAAACCTGACTGATTTGGATCAAGAAGGTCATTCTGAGAGAGATAGCGGGAGAGCTGGCCAAGGACGGCACGTTCAAGAGTTTTGGAGAGAAAAGAAAGAAGGGATACTGGTCTGTAGTTGTTGACATCGGAGGGATCGAGTGTAGGTTTTTTCAGAAGGGGTGCAACTCTCGCTCTCTTGAAGACGGGAGGGACGTAGCCAGCGGTCAGGGATGAGTTGATGAGCGAGGTGAGGTAAGGGAGAAGGTCACCGGAGATGGTCTGGAGAAGAGAGGAGGGGATAGGGTCAAGCGGGCAGGTTGTTGGGCGGCCGGCCGTCACAAGACGCGAGATGTCATCTGAGAGAGAGGGAGAAAGAGGTCAGAGCACAGGGTAGGGCAGTGTGAGCAGAACCAGCGGTGTCGTTTGACTTAGCAAACAAGGATCGGATGTCGTCGACCTTCTTTTCAAAATGGTTGACGAAGTCATCTGCAGAGAGGGAGGAGGGGGGGGGGAGGAGGATTCAAGAGGGAGGAGAAGGTGGCAAAGAGCTTCCTAGGGTTAGAGGCAGATGCTTGGAATTTAGAGTGGTAGAAAGTGGCTTTAGCAGCAGAGACAGAGGAGGAAAATGTAGAGAGGAGGGAGTGAAAGGATGCCAGGTCCGCAGGGAGGCGAGTTTTCCTCCATTTCCGCTCGGCTGCCCGGAGCCCTGTTCTGTGAGCTCGCAATGAGTCGTCGAGCCACGGAGCGGGAGGGGAGGATCATCTTTGATGATCTTCATGAGAATGCACTCCCAGGAAACCCAGTTCCACAATAAATGCTGGTTTTGTTCGATAATGTCCATCATTTGTGTCCAATTAGCTACTTTTGTTAGCGCGTTTGGTAAACAAATCCAAACTCACGAAGCGCGTTCACTAGGAGCAGACGAAATGTCAAAATGTTCTGTTACAGTCCATAGAAACATGTCAAACGAAGTATAGAATCAATCTTTAGGATGTTTTTAACATAAATCTTCAAAAATGTTCCATCCAGAGAATTCCTTTGTCTTCAGAAATGCAATGGAACGCCAGCTAACTCTCACGTGAACGACCGTAAAGAGCTCAAGGCATTCTGCAGAACTCTGACTCATTCCCCTCTCATTCGCCCCCACTTCATATTAGAAGCATCAAACAAGTTTCTAAAGACGGTTGACATCTAGTGGAAGCCTTAGGAAGTGCAACATGACCAATATCCCACTGTATCTTCAATAGGGAATGAGTTGAAAAACGACCAACCTCACATTTCCCACTTCCTGGTTGGATTTTTCTTATGTATCAGGCAAAACCCGAGGACTAACCGTACAGAATGTTTTTTTTTTTTTTATTAGGTCTCTGTCTGTTCAGTGGTTTCTCATTGGGAAACGATATTTCCTAGGCACTTGTTTTCAGTTCCTACCGCTTCCACTAGATGTCACCAGTCTTTGGAATTTGGTTGAGGTTATTCCTTTGTGCAATGAAGAAGTACGGCCATCTAGGAGCTGGGTAACACTGTTGAGAGTTGCGCAAGACTTGAAAAGTAGCGAAGGTTTGTTGTCTTCCTGTATTGAACACAGATAGACCCGTTTTAATTTGATAGATTATTAACGTTTAAAAATACCTAAACTTTTGTACCTAAAGTTGTACAAAAGTAGTTTGAAATGTTTTGGCAAAGTTTACAGGCAACTTTTGATCAATTTTGTACTGGCGTTGCGCAAATTGGAAGCTGTTTTTTTCTGGATCAAACGCGCCAAATAAATTGACATTTTGGATATATATGGACGGAATTAATCGAACAAAAGGACCAATTGTGATGTTTATGGGACATACCAACAAAAGAAGCTCATCAAAGGTAAGGCATGTTTTAAATTTTATTTGTGTTTTGTGTAGCGCCTGCAGGGTTGAAATATGCTACTCTCTATGTTTACTGTTGTGCTATCATCAGATAATACCTTCTTATGGTTTCGCCGAAAGGCCTTTTTAAAATCTGACATGTTGGCTGGATTCACAACGAGTGTAGCTTTAATTTATTATCTTACATGTGTGATTTAATGAATGTTTTTGGCCAAGTGGAACGCAAGAAACCCCTATCCCAGAGGGATTAACTGACTTGCCTAGTTAAATAAAGTTTACATTTTGTTCTTAAATATAGGCCTATACAGTATAGAACCCTGTCTCTGACTCTTTCCTTCATATATAGCCCTATTTTATTTGATTTATTTAACCTTTATTTGACTAGGAAAGTCAGTTAAAGAACAAATCATTATTTACTATGATGCCCTACCCCAGCCAGACCTTAACCCGGACGACACTGTGCGCCGCCCAATAGGACACCCAATCACTGCCGGTTGTGAAACAGACGAAACGAGCCATGGTATGTAGTGATACCGCTAGCACTGAGATGCAACGCCTTAGACCATTGCTCCACTCTTGAGCCTACTTGGGAGCCCTATACATAATGGAAGCCTGTCTCTGACTCGTTCCTTCATCTACAGGCCTATACAGCAGAGAAGCCTGTCTCTGACTCGTTCCTTCATCTACAGGCCTATACAGCAGAGAAGCCTGTCTCTGACTCGTTCCTTCATCTACAGGCCTATACAGCAGAGAAGCCTGTCTCTGACTCGTTCCTTCATCTACAGGCCTATACAGTATAGAAGCCTGTCTCTGACTCTTTCCTTCATATACAGGACTATACAGTATAGAAGCCTGTCTCTGACTCTTTCCTTCATATACAGGACTATACAGTATAGAAGCCTGTCTCTGACACTTTCCTTCATATACAGGACTATACAGTATAGAAGCCTGTCTCTGACTCTTTCCTTCATATACAGGACTATACAGTATAGAAGCCTGTCTCTGACTCTTTCCTTCATATACAGGACTATACAGCAGAGGTTAATTTCTAATAGGTCAACTGAGGACAAAGGGAATGGGGTTATGTGCACAATGTACAGTCATTCTTCTACTTTTGCGTGTCAATGATCTGTATAATGAGGGTGAAGTTTCCCTTAGGTGCAGATCTAGGATCAGCTGGTCCCTCCACCAATCCTAACCTCAACCATTGACGGGGACAAGACATAAACTGACCCTAAATCATCATCTATGGAAAACTTCACCCAACTCCAATAAGGAGCTGCATTTGTTTGCAGAATGATGGACACACAGGTGTTCAGCCCGGACATAGTTTAATATTCAGGAAGCAGAGTTCATCACTACAGATAGTAGTAAGAGCTACTTCCTGTCTGTAACAGCACCAGGAGCAGCACTCTATCCATCAAGGACAAGGTGGTAGCGATACATTTAACTAGACAAGTTTTTATTTACAAAAGTCAGAAAACGATCAACAAGAGTTTCCACAGTTCAGATTTGATTGGACCATTTATTAAAGTATGAAGAACAACAAGGAACCATCAAATATAAACAACCATCTTTAACTGATTCAGGTTTACGTTTCTAACAGGAACAATAATCAGTAAAGTTCACTTCAAGGTTCAATCTGGGATTGGTACATCAATTTTATGACTTTTGAATGAATGTTATTAAGGCATGTATTCAGCCATTGATTCTTGAAGAATATGACTTTTAATGCCTCATGACTAGAGGCCTTTGTTTACGTTAATCAGATCACATTTATTTCATCAAACTCTCCCCCTTTGTTATGTCAGATGGCCAGATGTCGGGGCGATCTGTAGGGAGCGATATTACAGTCAGTGTGTTCTACTAAGGTCAGTATGACATCACAATAAACTACCACATATTACAGTCATTGTGTTCTACTAAGGGCAGTATGACATCACAGTAAACTACCACATATTACAGTCATTGTGTTCTACTAAGGGCAGTATGACATCACAGTAAACTTGTCACGTTCTGACCTTTATTTCCTTTGTTTTGTATTTATTTTAGTATGGTCAGGGTGTGAGTTGGGTGGGCAGTCTATGTTTGTTTTTCTATGTTTTGGGGTATTTCTATGTTTCGGCCTACTATGGTTCTCAATCAGAGGCAGGTGTCATTAGTTGTCTCTGATTGAGAATCATACTTAGGTAGCCTGGGTTTCACTGTGTGTTGGTGGGTGATTGTTCCTGTCTCTGTGTTTTGCACCAGATAGGACTGTTTTTGGTTTTCCACGTTTATTGTTTTGTAGTGATCGTGATTATCTTTTTTTATTAAACATGAATCAATATAACCACGCTGCGTTTTGTTCCGCCTCTACTTCACCACAGGAATACCCTTACAAAACTACCACATATTACAGTCAGTGTGTTCTACTAAGGTCAGTATGACATCACAATAAACTACCACATATTACAGTCGTTGTGTTCTACTAAGGTCAGTATGACATCACAGTAAACTACCACATATTACAGTCAGTGTGTTCTACTAAGGTCAGTATGACATCACAGTAAACTACCACATATTACAGTTGTTGTGTTCTACTAAGGTCAGTATGACATCACAATAAACTACCACATATTACAGTCGTTGTGTTCTACTAAGGTCAGTATGACATCACAATAAACTACCACATATTACAGTCGTTGTGTTCTACTAAGGTCAGTATGACATCACAATAAACTACCACATATCACAGTCAGTGTGTTCTACTAAGGTCAGTATGACATCACAATAAACTACCACATATTGCAGTCAGTGTGTTCTACTAAGGTCAGTATGACATCACAATAAACTACCACATATTGCAGTCAGTGTATACAATGAAAAGAGATTGAAAAGAGAAAGAAAGAAAACAGTCATTAATATTACTATTTATTTAACTTAATTGAACTTGACATTAACAATATTATTTCTCAAATGTTACAACGCCTAGGAGATGGAAAAACAGTCAGAATAATTGTTAAAAATGTATATTACAACTAGTTTAGCATAATTAAACTGAACAAATAACTATAGATTATATTGTTTAACTTCTTGGTTCTATTTCTGAAGTGTCACAGCTGGAGAGAGGAAAACAGTCAGGAAAAACAGTCAGAAAATAATATTACAATGAATTTACTGTATTTCTAACATAACAATTAACAGTGGTAGATTATTCAAAAAATATGATTTCTATTTCTCCAGTTTCAGACAGGCTAGGAGACGGCAACATAGTCAAATGTATGTTACAATTCATTTAACTTCAAATGTAACAATTGTAGATAAAACATTTTTTTAAGGAATTGTTTCTATTTCTTTGCAAAAACATCTCTTACTTTTAAAATCCCAAACAAAAAAAGTGTCGGGTGTTGGTTTTGTTGTTGTTGGAAACCCAGAAAACCTCTTTAATTCACAAACAACTACTATTCCTGACCTATTCTATTCTCATTGGTTCCTGGTTTGCACAGATTGGATTGGTTGGGCTTAGTAATGAGGAAAATACATATCTTGCCAGTGCCATGCCGCTGGGCTCAAAATGGTGGAATAAATGTTGTTACCATGTAACTTCAACACATACAATTAACATAACGATGTTAAATCAAGGTGGGAAACTGATTGGACGTCAACATAAAGGAGTTTTGCGAATGTTTGTCTTTTTCAAACAACTTTTCGTCCAAATCAAATTACAAATTTAACTGATGTCAGTGCCCAGTGTGTCCTCAGCCTCAGGGTCCCCTGACACAGGGTAGTTTTCCAGACCTGTGGAGGAAGAGGAGGGGCTGAACAAACCCACTGACAACTGTGATAGAGAAACAAATGGACAATCCCCCAAAGCTCCACTGGTTCTATAAAATGATAACTGACTAGGAGAAGAACCAGTGGGAGGTAGCTGACAATCATAGACACCATGATCATTGAAATGATCCTGAAGGCCCTCAGCTTCATGTTGTTCATCCCTTCCCCTCTCTCTCTCCTTCCCCCGGACCGGGACGTTTCAGAGCCCAGAGAACAGCCAGGCAGCAGAACAACATCACAGAAAGAGTAAGCAGGTTTAATATCAAAGTAAAGATCTTCCACCATGCAGATTGGTAATTACTAAGCATATTTACAAAGCAGAACCCAAGCACCATCATCCAGACAACACCACAACACCCCACCCTGTATCTCAGGGGTTTGTACTTCAGGAAGGTTACAGGGTGGACCACCGCCAGGTAGCGCTCCACACAGATACAGCACTGGAACAGAGGACGACCAAAGAGGTTGAAACCCGCAAAGAATGTCCCAACGCTCAATAAAGTACCATTATCTTGGATGTGATAATGAATTAAAAACATCAGATTGGACAGGATGGAGAGGATCTCAGACACAGCCAGGTTGAGAGAGAAGAAGTCTGAAGCCATCGTCCCTACAGCTCCGGTCACTATCAGCCACACGACGTAGACATTGGTGGGGAGACCCAGGATGAGGTTGATAGAGACGGCAGTTGTGAACGTTACATACTGGACATACTGGAAAGGAAGATTGTGACACTTTATAATAACATTAATTAGTAGGATATTTATAAGACATTTACAAACAGTTTGCTAATTAATCATTATTCACACATTTCAATCACTTATCAATGGGTTATTATTAGATGTTATTATAACGTTTTACCGGAAGGTATTCAGTGAAGGAAGAGAGGAGAGTAGAGTTGCTGTCTACAGAGGTGTTCATCTCTTCTCAGTCGTTGGGGTCTGTGAATGTACGAGACAAAACATTTCTATTTTGACTCCTTTAATTGGTATAAGTGAATTTCTCAAACACAATATGAAGAAATTTTTATTTATTTTCAGTGTAGACTACCTGTAGTGTTCCTCAGACAACCCTGGTCTCTTCAGTGGTCAGTGTAGACTACCTGTTGTGTTCCTCAGACAACCCTGGTCTCTTCAGTGGTCAGTGTAGACTACCTCTTGTGTTCCTCAGACAACCCTGGTCTCTTCAGTGGTCAGTATAGACTACCTGTTGTGTTCCTCAGACAACCCTGGTCTCTTCAGTGGTCAGTGTAGACTACCTGTTGTGTTCCTCAGACAACCCTGGTCTCTTCAGTGGTCAGTATAGACTACCTGTTGTGTTCCTCAGACAACCCTGGTCTCTTCAGTGGTCAGTGTAGACTACCTGTTGTGTTCCTCAGACAACCCTGGTCTCTTCAGTGGGTCTAAAGCTCTGCCTCTGACCCAGCCTTCACACAGGTGTGTGTTTCCTCCCCACCTTTTCTGAAGGACAACACAAAGCAAATCTAGTTCCTCCCCCAACGCACGATCTCATTGGATGGCATTGAGTTGGCTGCGTTGTTAACCATCATTTTGTCTGGTTTGAATCTCCCCTAAAGCTCGGCCCTGCCTTTGCACAGGTGTTTGCTACTTAATGGAGAAATGTATTCAGCCAGAACCAGATATGCAAACGTAGGAGGCGAAGGCCAGTGCCAAATCAAACAGGGACTCAACACATGTTCTGTAGCAAGGTAACATTAGGTTAGTCTGTGGAGTGGGTGGGGCTTGGGGTAATGGGGGAAGCTGTGGGATTAACGCTGTTCATCATGTTCTATTCTGTAACTTTCAGAGTGTCAAAAATGGAAAACTCCTCGCCTTACGTGACGGACAACTCATAACAAGTCTCAGTACTCCCCCATAACTTGTTCTCATTGGATAGCATTGAGTGGACAGATTTTACACATCATTCTGTCTAAAGCTCTGCCCCACCTCACGTCATGGACACATCTATTGGACCAGTGTGCTCCAAGGGGCCGAATCAGACTCAGGAAACGTATGTCTTTTTACGCCTTCTGTTTTTTATTTATTTATTTAACTCTCATACAATCAGATGAGTTGACTGAGAACACGTTCTAATTTACAGCAACAACCTGGTGAGGAGCTACAGAGGAGAGGAGGGGGGGGTAAATGAGCCAATTGAAAGCTGGGGACACCAGGGTGATGGTTTGAGGGCCATATTGGGGATTTAGCCAGGGCACCGGGGTGATGGTTTGAGGGCCATATTGGCGATTTAGCCAGGACACCGGGGTGATGGTTTGAGCGCCATATTGGGGATTTAGCCAGGACACCGGAGTGATGGTTTGAGGGCCATATTGGGGATTTAGCCAGGACACTGGTGTGATGGTTTGAGGGACATATTGGGAATTTAGCCAGGACACCAGGGTGATGGTTTGAGGGCCATATTGGGAATTTAGCCAGGACACCGGAGTGATGGTTTGAGGGCCATATTGGGGATTTAGCCAGGACACTGGTGTGATGGTTTGAGGGACATATTGGGAATTTAGCCAGGACACCGGGGTGATGGTTTGAGGGCCATATTGGGGATTTAGCCAGGACACCGGGGTGATGGTTTGAGGGCCATATTGGGGATTTAGCCAGGACACCGGGGTGATGGTTTGAGGGCCATATTGGGGATTTAGCCAGGACACTGGTGTGATGGTTTGAGGGACATATTGGGAATTTAGCCAGGACACCAGGGTGATGGTTTGAGGGCCATATTGGGAATTTAGCCAGGACACCGGAGTGATGGTTTGAGGGCCATATTGGGGATTTAGCCAGGACACTGGTGTGATGGTTTGAGGGACATATTGGGAATTTAGCCAGGACACCGGGGTGATGGTTCGAGGGCCATATTGGGGATTTAGCCAGGACACCGGGGTGATGGTTTGAGGGCCATATTGGGGATTTAGCCAGGACACCGGGGTTAACACCATGACTCTTGTGCCAAGGGATCTTTAGTGACCACAGAGATTCAGGATATCTGTTAAACATCCCATCCGAAAGATGGGCAAACACTGCCTGGCTTCAGAATTAAACCAGCAGTGGGCTTTTTATTGAACAGCTGCTCAGTTTATTCAGACTTACCCAGTGGTGTTTTATTTATTTATTTTTATTCCAGCCTATACAGTATAGAAGCCTGTCTGACTCTTTCCTTCATCTACAGGCCTGTATAGTATAGAAGCCTGTCTCTGACTCTTTTCCTTCATATACAGGCCTATACAGTATAGAAGCCTGCCTCTGACTCTTTCCTTCACATACAGGCCTATATAGAATTGAAGCCTGTCTCTGACTCTTTCCTTCATATACAGGCCTATATAGAATTTAAGCCTGTCTCTGACTCTTTCCTTCATCTACAGGCCTATAGTATAGAAGCCTGTCTCTGACTCCTTCCTTCATCTACAGGCCTATACAGTATAGAAGCCTGTCTCTGACTCGTTCCTTCATATACAGGCCTATACAGTATAGAAGCCTGTCTTTGACTCGTTCCTTCATATACAGGCCTATACAGTATAGAAGCCTGTCTCTGACTCGTTCCTTCATGTACAGGCCTATACAGCAGAGGTTCATTTCTAATAGGTCAACTGAGGACAAAGGGAATGGGGTTATGTGCACACTGCACAGTCATTCCTCTACTTTTGCATGTCAATGATCTGTGTAATGAGGTTAAAGTTTCCCCTAGGTACAGATCTAGGATCAGCTGGTCACTCCACCAATCCTAACCTCAACCATTGACGGGGACAAGACAAAACTGACCCAAGATCATCATCTAGGTGCAACTTCATCTTACTCCAATGAGGAGCTGCATTTGTTTACAGAATGATGGACACACAGGTGTTCAGCCTGTTTAATATTCAGGAAGCAGAGTTCATCACTACAGATAGTAGTAGTAAGAGATACTTCCTGTCTGTAACAGCACCAGGAGCAGCACTCTATCCATCAAGGACAAGGTGGTAGTGATACATTTAACTAGACAACATTTTATTTACAAAAGTCAGAGAACGATCAACAAGAGTTTCCACAGTTCAGATTTGATTGGACCATTTATTAAAGTATGAAGAACAACAAGGAACCATCAAATATAAACAACCATCTTTAACTGATTCAGGTTTACGTTTCTAACAGGAACAATAATCAGTAAAGTTCACTTAAAGGTTCAATCTGGGATTGGTACGTCCATTTTATGACGTTTGAATGAATGTTATTAAGGCATGTATTCAGCCATTGATTCTTGAAGAATATGACTTTTAATGCCTCGTGAGAAGAACCCTGTGTTTTGGTTGATTATGTCACATGACCTGGATTTTACCCATCATTTAAATATTTTTCATCAAACTGTCCCCCTTTTTTCAGGCTGATGGTCCAGGCTGATGGTCTAGGCTGATGGCCCAGGCTGATGGTCCAGGCTGATGGTCCAGGCTGATGGTCCAGGCTGATGGTCCAGGCTGATGGTCCAGTCTGATGGTCCAGGCTGATGGTCCAGGCTGATGGTCCAGCACCATCCTCAGACAATTGTTTACATTTTTTGGGGATGAATTCTAATTTCTGGAAAAGGCTATAAGGTCATGTGACCAGATTAAACAAAACACTTAGTTCAACTATCTTATTAAATTAAAACCTAAAATATGGCTTGTTTTACTCAATTGTTTGTAAACAATGTAATTGTAAAACCAGGTTAAGATGTTAATGTTGACCTCATGGAAGGTCAGTCCCATGCATCCACATCTCCATCCATGAATTTAAGAGCGATAACATTTATACAGCCCCATCCCTCAGATGTTTACTACAAAATGTCGTGTTGCAGGAGCTTAACAACAATGTGGCTGTTTGGTTTGAACCCTTTACTTCCCCTTCAACTACGTTAACAATCTGAATAATGATCCAACAAGATTAATTCACACAGTGCCATTAACAGTGGTAAAATGTAATGATGATAACAAAAGTATTATGAAATAATATTGAAACCTGAGGTAGGAAACAGTATAATATGTTCAAAAGAATCAAAACAGAATGTCAGATATACAGATAAATGTGGGCTAAATCAGAGTCACACAGAGTGATTCTTGGTGGTCTTTAAAAAATCTACTTTGAAACTAAAGTATCCACCTCACACACATGGTTCTGGGCTTAAACAAAATAAGACACCTGTACCATGTCAGATATAGAGATGAAATGTATTACATTTTGAGTTTGCATCCCAATATTACAGTTTATATACATCACAGAAGACTGAAATATAACCAAACTGTTAGACATAGAAACACCAGATTTTCAGTGTTTCAAAAAATACATGTTTATTAATTATTCATTTATGAAAAATATTAATAACATTACACCCATGAGGCCACTAGAGGGAGATTTGGTCTTTTGACTACAGGAAGCGGCTACAAAAGAGAGAACCATAAAGATTCGGCACATCTTGTGTTTCTATAAAAGCCAAAAACATTCCTCAATATTAGTAGTCGGCATTGTATCATCGTGCTTTCTGATCAAAGACCATGTGAGCTACATGCAACATGTTAGGGATAGTTTCAGTGTCCTTGTGATAATGCATGAGATGACCTAGCACTGATGTCCCACTGTAATAATACAATAAAATAAACAATTGTTTCAGGTAGGGTTCAAAAGGAAATTGATTTCCCCAAAATTATCAGGTTTTCATGCTCATTCCCTTCTGATTCTGGGAATCTTCCAACTGGGATATCTGGAAAACCTTGGGATTCTGGGAAAGTGACAAAATGTTCCAACTGTAATGGCAGGGACGATAAATATACATGTATCTTGTGGAATTGTAATAATTTACTACTAAAGATATGCAGAATTATTGACATTTAGAGTTATTTTCAGGTAGAACATTTTCATGTTAAGAGGAGCTATTCTCAGGTTCCCCTTTATTTTAAATTTTTTATCTTATGATTATGAATGATTAAATTATGAAAACGAGTAATAACATTACACCCATAAGGCCACTAGAGGGAGATTTGGTCATTTAGCTTTATTGACATTTAGAGCTATTTTCAGGTAGAAATGCTTTTGTTAAGGGGAGCTATTCTCAGGTCCCCTGATACAGGCCAGTTTCCCAGCTCTGTGGAGGTAGAGGAGGGGCTGAACAAACCCAGATATGATTATGAGGGAGAAAGAGATGGAGAGAGCAAAGTAGAAGTCGTTGAAGTTCAGGTACCCTTGGAAAGACACAGTGACCATGACAGGAAGAACACTCACGACCACAGACACCAGAATTACCAGAATGATCCAGAAAGCCTTTCTCTTCATGTTGCTCATCCCTTCCCCCTCTCTCTCCTTCCCCGGCCCGGGACGTCTCAGAGCTCTGAGAACAGCCAGGCAGCAGAACAACTCAATGGAAAACACAACCAGATACTGAGCCATGTAAAAGTAATAGAAGGTGGTTGAGAAAGACATGAACAACGCAACAACACAGAACCCAAGAACCACCAGCCAGACAACACCACAAAACCCCACCCTGTATCTCAGGGGTTTGTACTTCAGGAAGGTTACAGGGTGGACCACCGCCAGGTAGCGCTCCACACAGATACAGCACTGGAACAGAGGACGACTGACAGTAAGTAAACCCATAGAGAAAGCCCTGGCAGGCAGGAACAAGCCATTCAACAGATAGTAGTCCAGCAAAGTCAAGACATTGAATAGACAGTAGATGATCTCAGACACGGTCAGATTGAGAGAGAAGAACTCTGAAGCCATCGTCCCTACAGCTCCGGTCACTATCAGCCACAGGACGTAGACATTGGTGGGGAGACCCATGATGAGGTTGAGTAGGTAGGCGATGGTGAAGAGATATTTGGTCTGGGCCATGTAGTGGTTTAGGTTGTCCAGGGTAGAGGAGGGAGAGGAGTCGTTCACCACAGACGTGTTCATCTTTTCTTCAGTCCAATAGAACTAGAATGACAATAGAACTAGAATGACAATAGAACTAGAATGACAATAGAACTAGAATAGAACCCACGGAATGACAGAGATGTTCTGTGATCTTTTGGGAGTTCCAGGGTTCGTGTGATGACAGATAAAAATGGTAAGAAAGAATTAATGTCAGAGAATCCTTTGCATTGTGATTCAAAATGACATACGTCACAAATGTTACGTAACCAACCAGAGGAAGACATTGCCTTATTACATTACCTTCACGTCACCTTTCATTTCCTATTTAGCTTTAAAATATAATATTTCAGTCAACAATATGAAGCTTATAGCATCTTTAAAAAGTCAACGCCAACTTTGACATCTCATACCTATCAATATTTTTTTGCTCCATATTTATTTCCAATTCCAGTTGAATCAAAACTCAAATCAAAAGTTACCATGGGGTCCTACCTGTCTCAGAGTAGTGCTCCGTTCCTCTCTCTTCCTCTGGGAGTTTACAGGTGTAGTGTCTGTCTCAGAGTAGTGCTCCGTCCCTCTCTTCCTCTGGGAATTTACAGGTGTAGTGTCTGTCTCAGAGTAGTGCTCCGTTCCTCTCTTCCTCTGGGAGTTTACAGGTGTAGTGTCTGTCTCAGAGTAGTGCTCCGTCCCTCTCTTCCTCTGGGAGTTTACAGGTGTAGTGTCTGTCTCAGGAGCTGAAGAAGCCTGTATAGTACTCTGCTCACTTCGTGCTTCCCTACCTTACCTTTGTATATCACTCACACACACACACACACACACACACACACACACACACACACACACACACACACACACACACACACACACACACACACACACACACACACACACACACACACACACACACACACACAGCATCTAACTCTGTCCATTAACATAACATCAGAGGGGAAGTCAACACAGCCAGGTAATGACCAGGAACCAGATTATTCTAAATTGTTGCTTGATTTCCATCCCTTAACTTCCGAGACGGAAGTTTTGTCTGCGTCACCAATGACACCCTAATCCCTAAATAGTGAACTTATTTTGACTATGACCCATGTAGGGAAGAGGGTGTCATTTGGAACGGACGATTGGTGACGGACGTCAGAAGGTCATCTCTGTCCAATCAAATGTGCCTCGGAGAGGCAGTAAACCACTCTATAAAGGTGTTTACAGTATACCACTCTATACAGGTGTTTACAGTACACCATTCTATAAAGGTGTCCAACAGTATACCACTATATAAAGGTGTTTACAGTATACCACTCTATAAAGGTGTTTACAGTATACCACTCTATAAAGGTGTCCTACAGTATACCACTCTATAAAGGTGTTTACAGTATACCACTCTATAAAGGTGTCCTTCAGTATACCACTCTATAAAGGTGTCCTACAGTATACCACTCTATAAAGGTGTCCTACAGTATACCACTCTATAAAGGTGTCCTACAGTATACCACTCTATAAAGGTGTCCTACAGTATACCACTCTATAAAGGTGTCCTCCAGTATACCACTCTATAAAGGTGTCCTTCAGTATACCACTCTATAAAGGTGTCCTACAGTATACAACTATAAAGGTGTTTACAGTATACCACTCTATAAAGGTGTTTACAGTATACCACTCTATAAAGGTGTCCTACAGTATACCACTCTATAAAGGTGTTTACAGTATACCACTCTATAAAGGTGTCCTACAGTATACAACTATAAAGGTGTTTACAGTATACCACTCTATAAAGGTGTCCTACAGTATACCACTCTATAAAGGTGTCCTTCAGTATACCACTCTATAAAGGTGTTTACAGTATACCACTCTATAAAGGTGTCCTACAGTATACCACTCTATAAAGGTGTTTACAGTATACCACTCTATAAAGGTGTTTACAATATACCACTCTGTAAAGGTGTCCTACAGTATACCACTCTATAAAGGTGTTTACAGTATACCACTCTATAAAGGTGTCCTACAGTATACCACTCTATAAAGGTGTCCTACAGTATACCACTCTATAAAGGTGTCCTACAGTATACCACTCTATAAAGGTGTTTACAGTATACCACTCTATAAAGGTGTCCTACAGTATACCACTCTATAAAGGTGTCCTTCAGTATACCACTCTATAAAGGTGTTTACAGTATACCACTCTATAAAGGTGTCCTACAGTATACCACTCTATAAAGGTGTTTCAGTATACCACTCTATAAAGGTGTTTACAGTATACCACTCTATAAAGGTGTCCTACAGTATACCACTCTATAAAGGTGTCCTACAGTATACCACTCTATAAAGGTGTCCTACAGTATACCACTCTATAAAGGTGTCCTACAGTATACCACTCTATAAAGGTGTTTACAGTATACCACTCTGTAAAGGTGTCCTACAGTATACCACTCTATAAAGGGGTCCTTCAGTATAACACTCTATAAAGGTGTCCTACAGTATACCACTCTATAAAGGTGTCCTACAGTATACCACTCGATAAAGGGGTCCTTCAGTATACCACTCTATAAAGGTGTTTACAGTATACCACTCTATAAAGGTGTCCTACAGTATACCACTCTATAAAGGTGTCCTACAGTATACCACTCTATAAAGGTGTCCTACAGTATACCACTCTATAAAGGTGTCCTACAGTATACCACTCTATAAAGGTGTTTACAGTATACCACTCTATAAAGGTGTCCTTCAGTATACCACTCTATAACGGTGTTTACAGTATACCACTCTATAAAGGTGTCCTTCAGTATACCACTCTATAACGGTGTCCTTCAGTATACCACTCTATAAAGGTCTTTACAGTATACCACTCTATAAAGGTGTCCTACAGTATACCACTCTATAAAGGTGTCCTCCAGTATACCACTCTATAAAGGTGTCCTTCAGTATACCACTCTATAAAGGTGTCCTACAGTATACAACTATAAAGGTGTTTACAGTATACCACTCTATAAAGGTGTTTACAGTATACCACTCTATAAAGGTGTCCTACAGTATACCACTCTATAAAGGTGTTTACAGTATACCACTCTATAAAGGTGTCCTACAGTATACAACTATAAAGGTGTTTACAGTATACCACTCTATACAGGTGTTTACAGTATACCACTCTATAAAGGTGTCCTACAGTATACCACTCTATAAAGGTGTCCTACAGTATACCACTCTATAAAGGTGTCCTACAGTATACCACTCTATAAAGGTGTCCTTCAGTATACCACTCTATAAAGGTGTCCTACAGTATACCACTCTATAAAGGTCTTTACAGTATACCACTCTATAAAGGTGTTTACAGTATACCACTCTATAAAGGTGTCCTCCAGTATACCACTCTATAAAGGTGTTTACAGTATACCACTCTATAAAGGTGTTTACAGTATACCACTCTATAAAGGTGTCCTACAGTATACCACTCTATAAAGGTGTCCTACAGTATACCACTCTATAAAGGTGTTTATAGTATACCACTCTATAAAGGTGTTTACAGTATACCACTCTATAAAGGTGTCCTCCAGTATACCACTCTATAAAGGTGTTTACAGTATACCACTCTATAAAGGTGTTTACAGTATACCACTCTATAAAGGTCTTTACAGTATACCACTCTATAAAGGTGTTTACAGTATACCACTCTATAAAGGTGTCCTCCAGTATACCACTCTATAAAGGTGTTTACAGTATACCACTCTATAAAGGTGTTTACAGTATACCACTCTATAAAGGTCTTTACAGTATACCACTCTATAAAGGTGTCCTACAGTACACCACTCTATAAAGGTGTTTACAGTATACCACTCTATAAAGGTGTTTACAGTACACCACTCTATAAAGGTGTCCTACAGTATACCACTCTATTAAGGTGTCCTACAGTACACCACTCTATAAAGGTGTTTACAGTATACCACTCTATAAAGGTGTTTACAGTATACCACTCTATAAAGGTGTCCTACAGTATACAACTATAAAGGTGTTTACAGTACACCACTCTATAAAGGTGTCCTACAGTATACCACTCTGTAAAGGTGTCCTACAGTATACCACTCTATAAAGGTGTCCTACAGTTTACCACTCTATAAAGGTGTCCTACAGTATACCACTCTATAAAGGTGTCCTTCAGTATACCACTTTATAACGGTGTCCTTCAGTATACCACTCTATAAAGGTCTTTACAGTATACCACTCTATAAAGGTGTCCTACAGTATACCACTCTATAAAGGTGTTTACAGTATACCACTCTATAAAGGTGTCTTACAGTATACCACTCTATAAAGGTGTCCTACAGTATACCACTCTATAAAGGTGTCCTACAGTATACCACTCTATAAAGGTGTTTACAGTATACCACTCTTCAGTATACCACTCTATAAAGGTGTTTACAGTATACCACTCTATAAAGGTGTCCTACAGTATACCACTCTATAAAGGTGTTTACAGTATACCACTCTATAAAGGTGTTTACAGTATACCACTCTATAAAGGTGTTTACAGTATACCACTCTATAAAGGTGTTTACAGTATACCACTCTATAAAGGTGTTTACAGTATACCACTCTATAAAGGTGTCCTACAGTATACCACTCTATAAAGGTGTCCTACAGTATACCACTCTATAAAGGTGTTTACAGTATACCACTCTATAAAGGTGTCCTACAGTATACCACTCTATAAAGGTGTTTACAGTATACCACTCTATAAAGGTGTCCTACAGTATACCACTCTATAAAGGTGTCCTACAGTATACCACTCTATAAAGGTGTCCTTCAGTATACCACTCTATAAAGGTGTTTACAGTATACCACTCTATAAAGGTGTCCTACAGTATACCACTCTATAAAGGTGTCCTACAGTATACCACTCTATAAAGGTGTCCTACAGTATACCACTCTATAAAGGTGTCCTACAGTATACCACTCTATAAAGGTGTTTACAGTATACCACTCTATAAAGGTGTCCTACAGTATACCACTCTATAAAGGTGTCCTTCAGTATACCACTCTATAAAGGTGTCCTACAGTATACCACTCTATAAAGGTGTCCTACAGTATACCACTCTATAAAGGTGTCCTTACAGTATACCACTCTATAAAGGTGTTTACAGTATACCACTCTATAAAGGTGTTTACAGTATACCACTCTATAAAGGTGTCCTACAGTATACCACTCTATAAAGGTGTCCTACAGTATACCACTCTATAAAGGTGTCCTACAGTATACCACTCTATAAAGGTGTCCTACAGTATACCACTCTATAAAGGTGTTTACAGTATACCACTCTATAAAGGTGTCCTACAGTATACCACTCTGTAAAGGTGTCCTACAGTATACCACTCTATAAAGGGGTCCTTCAGTATACCACTCTATAACGGTGTTTACAGTATACCACTCTATAAAGGTGTCCTTCAGTATACCACTCTATAACGGTGTCCTTCAGTATACCACTCTATAAAGGTCTTTACAGTATACCACTCTATAAAGGTGTCCTTCAGTATACCACTCTATAAAGGTGTTTACAGTATACCACTCTATAAAGGTGTCCTACAGTATACCACTCTATAAAGGTGTCCTTCAGTATACCACTCTATAAAGGTGTCCTACAGTATACCACTCTATAAAGGTGTTTACAGTATACCACTCTATAAAGGTGTCCTACAGTATACCACTCTATAAAGGTGTTTACAGTATACCACTCTATAAAGGTGTTTACAGTATACCACTCTATAAAGGTGTCCTACAGTATACCACTCTATAAAGGTGTCCTACAGTATACCACTCTATAAAGGTGTCCTTCAGTATACCACTCTATAAAGGTGTTTACAGTATACCACTCTATAAAGGTGTTTACAGTATACCACTCTATAAAGGTGTTTACAGTATACCACTCTATAAAGGTGTCCTACAGTATACCACTCTATAAAGGTGTCCTTCAGTATACCACTCTATAAAGGTGTTTACAGTATACCACTCTATAAAGGTGTCCTACAGTATACCACTCTATAAAGGTGTTTACAGTATACCACTCTATAAAGGTGTCCTACAGTATACAACTATAAAGGTGTTTACAGTATACCACTCTATAAAGGTGTCCTACAGTATACAACTATAAAGGTGTTTACAGTATACCACTCTATAAAGGTGTTTACAGTATACCACTCTATAAAGGTGTCCTACAGTATACCACTCTATAAAGGTGTCCTACAGTATACCACTCTATAAAGGTGTCCTACAGTATACAACTATAAAGGTGTTTACAGTATACCACTCTATAAAGGTGTTTACAGTATACCACTCTATAAAGGTGTTTACAGTATACCACTCTATAAAGGTGTTTACAGTGTACCACTCTATAAAGGTGTTTACAGTATACCACTCTATAAAGGTGTTTACAGTATACCACTCTGTAAAGGTGTCCTACAGTATACCACTCTATAAAGGTGTCCTTCAGTATATCACTCTATAAAGGTGTTTACAGTATACCACTCTATAACGGTGTCCTACAGTATACCACTCTATAAAGGTGTTTACAGTATACCACTCTATAAAGGTGTTTACAGTATACCACTCTATAAAGGTGTTTACAGTATACCACTCTATAAAGGTGTTTACAGTATACCACTCTATAAAGGTGTTTACAGTATACCACTCTATAAAGGTGTTCTTCAGTATACCACTCTATAACGGTGTTTACAGTATACCACTCTATAAAGGTGTCCTACAGTATACCACTCTATAAAGGTGTCCTTCAGTATACCACTCTATAAAGGTGTTTACAGTATACCACTCTATAAAGGTGTCCTTCAGTATACCACTCTATAAAGGTGTCCTTCAGTATACCACTCTATACAGGTGTTTACAGTATACCACTCTATAAAGGTGTTTACAGTATACCACTCTATTAAGGTGTCCTACAGTATACCACTCTATAAAGGTGTCCTTCAGTATACCACTCTATAAAGGTGTTTACAATATACAACTATAAAGGTGTCCTACAGTATACCACTCTATAAAGGTCTTTACAGTATACCACTCTATAAAGGTGTCCTTCAGTATACCACTCTATAAAGGTGTTTACAGTATACCACTCTATAAAGGTGTTTACAGTATACCACTCTATAAAGGTGTCCTACAGTATACCACTCTATAAAGTTGTCCTACAGTATACCACTCTATAAAGGTGTTTACAGTATACCACTCTATAAAGGTGTTTACAGTATACCACTCTATAAAGGTGTTTACAGTATACCACTCTATAAAGGTGTCCTACAGTATACCACTCTATAAAGGTCTTTACAGTATACCACTCTATAAAGGTGTCCTACAGTATACCACTCTATAAAGGTGTCCTTCAGTATACCACTCTATAAAGGTCTTTACAGTATACCACTCTATAAAGGTGTCCTTCAGTATACCACTCTATAAAGGTGTTTACAATATACAACTATAAAGGTGTCCTACAGTATACCACTCTATAAAGGTGTCCTTCAGTATACCACTCTATAAAGGTGTCCTACAGTATACCACTCTATAAAGGTCTTTACAGTATACCACTCTATAAAGGTGTCCTACAGTATACCACTCTATAAAGGTGTTTACAGTATACCACTCTATAAAGGTGTTTACAGTATACCACTCTATAAAGGTGTCCTACAGTATACCACTCTATAAAGGTGTCCTACAGTATACCACTCTATAAAGGTGTCCTTCAGTATACCACTCTATAAAGGTGTTTACAGTATACCACTCTATAAAGGTGTTTACAGTATACCACTCTATAAAGGTGTCCTACAGTATACAACTATAAAGGTGTTTACAGTATACCACTCTATAAAGGTGTCCTACAGTATACCAATCTATAAAGGTGTTTACAGTATACCACTCTATAAAGGTGTTTACAGTATACCACTCTATAAAGGTGTCCTACAGTATACCACTCTATAAAGGTGTCCTACAGTATACCACTCTATAAAGGTGTCCTACAGTATACCACTCTATAAAGGTGTTTACAGTATACCACTCTATAAAGGTGTTTACAGTGTACCACTCTATAAAGGTGTTTACAGTATACCACTCTATAAAGGTGTTTACAGTATACCACTCTGTAAAGGTGTCCTACAGTATACCACTCTATAAAGGTGTCCTTCAGTATATCACTCTATAACGGTGTCCTACAGTATACCACTCTATAACGGTGTCCTACAGTATACCACTCTATAAAGGTGTTTACAGTATACCACTCTATAAAGGTGTTTACAGTATACCACTCTATAAAGGTGTCCTACAGTATACAACTATAAAGGTGTTTACAGTATACCACTCTATAAAGGTGTCCTACAGTATACCAATCTATAAAGGTGTTTACAGTATACCACTCTATAAAGGTGTTTACAGTATACCACTCTATAAAGGTGTTTACAGTATACCACTCTATAAAGGTGTTTACAGTATACCACTCTATAAAGGTGTTTACAGTATACCACTCTATAAAGGTGTTTACAGTATACCACTCTATAAAGGTGTTCTTCAGTATACCACTCTATAACGGTGTTTACAGTATACCACTCTATAAAGGTGTCCTACAGTATACCACTCTATAAAGGTGTCCTTCAGTATACCACTCTATAAAGGTGTCCTTCAGTATACCACTCTATACAGGTGTTTACAGTATACCACTCTATAAAGGTGTTTACAGTATACCACTCTATTAAGGTGTCCTACAGTATACCACTCTATAAAGGTGTCCTTCAGTATACCACTCTATAAAGGTGTTTACAATATACAACTATAAAGGTGTCCTACAGTATACCACTCTATAAAGGTCTTTACAGTATACCACTCTATAAAGGTGTCCTTCAGTATACCACTCTATAAAGGTGTTTACAGTATACCACTCTATTAAGGTGTTTACAGTATACCACTCTATAAAGGTGTCCTACAGTATATCACTCTATAAAGGTGTTTACAGTATACCACTCTATAACGGTGTCTTACAGTATACCACTCTATAAAGGTGTTTACAGTATACCACTCTATAAAGGTGTTTACAGTATACCACTCTATAAAGGTGTTTACAGTATACCACTCTATAAAGGTGTTTCAGTATACCACTCTATAAAGGTGTTTACAGTATACCACTCTATAAAGGTGTTCTTCAGTATACCACTCTATAACGGTGTTTACAGTATACCACTCTATAAAGGTGTCCTACAGTATACCACTCTATAAAGGTGTCCTTCAGTATACCACTCTATAAAGGTGTTTACAGTATACCACTCTATAAAGGTGTCCTTCAGTATACCACTCTATAAAGGTGTCCTTCAGTATACCACTCTATACAGGTGTTTACAGTATACCCCTCTATAAAGGTGTTTACAGTATACCACTCTATTAAGGTGTCCTACAGTATACCACTCTATAAAGGTGTTTACAGTATACCACTCTATAAAGGTGTTTACAGTATACCACTCTATAAAGGTGTTTACAGTATACCACTCTATAAAGGTGTTTACAGTATACCACTCTATAAAGGTGTTCTTCAGTATACCACTCTATAACGGTGTTTACAGTATACCACTCTATAAAGGTGTTTACAGTATACCACTCTATAAAGGTGTTTACAGTATACCACTCTATAAAGGTGTTCTTCAGTATACCACTCTATAACGGTGTTTACAGTATACCACTCTATAAAGGTGTCCTACAGTATACCACTCTATAAAGGTGTCCTTCAGTATACCACTCTATAAAGGTGTTTACAGTATACCACTCTATAAAGGTGTCCTTCAGTATACCACTCTATAAAGGTGTCCTTCAGTATACCACTCTATACAGGTGTTTACAGTATACCCCTCTATAAAGGTGTTTACAGTATACCACTCTATTAAGGTGTCCTACAGTATACCACTCTATAAAGGTGTCCTTCAGTATACCACTCTATAAAGGTGTTTACAATATACAAGTATAAAGGTGTCCTACAGTATACCAGTCTATAAAGGTCTTTACAGTATACCACTCTATAAAGGTGTCCTTCAGTATACCACTCTATAAAGGTGTTTACAGTATACCACTCTATTAAGGTGTTTACAGTATACCACTCTATAAAGGTGTCCTACAGTATACCACTCTATAAAGTTGTCCTACAGTATACCACTCTATAAAGGTGTTTACAGTATACCACTCTATAAAGGTGTTTACAGTATACCACTCTATAAAGGTGTTTACAGTATACCACTCTATAAAGGTGTCCTACAGTATACCACTCTATAAAGGTCTTTACAGTATACCACTCTATAAAGGTGTCCTACAGTATACCACTCTATAAAGGTGTCCTTCAGTATACCACTCTATAAAGGTCTTTACAGTATACCACTCTATAAAGGTGTCCTTCAGTATACCACTCTATAAAGGTGTTTACAATATACAACTATAAAGGTGTCCTACAGTATACCACTCTATAAAGGTGTCCTTCAGTATACCACTCTATAAAGTTGTCCTACAGTATACCACTCTATAAAGGTCTTTACAGTATACCACTCTATAAAGGTGTCCTACAGTACACCACTCTATAAAGGTGTTTACAGTATACCACTCTATAAAGGTGTTTACAGTATACCACTCTATAAAGGTGTCCTACAGTATACCACTCTATAAAGGTGTCCTACAGTATACCACTCTATAAAGGTGTCCTTCAGTATACCACTCTATAAAGGTGTTTACAGTATACCACTCTATAAAGGTGTTTACAGTATACCACTCTATAAAGGTGTCCTACAGTATACAACTATAAAGGTGTTTACAGTATACCACTCTATAAAGGTGTCCTACAGTATACCAATCTATAAAGGTGTTTACAGTATACCACTCTATAAAGGTGTTTACAGTATACCACTCTATAAAGGTGTCCTACAGTATACCACTCTATAAAGGTGTCCTACAGTATACCACTCTATAAAGGTGTCCTACAGTATACCACTCTATAAAGGTGTTTACAGTATACCACTCTATAAAGGTGTTTACAGTGTACCACTCTATAAAGGTGTTTACAGTATACCACTCTATAAAGGTGTTTACAGTATACCACTCTATAAAGGTGTCCTACAGTATACCACTCTATAACGGTGTCCTACAGTATAACACTCTATAAAGGTGTCCTACAGTATACCACTCTATAAAGTTGTCCTACAGTATACCACTCCATAAAGGTGTCCTACAGTATACCACTCTATAAAGGTGTCCTACAGTATACCACTCTATAAAGGTGTCCTTCAGTATACCACTCTATAAAGGTGTCCTTCAGTATACCACTCTATACAGGTGTTTACAGTATACCACTC
>NC_088413.1:8157408-8159908 GCF_034236695.1 Oncorhynchus nerka | reverse complement strand
AAGCCTGGGTATTGAAGTACTGGGATATAACACCACTGAGCTAAAGCCTGGGTATTGAAGTACTGGGATATTACACCACTGAGCTAAAGCCTGGGTATTGAAGTACTGGGATATAACACCACTGAGCTAAAGCCTGGGTATTGAAGTACTGGGATATAACACCACTGAGCTAAATGCAGACCAATGTATTTCTATGGGTCCTAGTCAAATAGGGTTCCATTTGGGGCACAGTCTAGTGTCAATAATTCCCTTATTCAATATCCCCTGTTTATACAAAACCTGTGTTATCACTAACCCCCCCCCTCTCTCTCTCTGTCTCTCTCTGTGTCTCTCTCTCTCTCTGTGTGTCTCTCTCTCTCTCTCTCTCTCTCTCTCTCTCTGTGTATCTCTCTCTCTCTCTCTGTCTCTCTGTCTCTCTCTCTCAATTCAATTCAATTCAATTCAAGGGCTTTATTGGCATGGGAAACATGTGTTAACATTGCCAAAGCAAGTGAGGTAGATAATATATAAAGTGAATATATAAAGTGAAATAAACAATAAAAATTTACAGTAAACATCACACATACAGAAGTTTCAAAACAATAAAGACATTACAAATGTCATATATATATATATATATATATATATATATATATATATATATATATATACAGTGTTTTAAAAATGTACAAATGGTAAAGGACACAAGATAAAATAAATAAGCATAAATATGGGTTGTATTTACAATGGTGTGTGTTCTTCACTGGTTGCCCTTTTCTCGTGGCAACAGGTCACAAATCTTGCTGCTGTGATGGCACACCTTGGAATTTCACCCAGTAGATAGTTTTCGAATTCTTTGTGGATCTGTGTAATCTGAGGGAAATATGTCTCTCTAATATGGTCATATATTGGGCAGGAGGTTAGGAAGTGCAGCTCAGTTTCCACCTCATTTTGTGGGCAGTGAGCACATAGCCTGTCTTCTCTTGAGAGCCATGTCTGCCTACGGCGGCCTTTCTCAATAGCAAGGCTATGCTCACTGAGTCTGTACATAGTCAAAGCTTTCCTTAATTTTGGGTCAGTCACAGTGGTCAGGTATTCTGCCGCTGTGTACTCTCTGTGTAGGGCCAAATAGCATTCTAGTTTGCTCTGTTTTTTTGTTAATTCTTTCCAATGTGTCAAGAAATTCTCTTTTTGTTTTCTCATGATTTGGTTGGGTCTAATTGTGCTGCTGTCCTGGGGCTCTGTAGGATGGTAGGCAGACCGTTCCATAAAAATGGAGCTCTATAGGAGAATGTGAGAATACCCATAATTAGTGGGTATATGTCTAATTCTGCTCTGCATGCATTATTTGGTGTTCTACGTTGTACACGGAGGATATTTTTGCAGAATTCTGCGTGCAGAGTCTCAATTTGGTGTTTGTCCCATTTTGTGAAGTCTTGGTTGGTGAGCGGACCCCAGACCTCACAACCATAAAGGGTAATGGGCTCTATGACTGATTCAAGTATTTTTAGCCAAATCCTAATTGGTATGTTGAAATTTATGTTCCTTTTGATGGCATAGAATGCCCTTCTTGCCTTGTCTCTCAGATCGTTCACAGCTTTGTGGAAGTTACCTGTGGCGCTGATGTTTAGGCCAAGGTATGTATAGTTTTTTGTGTGCTCTAGGGCAACAGTGTCTAGATGGAATTTGTATTTGTGGTCCTGGTGACTGGACCTTTTTTGGAACACCATTATTCTGGTCTTACTGAGATTTACTGTCAGGGCCCAGGTCTGACAGAATCTGTGCATAAGATCTAGGTGCTGCTGTAGGCCCTCCTTGGTTTGTGACAGAAGCACCAGATCATCAGCAAACAGCAGACATTTGACTTCGGATTCTAGTAGGGTGAGGCCGGGTGCTGCAGACTTTTCTAGTGCCCGCGCCAATTCGTTGATATATATGTTGAAGAGGGTGGGGCTTAAGCTGCATCCCTGTCTAACCCCACGACCCTGTGTGAAGAAATGTGTGTGTTTTTTGCCAATTTTAACCGCACACTTGTTGTTTGTGTGCATGGATTTTATAATGTCGTATGTTTTACCCCCAACACCACTTTCCATCAGTTTGCATAGCAGACCCTCATGCCAAATTGAGTCGAAGGCTTTTTTGAAATCAACAAAGCATGAGAAGACTTTGCCTTTGTTTTGGTTTGTTTGGTTGTCAATTAGGGTGTGCAGGGTGAAAACATGGTCTGTTGTACGGTAATTTGGTAAAAAGCCAATTTGACATTTGCTCAGTACATTGTTTTCATTGAGGAAGTGTACGAGTCTGCTGTTAATGATAATGCAGAGGATTTTCCCAAGGTTACTGTTGACGCATATTCCACGGTAGTTATTGGGGTCAAATTTGTCTCCACTTTTGTGGATTGGGGTGATCAGTCCTTGGTTCCAAATATTGGGGAAGATGCCAGAGATAAGGATGATGTTAAAGAGTTTTAGTATAGCCAATTGGAATTTGTTGTCTGTATATTTGATCATTTCATTGAGGA
>NC_088413.1:8127408-8152408 GCF_034236695.1 Oncorhynchus nerka | reverse complement strand
CTGTCTGATGGTTCCTGTATCTGATGGTTCCTGTGTCTGATGGTTCCTGTGTCTGATGGTTCCTGTGTCTGATGGTTCCTGTACCTGATGGTTCCTGTACCTGATGGTTCCTGTATCTGATGGTTCCTGTGTCTGATGGTTCCTGTATCTGATGGTTCCTGTGTCTGATGGTTCCTGTGTCTGATGGTTCCTGTCTGATGGTTCCTGATGGTTCCTGTATCTGATGGTTCCTGTATCTGATGGTTCCTGTATCTGATGGTTCCTGTATCTGATGGTTCCTGTATCTGATGGTTCCTGTGTCTGATGGTTCCTGTGTCTGATGGTTCCTGTGTCTGATGGTTCCTGTATCTGATGGTTCCTGTATCTGATGGTTCCTGTGGTTCTGTATCTGATGGTTCCTGTATCTGATGGTTCCTGTATCTGATCTGATGGTTCCTGTATCTGATGGTTCCTGTGTCTGATGGTTCCTGATGGTTCCTGTATCTGATGGTTCCTGTGTCTGATGGTTCCTGTATCTGATGGTTCCTGATGGTTCTGATGGTTCCTGTATCTGATGGTTCCTGTGTCTGATGGTTCCCTGATGGTTCCTGATGGTTCCTGTGTCTGATGGTTCCTGTGTCTGATGGTTCCTGTGTCTGATGGTTCCTGTGTCTGATGGTTCCTGTATCTGATGGTTCCTGTATCTGATGGTTCCTGTATCTGATGGTTCCTGTGTCTGATGGTTCCTGTGTCTGATGGTTCCTGTGTCTGATGGTTCCTGTCTGATGGTTCCTGTATCTGATGGTTCCTGTATCTGATGGTTCCTGTCTGATGGTTCCTGTATCTGATGGTTCCTGTATCTGATGGTTCCTGTGTCTGATGGTTCCTGTGTCTGATGGTTCCCTGATGGTTATCTGATGGTTCCTGTATCTGATGGTTCCTGTATCTGATGGTTCCTGTATCTGATGGTTCCTGTGTCTGATGGTTCCTGTATCTGATGGTTCCTGTGTCTGATGGTTCCTGTATCTGATGGTTCCTGTATCTGATGGTCTGATGGTTCCTGTATCTGATGGTTCCTGTATCTGATGGTTCCTGGTTCCTGTCTGATGGTTCCTGTATCTGATGGTTCCTGTATCTGATGGTTCCTGATGGTTCCTGTCTGATGGTTCCTGTATCTGATGGTTCCTGTGTCTGATGGTTCCTGTGGTTCTGATGGTTCCTGTATCTGATGGTTCCTGTGTCTGATGGTTCCTGTATCTGATGGTTGATGGTTCCTGTATCTGATGGTTCCTGTCTGATGGTTCCTGTGTCTGATGGTTCCTGTATCTGATGGTTCCTGTATCTGATGGTTCCTGTGTCTGATGGTTCCTGTATCTGATGGTTCCTGATGGTTCCTGTATCTGATGGTTCCTGTGTCTGATGGTTCCTGTGTCTGATGGTTCCTGTGTCTGATGGTTCCTGTGTCTGATGGTTCCTGTATCTGATGGTTCCTGTGTCTGATGGTTCCTGTGTCTGATGGTTCCTGTATCTGATGGTTCCTGTATCTGATGGTTCCTGTATCTGATGGTTCCTGTATCTGATGGTTCCTGTATCTGATGGTTCCTGTGTCTGATGGTTCCTGTCTGATGGTTCCTGTGTCTGATGGTTCCTGTATCTGATGGTTCCTGTATCTGATGGTTCCTGTGTCTGATGGTTCCTGTATCTGATGGTTCCTGTGTCTGATGGTTCCTGTCTGATGGTTCCTGTCTGATGGTTCCTGTATCTGATGGTTCCTGTATCTGATGGTTCCTGTATCTGATGGTTCCTGTATCTGATGGTTCCTGTATCTGATGGTGTCTGATGGTTCCTGTGTCTGATGGTTCCTGTATCTGATGGTTCCTGTATCTGATGGTTCCTGTGTCTGATGGTTCCTGTGTCTGATGGTTCCTGTGTCTGATGGTTCCTGTATCTGATGGTTCCTGTGTCTGATGGTTCCTGTACCTGATGGTTCCTATCTGATGGTTCTGTATCTGATGGTTCCTGTATCTGATGGTTCCTGTCTGATGGTTCCTGTCTGATGGTTCTGTATCTGATGGTTCCTGTATCTGTACCTGATGGTTCCTGGTTCCTATCTGATGGTTCCTGTGTCTGATGGTTCCTGTGTCTGATGGTTCCTGTGTCTGATGGTTCCTGTACCTGATGGTTCCTGTACCTGATGGTTCCTGTATCTGATGGTTCCTGTCTGATGGTTCCTGTACCTGATGGTTCCTGTGTCTGATGGTTCCTGTGTCTGATGGTTCCTGTGTCTGATGGTTCCTGTGTCTGATGGTTCCTGTATGGTTCCTGTGTCTGATGGTTCCTGATGGTTCCTGTATCTGATGGTTCCTGTGTCTGATGGTTCCTGTGTCTGATGGTTCCCTGTGTCTGATGGTTCCTGTGATGGTTCTGATGGTTCCTGTCTGATGGTTCCTGTGTCTGATGGTTCCTGTGTCTGATGGTTCCTGTGTCTGATGGTTCCCTGTGGTTCCTGATGGTTCCTGTGTCTGATGGTTCCTGTATCTGATGGTTCCTGTGGTTCTGATGGTTCCTGTGTCTGATGGTTCCTGTATCTGATGGTTCCTGTGTCTGATGGTTCCTGTATCTGATGGTTCCTGTCTGATGGTTCCTGTATCTGATGGTTCCTGTGATGGTTCCTGTATCTGATGGTTCCTGTATCTGATGGTTCCCTGGTGTCTGATGGTTCCTGTGTCTGATGGTTCCTGTCTGATGGTTCCTGTGTCTGATGGTTCCTGTATCTGATGGTTCCTGTATCTGATGGTTCCTGTATCTGATGGTTCCTGTGTCTGATGGTTCCTGTATCTGATGGTTCCTGTATCTGATGGTTCCTGTGATGGTTCCTGATGGTTCCTGTCTGATGGTTCCTGTGTCTGATGGTTCCTGTGTCTGATGGTTCCTGATGGATGGTTCCTGTATCTGATGGTTCCTGTGTCTGATGGTTCCTGTGTCTGATGGTTCCTGTGATCTGATGGTTCCTGTATCTGATGGTTCCTGTATCTGATGGTTCCTGTGTCTGATGGTTCCTGTGTCTGATGGTTCCTGATGGTTCCTGTATCTGATGGTTCCTGTATCTGATGGTTCCTGTATCTGATCTGATGGTTCCTGTATCTGATGGTTCCTGTGTCTGATGGTTCCTGTCTGTATCTGATGGTTCCTGTATCTGATGGTTCCTGTGTCTGATGGTTCCTGTATCTGATGGTTCCTGTGTCTGATGGTTCCTGTGTCTGATGGTTCCTGTATCTGATGGTTCCTGTGTCTGATGGTTCCTGTATCTGATGGTTCCTGTGTCTGATGGTTCCTGTGTCTGATGGTTCCTGTGTCTGATGGTTCCTGTATCTGATGGTTCCTGTATCTGATGGTTCCTGTATCTGATGGTTCCTGTCTGATGGTTCCTGTCTGATGGTTCCTGTCTGATGGTTCCTGTGTCTGATGGTTCCTGTGTCTGATGGTTCCTGTACCTGATGGTTCCTGTACCTGATGGTTCCTGTATCTGATGGTTCCTGTGTCTGATGGTTCCTGTATCTGATGGTTCCTGTGTCTGATGGTTCCTGTGTCTGATGGTTCCTGTATCTGATGGTTCCTGTATCTGATGGTTCCTGTATCTGATGGTTCCTGTATCTGATGGTTCCTGTGTCTGATGGTTCCAGTATCTGATGGTTCCTGTGTCTGATGGTTCCTGTGTCTGATGGTTCCTGTCTGATGGTTCCTGTATCTGATGGTTCCTGTATCTGATGGTTCCTGTCTGATGGTTCCTGTATCTGATGGTTCCTGTATCTGATGGTTCCTGTGTCTGATGGTTCCTGTATCTGATGGTTCCTGTATCTGATGGTTCCTGTATCTGATGGTTCCTGTGTCTGATGGTTCCTGTGTCTGATGGTTCCTGTGTCTGATGGTTCCTGTGTCTGATGGTTCCTGTATCTGATGGTCTGATGGTTCCTGTATCTGATGGTTCCTGTGTCTGATGGTTCCTGTGTCTGATGGTTCCTGTTCCTGTCTGATGGTTCCTGTATCTGATGGTTCCTCTGATGGTTCCTGTGATGGTTCCTGTCTGATGGTTCCTGTATCTGATGGTTCCTGTATCTGATGGTTCCTGTGTCTGATGGTTCCTGTGTCTGATGGTTCCTGTGTCTGATGGTTCCTGTATCTGATGGTTCCTGTATCTGATGGTTCCTGTATCTGATGGTTCCTGTATCTGATGGTTCCTGTATCTGATGGTTCCTGTATCTGATGGTTCCTGTCTGATGGTTCCTGTCTGATGGTTCCTGTCTGATGGTTCCTGTATCTGATGGTTCCTGTGTCTGATGGTTCCTGTATCTGATGGTTCCTGTGTCTGATGGTTCCTGTGTCTGATGGTTCCTGTATCTGATGGTTCCTGTGTCTGATGGTTCCTGTATCTGATGGTTCCTGTGTCTGATGGTTCCTGTGTCTGATGGTTGTCTGATGGTTCCTGTGATGGTTCCTGTCTGATGGTTCCCTGGTTCCTGTATCTGATGGTTCCTGTATCTGTATCTGATGGTTCCTGTATCTGATGGTTCCTGTCTGATGGTTCCTGTATCTGATGGTTCCTGTATCTGATGTCTGATGGTTCCTGTATCTGATGGTTCCTGTGTCTGATGGTTCCTGTGTCTGATGGTTCCTGATGGTTCCTGTACCTGATGGTTCCTGTGGTTCCTATCTGATGGTTCCTTCTGATGGTTCCTGTATCTGATGGTTCCTGTATCTGATGGTTCCTGTATCTGATGGTTCCTGTCTGATGGTTCCTGTGTCTGATGGTTCCTGTGTCTGATGGTTCCTGTGTCTGATGGTTCCTGTATCTGATGGTTCCTGTCTGATGGTTCCTGTCTGATGGTTCCTGTATCTGATGGTTCCTGTATCTGATGGTTCCTGTATCTGATGGTTCCTGTATCTGATGGTTCCTGTGTCTGATGGTTCCTGTATCTGATGGTTCCTGTATCTGATGGTTCCTGTGTCTGATGGTTCCTGTATCTGATGGTTCCTGTGTCTGATGGTTCCTGTGTCTGATGGTTCCTGTGTCTGATGGTTCCTGTGTCTGATGGTTCCTGTGTCTGATGGTTCCTGTATCTGATGGTTCCTGTATCTGATGGTTCCTGTCTGATGGTTCCTGTCTGATGGTTCCTGTGTCTGATGGTTCCTGTGTCTGATGGTTCCTGTACCTGATGGTTCCTGTACCTGATGGTTCCTGTATCTGATGGTTCCTGTGTCTGATGGTTCCTGTATCTGATGGTTCCTGTGTCTGATGGTTCCTGTATCTGATGGTTCCTGTATCTGATGTTCCTGTGTCTGATGGTTCCTGTGTCTGACGGTTCCTGTATCTGTATCTGATGGTTCCTGTATCTGATCTGATGGTTCCTGTATCTGATGGTTCCTGTATCTGATGGTTCCTGATCTGATGGTTCCTGTATCTGATGGTTCCTGTGTCTGATGGTTCCTGTGGTTCTGATGGTTCCTGTCTGATGGTTCCTGTATCTGATGGTTCCTGTATCTGATGGTATCTGATGGTTCCTGTGTCTGATGGTTCCTGTATCTGATGGTTCCTGTATCTGATGGTTCCTGTGTCTGATGGTTCCTGTATCTGATGGTTCCCTGTCTGATGGTTCCTGTGTCTGATGGTTCTGTGTCTGATGGTTCCCTGTGATGGTTCTGATGGTTCCTGTGTCTGATGGTTCCTGTGTCTGATGGTTCCTGTATCTGATGGTTCCTGTGTCTGATGGTTCCTGTGTCTGATGGTTCCTGTGTCTGATGGTTCCTGTGTCTGATGGTTCCTGTATCTGATGGTTCCTGTATCTGATGGTTCCTGTATCTGATGGTTCCCTGATGGTTCCTGTGTCTGATGGTTCCTGTGTCTGATGGTTCCTGTGTCTGATGGTTCCTGTGTCTGGTTCCTGTGTCTGATGGTTCCTGTGTCTGTGGTTCTGATGGTTCCTGTATCTGATGGTTCCTGTATCTGATGGTTCCTGTATCTGATGGTTCCTGTCTGATGGGTGGTTCCTGTGTCTGATGGTTCCTGTGTCTGATGGTTCCTGGTTCCTGTATCTGATGGTTCCTGTGTCTGATGGTTCCTGATGGTTCCTGTCTGATGGTTCCTGTATCTGATGGTTCCTGTGTCTGATGGTTCCTGTGTCTGATGGTTCCTGTATCTGATGGTTCCTGTGGTCTGATGGTTCCTGTATCTGATGGTTCCTGGTTCCTGTCTGATGGTTCCTGTGTCTGATGGTTCCTGTCTGATCTGATGGTTCCTGGTGTCTGATGGTTCCTGTCTGATGGTTCCTGTGTCTGATGGTTCCTGTGTCTGATGGTTCCTGTATCTGATGGTTCCTGTATCTGATGGTTCCTGTATCTGATGGTTCCTGTATCTGATGGTTCCTGTGTCTGATGGTTCCTGTGATGGTTCCTGATGGTTCCTGTGGTCTGATGGTTCCTGGTGTCTGATGGTTCCTGTATCTGATGGTTCCTGTGTCTGATGGTTCCTGTGTCTGATGGTTCCTGTCTGATGGTTCCTGTACCTGATGGTTCCTGTATCTGATGGTTCCTGTCTATCTGATGGTTCTGATGGTTCCTGTGATGGTTCCTGTATCTGATGGTTCCTGTGTCTGATGGTTCCTGTCTGATGGTTCCTGTCTGATGGTTCCTGTATCTGATGGTTCCTGTGTCTGATGGTTCCTGTATCTGATGGTTCCCTGTATCTGATGGTTCCTATCTGATCTGATGGTTCCTGTCTGATGGTTCCTCTGATGGTTCCTGTGTCTGATGGGTTCCTGTGTCTGATGGTTCCTGTGTCTGATGGTTCCCTGGTTCCTGTCTGATGGTTCCTGTATCTGATGGTTCCTGTTCCTGTCTGATGGTTCCTGTGTCTGATGGTTCCTGTGTCTGATGTCTGATGGTTCCTGTGTCTGATGGTTCCTGTATCTGATGGTTCCTGTATCTGATGGTTCCTGATGTTCCTGATGGTTCCTGTGTCTGATGGTTCCCTGTCTGATGGTTCCTGTGTCTGATGGTTCCCTGGTTCCTGTACCTGATGGTTCCTGTACCTGATGGTTCCTGTATCTGATGGTTCCTGTGTCTGATGGTTCCTGTATCTGATGGTTCCTGTGTCTGATGGTTCCTGTGTCTGATGGTTCCTGTATCTGATGGTTCCTGTATCTGATGGTTCCTGTATCTGATGGTTCCTGTATCTGATGGTTCCTGTATCTGATGGTTCCTGTGTCTGATGGTTCCTGTCTGATGGTTCCTGTCTGATGGTTCCTGTATCTGATGGTTCCTGTATCTGATGGTTCCTGTATCTGATGGTTCCTGTATCTGATGGTTCCTGTATCTGATGGTTCCTGTCTGATGGTTCCTGTATCTGATGGTTCCTGTCTGATGGTTCCTGTATCTGATGGTTCCTGTGTCTGATGGTTCCTGTATCTGATGGTTCCTGTATCTGATGGTTCCTGTGTCTGATGGTTCCTGTATCTGATGGTTCCTGTGTCTGATGGTTCCTGTATCTGATGGTTCCTGTGTCTGATGGTTCCTGTGTCTGATGGTTCCTGTCTGATGGTTCCTGTATCTGATGGTTCCTGTATCTGATGGTTCCTGATGGTTCCCTGATGGTGTCTGATGGTTCCTGTGATGGTTCTGATGGTTCCTGTATCTGATGGTTCCTGTTCTGATGGTTCCTGTGGTTCTGATGGTTCCTGGTTCCTGTATCTGATGGTTCCTGTATCTGATGGTTCCTGTGTCTGATGGTTCCTGTGTCTGATGGTTCCTGTGTCTGATGGTTCCTGTGTCTGATGGTTCCTGGTTCCTGTATCTGATGGTTCCTGTATCTGATGGTTCCTCTGATGGTTCCTGTCTGATGGTTCCTGTGTCTGATGGTTCCTGTGTCTGATGGTTCCTGTGTCTGATGGTTCCTGTCTGATGGTTCCTGTATCTGATGGTTCCTGTATCTGATGGTTCCTGTCTGATGGTTCCTGTATCTGATGGTTCCTGTATCTGATGGTTCCTGTGTCTGATGGTTCCTGTATCTGATGGTTCCTGTATCTGATGGTTCCTGTGTCTGATGGTTCCTGTATCTGATGGTTCCTGTGTCTGATGGTCCTGTGTCTGATGGTTCCTGTGTCTGATGGTTCCTGTGTCTGATGGTTCCTGTATCTGATGGTTCCTGTATCTGATGGTTCCTGTGTCTGATGGTTCCTGTCTGATGGTTCCTGTGTCTGATGGTTCCTGTGTCTGATGGTTCCTGTGTCTGATGGTTCCTGTATCTGATGGTTCCTTCCTGATGGTTCCTGATCTGATGGTTCCTGTGTCTGATGGTTCCTGGTGTCTGGTTCCTGGTTGGTTCCTGTATCTGATGGTTCCTGTATCTGATGGTTCCTGTGTCTGATGGTTCCTGTGTCTGATGGTTCCTGTCTGATGGTTCCTGTATCTGATGGTTCCTGTATCTGATGGTTCCTGTCTGATGGTTCCTGTATCTGATGGTTCCTGTATCTGATGGTTCCTGTCTGATGGTTCCTGTCTGATGGTTCCTGTCTGATGGTTCCTGTATCTGATGGTTCCTGTGTCTGATGGTTTCCTGATGGTTCCTGTATCTGATGGTTCCTGTATCTGATGGTTCCTGTGTCTGATGGTTCCTGTGTCTGATGGTTCCTGTGTCTGATGGTTCCTGTCTGATGGTTCCTGTGTCTGATGGTTCCTGTGTCTGATGGTTCCTGTCTGATGGTCTGATGGTTCCTGTGTCTGATGGTTCCTGTATCTGATGGTTCCTGTGTCTGATGGTTCCTGTGTCTGATGGTTCCTGTCTGATGTCTGATGGTTCCTGTGTCTGATGGTTCCTGTGTCTGATGGTTCCTGTGTCTGATGGTTCCTGTATCTGATGGTTCCTGTATGGTTCTGATGGTTCCTGTATCTGATGGTTCCTGTCTGATGGTTCCTGTGTCTGATGGTTCCTGTCTGATGGTTCCTGTATCTGATGGTTCCTGTGTCTGATGGTTCCTGTCTGATGGTTCCTGTCTGATGGTTCCTGTATCTGATGGTTCCTGTCTGATGGTTCCTTCCTGATGGTTCCTGTACCTGATGGTTCCTGTGTCTGATGGTTCCTGTGTCTGATGGTTCCTGTACCTGATGGTTCCTGTACCTGATGGTCTGATGGTTCCTGTCTGATGGTTCCTGTATCTGATGGTTGTCTGATGGTTCCTGTATCTGATGGTTCCTGTATCTGATGGTTCCTGTATCTGATGGTTCCTGTGTCTGATGGTTCCTATATCTGATGGTTCCTGTATCTGATGGTTCCTGTGTCTGATGGTTCCTGTATCTGATGGTTCCTGTGTCTGATGGTCCTGTGTCTGATGGTTCCTGTGTCTGATGGTTCCTGTGTCTGATGGTTCCTGTGTCTGATGGTTCCTGTGTCTGTGGTTCCTGTATCTGATGGTTCCTGTGTCTGATGGTTCCTGTATCTGATGGTTCTGATGGTTCCTGTATCTGATGGTTCCTGTGTCTGATGGTTCCTGTGTCTGATGGTTCCTGTGTCTGATGGTTCCTGTGTCTGATGGTTCCTGTCTGATGGTTCCTGATGGTTCCTGATGGTTCCTGTGTCTGATGGTTCCTGTGTCTGATGGTTCCTGTATCTGATGGTTCCTGTATCTGATGGTTCCTGTATCTGATGGTTCCTGTATCTGATGGTTCCTGTGTCTGATGGTTCCTGTGTCTGATGGTTCCTGTCTGATGGTTCCTGTATCTGATGGTTCCTGTATCTGATGGTTCCTGTATCTGATGGTTCCTGTATCTGATGGTTCCTGTATCTGATGGTTCCTGTATCTGATGGTTCCTGTCTGATGGTTCCTGTCTGATGGTTCCTGATGGTTCCTGATGGTTCCTGTATCTGATGGTTCCTGTGTCTGATGGTTCCCTGATGGTTCCTGATGGTTCCTGTGTCTGATGGTTCCTGTGTCTGATGGTTCCTGATGTGTCTGATGGTTCCTGTGTCTGATGGTTCCTGTGTCTGATGGTTCCTGTGTCTGATGGTTCCTGTATCTGATGGTTGTCTGATGGTTCCTGTGTCTGATGGTTCCTGTGTCTGATGGTTCCCTGATGGTTCCTGTATCTGATGGTTCCTGTGTCTGATGGTTCCCTGTCTGATGGTTCCTGTCTGATGGTTCCTGTGTCTGATGGTTCCTGTATCTGATGGTTCCTGTATCTGATGGTTCCTGTATCTGATGGTTCCTGTGTCTGATGGTTCCTGATGGTTCCTGTGTCTGATGGTTCCTGTCTGATGGTTCCTGTGTCTGATGGTTCCTGTATCTGATGGTTCCTGTATCTGATGGTTCCTGTATCTGATGGTTCCTGTATCTGATGGTTCCTGTATCTGATGGTTCCTGTATCTGATGGTTCCTGTATCTGATGGTTCCTGTGTCTGATGGTTCCTGTATCTGATGGTTCTGATGGTTCCTGTATCTGATGGTTCCTGTGTCTGATGGTTCCTGTGTCTGATGGTTCCTGTGTCTGATGGTTCCTGTGTCTGATGGTTCCTGTGTCTGATGGTTCCTGTGGTCTGATGGTTCCTGTGATCTGATGGTTCCTGTATCTGATGGTTCCTGTGTCTGATGGTTCCTGTGTCTGATGGTTCCTGTGTCTGATGGTTCCTGTATCTGATGGTTCCCTGATGGTGATGGTTCCTGTATCTGATGGTTCCTGTGTCTGATGGTTCCTGTATCTGATGGTTCCTGTATCTGATGGTTCCTGTATCTGATGGTTCCTGTGTCTGATGGTTCCTGTGTCTGATGGTTCCTGTATCTGATGGTTCCTGTATCTGATGGTTGTATCTGATGGTTCCTGTATCTGATGGTTCCTGTATCTGATGGTTCCTGTATCTGATGGTTCCTGTATCTGATGGTTCCTGTGTCTGATGGTTCCTGTGTCTGATGGTTCCTGTCTGATGGTTCCTGTATCTGATGGTTCCTGTGTCTGATGGTTCCTGTCTGATCTGATGGTTCCTGTGTCTGATGGTTCCTGATGTTCTGATGGTTCCTGTATCTGATGGTTCCTGTGTCTGATGGTTCCTGTGTCTGATGGTTCCTGTGTCTGATGGTTCCTGTGTCTGATGGTTCCTGTGTCTGATGGTTCCTGTCTGATGGTTCCTGTATCTGATGGTTCCTGTATCTGATGGTTCCTGTGTCTGATGGTTCCTGTGTCTGATGGTTCCTGTGTCTGATGGTTCCTGTGTCTGATGGTTCCTGTATCTGATGGTTCCTGTGTCTGATGGTTCCTGTATCTGATGGTTCCTGTGTCTGATGGTTCTGATGGTTCCTGTCTGATGGTTCTGTGTCTGATGGTTCCTGTATCTGATGGTTCCTGTATCTGATGGTTCCTGTATCTGATGGTTCCTGTATCTGATGGTTCCTGTATCTGATGGTTCCTGTGTCTGATGGTTCCTGTATCTGATGGTTCCTGTATCTGATGGTTCCTGTGTCTGATGGTTCCTGTATCTGATGGTTCCTGTGTCTGATGGTTCCTGTGTCTGATGGTTCCTGTGTCTGATGGTTCCTGTGTCTGATGGTTCCTGTGTCTGATGGTTCCTGTGTCTGATGGTTCCTGTATCTGATGGTTCCTGTATCTGATGGTTCCTGTGTCTGATGGTTCCTGTGTCTGATGGTTCCTGTGTCTGATGGTTCCTGTGTCTGATGGTTCCTGTATCTGATGGTTCCTGTATCTGATGGTTCCTGTCTGATGGTTCCTGTGTCTGATGGTTCCTGTGTCTGATGGTTCCTGTATCTGATGGTTCCTGTATCTGATGGTTCCTGTATCTGATGGTTCCTGTCTGATGGTTCCTGTATCTGATGGTTCCTGTGTCTGATGGTTCCCTGATGGTGTCTGATGGTTCCTGTGTCTGATGGTTCCTGTGTCTGATGGTTCCTGTGTCTGATGGTTCCTGTATCTGATGGTTCCTGTGTTCTGATGGTTCCTGTATCTGATGGTTCCTGTGTCTGATGGTTCCTGTGTCTGATGGTTCCTGTGTCTGATGGTTCCTGTCTGATGGTTCCTGTATCTGATGGTTCCTGTATCTGATGGTTCCTGTCTGATGGTTCCTGTCTGATGGTTCCTGTCTGATGGTTCCTGTATCTGATGGTTCCTGTGTCTGACGGTTCCTGTATCTGATGGTTCCTGTATCTGATGGTTCCTGTGTCTGATGGTTCCTGTATCTGATGGTTCCTGTGTCTGATGGTTCCTGTATCTGATGGTTCCTGTGTCTGATGGTTCCTGTATCTGATGGTTCCTGTGTCTGATGGTTCCTGTGATCTGATGGTTCCTGTATCTGCATGGTTCCTGTGTCTGATGGTTGGTTCCTGTGTCTGATGGTTCCTGTGTCTGATGGTTCCTGTATCTGATGGTTCCTGGTCTGATGGTTCCTGTGTCTGATGGTTCCTGTATCTGATGGTTCCTGTATCTGATGGTTCCTGATGGTTCCTGTATCTGATGGTTCCTGTGTCTGATGGTTCCTGTGTCTGATGGTTCCTGTGTCTGATGGTTCCTGTGTCTGATGGTTCCTGTATGGTTCTGATGGTTCCTGTGTCTGATATCTGATGGTTCCTGTGTCTGATGGTTCCTGTGTCTGATGGTTCCCTGTCTGATGGTTCTGATGGTTCCTGTGTCTGATGGTTCCTGTATCTGATGGTTCCTGTATCTGATGGTTCCTGTGTCTGATGGTTCCTTCTGATGGTTCCTGTGTCTGATGGTTCCTGTATCTGATGGTTCCTGTGTCTGATGGTTCCTGTGTCTGATGGTTCCTGTATCTGATGGTTCCTGTGTCTGATGGTTCCTGTATCTGATGGTTTCCTGTATCTGATGGTTCCTGTATCTGATGGTTCCTGTCTGATGGTTCCTGTGTCTGATGGTTCCTGTCTGATGGTTCCTGTATCTGATGGTTCCTGTCTGATGGTTCCTGTCTGATGGTTCCTGTGTCTGATGGTTCCTGTATCTGATGGTTCCTGTATCTGTGGTTCTGATGGTTCCTGTATCTGATGGTTCCTGTGTCTGATGGTTCCTGTGTCTGATGGTTCCTCCTGTACCTGATGGTTCCTGTATCTGATGGTTCCTGTATCTGATGGTTCCTGTGGTTCTGATGGTTCCTGTCTGATGGTTCCCTGATGGTTCCTGATGGTTGTATCTGATGGTTCCTGTATCTGATGGTTCCTGTCTGATGGTTCCTGTGTCTGATGGTTCCTGTACCTGATGGTTCCTGTGTCTGATGGTTCCTGTGTCTGATGGTTCCTGTCTGATGGTTCCTGTACCTGTGTCTGATGGTTCCTGTATCTGATGGTTCCTGTATCTGATGGTTCCTGTATCTGATGGTTCCTGTGTCTGATGGTTCCTGTCTGATGGTTCCTGTCTGATGGTTCCTGTGTCTGATGGTTCCTGTGACCTGATGGTTCCTGATGGTTCCTGTATCTGATGGTTCCTGTATCTGATGGTTCCTGTATCTGATGGTTCCTGTATCTGATGGTTCCTGTCTGATGGTTCCTGTATCTGATGGTTCCTGTCTGATGGTTCCTGTATGGTTCTGATGGTTCCTGTATCTGATGGTTCCTGTGTCTGATGGTTCCTGTGTACCTGATGGTTTCTGATGGTTCCTGTCTGATGGTTCCTGTATCTGATGGTTCTGATGGTTGTGTCTGATGGTTCCCTGATGGTTCCTGTATCTGATGGTTTCCTGATGGTTCCTGTCTGATGGTTCCTGTGTCTGATGGTTCCCTGATGGTTCCCTGATGGTTCCTGTATCTGATGGTTCCTGTATCTGATGGTTCCTGTTCTGATGGTTTGTCTGATGTTCCTGTCTGATGGTTCTGATGGTTCCTGTATCTGATGGTTCCTGTATCTGATGGTTCCTATCTGATCTGATGGTTCCTGTATCTGATGGTTCCTGTATCTGATGGTTCCTGTCTGATGGTTCCTGTATCTGATGGTTCCTGTGTCTGATGGTTCCTGTATCTGATGGTTCCTGTGTCTGATGGTTCCTGTGTCTGATGGTTCCTGTATCTGATGGTTCCTGTGTCTGGTTCCTGTGTCTGATGGTTCCTGTATCTGTATCTGATGGTTCCTGTATCTGATGGTTCCTGTGTCTGATGGTTCCTGTCTGATGGTTCCTGTATCTGATGGTTCCCTGATATCTGATGGTTCCCTGATGGTTCCTGTATCTGATGGTTCCTGTATCTGATGGTTCCTGTATCTGATGGTTCCTGTGTCTGATGGTTCCTGGTTCCTGTGATGGTTCCTGTATCTGATGGTTCCTGTATCTGATGGTTCCTGTCTGATGGTTCCTGTGTCTGATGGTTCCTGTGGTTCCTGATGGTTCCTGTGTCTGATGGTTCCTGTGTCTGATGGTTCCTGTGTCTGATGGTTCCTGTATCTGATGGTTCCTGTATCTGATGGTTCCTGTATCTGATCTGATGGTTCCTGTGTCTGATGGTTCCTGTATCTGATGGTTCCTGTGTCTGATGGTTCCTGTGGTTCCTCTGATGGTTCCTGTGTCTGATGGTTCCTGTGTCTGATGGTTCCTGTATCTGATGGTTCCTGTGTCTGATGGTTCCTGTATCTGATGGTTCCTGTCTGATGGTTCCTGTATCTGATGGTTCCTGTGATGGTTCTGATGGTTCCTGTGTCTGATGGTTTCCTCTGATGGTTCCTGTACCTGATGGTTCCTGTATCTGATGGTTCCTGTGTCTGATGGTTCCTGTGTCTGATGGTTCCTGATGTCTGATGGTTCCTGTGTCTGATGGTTCCTGTGTCTGATGGTTCCTGTGTCTGATGGTTCCTGTCTGATGGTTCCTGTACCTGTGTCTGATGGTTCCTTCCTGTCTGATGGTTCTGATGGTTCCTGTATCTGATGGTTCCTGTATCTGATGGTTCCTGTATCTGATGGTTCCTGTATCTGATGGTTCCTGTGTCTGATGGTTCCTGTGTCTGATGGTTCCTGTATCTGATGTCTGATGGTTCCTGTATCTGATGGTTCCTGTGTCTGATGGTTCCTGTATCTGATGGTTCCTGATGGTTCCTGTGTCTGATGGTTCCTGATGGTTCCTGTGTCTGATGGTTCCTGTGGTTCTGATGGTTCCTGATGGTTCCTGTGTCTGATGGTTCCTGTATCTGATGGTTCCTGTATCTGATGGTTCCTGTGTCTGATGGTTCCTGTACCTGATGGTTCCTGTATCTGATGGTTCCTGTATCTGATGGTTCCTGTATCTGATGGTTCCTGGTTCCTGTCTGATGGTTCCTGTGTGATGGTTCCTGTATCTGATGGTTCCTGTGTCTGATGGTTCCTGATGGTTCCTGTTCTGATGGTTCCTGATGGTTCCTGTCTGATGGTTCCTGTATCTGATGGTTCCTGTACCTGATGGTTCCTGTGTCTGATGGTTCCTGATGGTTCCTGTGTCTGATGGTTCCTGTGTCTGATGGTTCCTGTGTCTGATGGTTGATGGTTCCTGTATCTGATGGTTCCCTGTGTCTGATGGTTCCTGTATCTGATGGTTCCTGTTCTGATGGTTCCTGTGTCTGATGGTTCCTGTCTGATGGTTTCCTGTTCCTGTCTGATGGTTCCTGTGTCTGATGGTTCCTGTGTCTGATGGTTCCTGATGGTTCCTGTATCTGATGGTTCCTGTATCTGATGGTTCCTGTATCTGATGGTTCCTGTGGTTCCTGATGGTTCCTGTATCTGTCTGATGGTTCCTGTATCTGATGGTTCCTGTATCTGATGGTTCCTGTGATCTGATGGTTCCTGGTTCCTGTATCTGATGGTTCCTGTATCTGATGGTTCCTGTCTGATGGTTCCTGTCTGATGGTTCCTGTATCTGATGGTTCCTGTATGGTTCCTCTGATGGTTCCTGTGTCTGATGGTTCCTGTGTCTGATGGTTTCCTGATGGTTCCCTGTTCCTGTATCTGATGGTTCCTGTATCTGATGGTTCCTGTATCTGATGGTTCCTGTATCTGATGGTTCCTGTATCTGATGGTTCCTGTATCTGATGGTTCCTGTGTCTGATGGTTCCTGTGTCTGATGGTTCCTGTCTGATGGTTCCTGTATCTGATGGTTCCTGTATCTGATGGTTCCTGTCTGATGGTTCCTGTATCTGATGGTTCCTGATCTGATGGTTCCTGTTCCTATCTGATGGTTCCTGTGTCTGGTTCCTGTATCTGATGGTTCCTGTGTCTGATGGTTCCTGTGTCTGATGGTTCCTGTATCTGATGGTTCCTGTGTCTGATGGTTCCTGTGTCTGATGGTTCCTGATGGTTCCTGTATCTGATGGTTCCTGTATGGTTCCTGATGGTTCCTGTCTGATGGTTCCTGTGATGGTTCCTGTATCTGATGGTTCCTGTATCTGATGGTTCCTGTCTGATGGTTCCTGTGTCTGATGGTTCCTGATGGTTCCTGTCTGATGGTTCCTGTATCTGATGTTCCCTGATGGTTCCTGTATCTGATGGTTCCTGTATCTGATCTGATGGTTCCTGATGGTTCCTGTCTGATGGTTCCTGTGTCTGATGGTTCCTGTACTGTATCTGATGGTTCCTGATGGTTGTATCTGATGGTTCCTGTCTGATGGTTCCTTCCTGATGGTTCCTGTGTCTGATGGTTCCTGGTTGTATCTGATGGTTCCTGTATCTGATGGTTCCTGTATCTGATGGTTCCTGTATCTGATGGTTCCTGTATCTGATGGTTCCTGTGTCTGATGGTTCCTGTATCTGATGGTTCCTGTGTCTGATGGTTCCTGTATCTGATGGTTCCTGTGTCTGATGGTTCCTGTGTCTGATGGTTCCTGTGTCTGATGGTTCCTGTCTGATGGTTCCTGTGTCTGATGGTTCCTGTATCTGATGGTTCCTGTGTCTGATGGTTCCTGTACCTGATGGTTCCTGTATCCTGTATCTGATGGTTCCTGTATCTGATGGTTCCTGTCTGATGGTTCCTGTGATGGTTCCTGTATCTGATGGTTCCTGTGATGGTTCCTGTACCTGATGGTTCCTGTATCTGATGGTTCCTGTATCTGATGGTTCCCTGATGGTTCCTGTGTCTGATGGTTCCTGTGTCTGATGGTTCCTGTACCTGATGGTTCCTGTGTCTGATGGTTCCTGTGTCTGATGGTTCCTGTGTCTGATGGTTCCTGTACCTGATGGATGGTTCCTGTGATGGTTCCCTGATGGTTGTCTGATGGTTCCTGTGATGGTTCCTGATGGTTCCTGGATGGTTCCTGTATCTGATGGTTCCTGTATCTGATGGTTCCTGTGTCTGATGGTTCCTGTCTGATGGTTCCTGTATCTGATGGTTCCTGTATCTGATGGTTCCTGTGTCTGATGGTTCCTGTATCTGATGGTTCCTGTATCTGATGGTTCCTGTGTCTGATGGTTCCTGTGTCTGATGGTTCCTGTGTCTGATGGTTCCTGTGTCTGATGGTTCCTGTATCTGATGGTTCTGTATCTGATGGTGTCTGATGGTTCCTGTGTCTGATGGTTCCTGTGTCTGATGGTTCCTGTGTCTGATGATGGTTTCCTGTGTCTGTGGTTCCTGTACCTGATGGTTCCTGTTCTGTATCTGATGGTTCCTGTATCTGATGGTTCCTGTCTGATGGTTCCTGTGATGGTTCCCTGATGGTTCCTGTATCTGATGGTTCCCTGATGGTTCCTGTATCTGATGGTTCCTGTCTGATGGTTCCTGTGACCTGATGGTTCCTGTATCTGTACCTGATGGTTCTCCTTATCTGATGGTTCCTGTCTGATGGTTCCTGTACCTGATGGTTCCTGTGGTTCCCTGATGGTTCCTGTACCTGATGGTTCCTGTCTCTGATGGTTCCTGTACCTGATGGTTCCTGTGTCTGATGGTTCCTGTTCCCTGATGGTTCCTGTGACCTGATGGTTCCTGTACCTGATGGTTCCTTTATCTGATGGTTCCTGTGTCTGATGGTTCCTGTACCTGATGGTTCCTGTACCTGATGGTTCCTGTACCTGATGGTTCCTGTGTCTGATGGTTCCTGTACCTGATGGTTCCTGTGTCTGACGGTTCCTGTATCTGATGGTTCCTGTCTGATTGTTCCTGTACCCGATGGTTCCTGGAGAGGGGACACAGCATCCACCACATCTGCCTCAGGCACAAATTAATGTTGTTCCTATGACCAGAGAAAGTGAAATACTCCTCGATAATAGACACGACGGCTAACAATAATAAACAAGCAGGGCTAGCCTAGTGGTTAGAGTGTAGAGGAGGTAGGGTAGCCTAGTGGTTAGAATGTAGAAGAGGTAGGATAGACTAGTGGTTAGAGTGTAGAGGCGGCAGGGTAGCCTAGTGGTTAGAGTGTAGAGGAGGTAGGGTAGCCTAGTGGTTAGAGTGTAGAGGAGGTAGGGTATCCTAGTGGTTAGAGTGTAGAGGAGGTAGGCTATACTAGTGGTTAGAGTGTAGAGGAGGTAGGGTAGCCTAGTGGTTACAGTGTAGAGGAGGTAGGGTAGCCTAGTGTTTAGAGTGTAGAGGAGGTAGGATAGACTAGTGGTTAGAGTGTAGAGGAGGTAGGGTAGCCTAGTGGTTAGAGTGTAGGGGCGGCAGGGTAGCCTAGTGGTTAGAGTGTAGAGGCGGCAGGGTAGACTAGTTGTTAGAGTATAGAGGCGGCAGGGTAGCCTAGTGGTTAGAGTGTAGAGGCGGCAAGGTAGCCTAGTGGTTAGAGTGTAGAGGCGGCAGGGTAGACTAGTGGTTAGAGTGTAGGGGCGGCAGTGTAGCCTAGTGGTTAGAGTGTAGGGACGGCAGGGTACCCTAGTGGTTAGAGTGTAGGGGCGGCAGGGTAGCCTAGTGGTTAGAATGTAGAGGAGGTAGGGTAGACTAGTGGTTAGAGTGTAGAGGAGGTAGGGTAGACTAGTGGTTAGAGTGTAGAGTAGGTTGTGTAGACTAGTGGTTAGAGTTTAGAGGAGGTAGGGTAGCCTAAGGGTTAGAGTGTAGGGGCGGCAGGGTAGACTAGTGGCTAGAGTGTAGAGGCGGCAGGGTAGCCTAGTGGTTAGAGTATAGAGGTGGCAGGGTAACCTAGTGGTTAGAGTGTAGAGGCGGCAGGGTAGCCTAGTGGTTAGAGTGTAGAGGGGGCAGGGTAGCCTAGTGGTTAGAGTGTAGAGGAGGTAGGGTATCCTAGTGGTTAGAGTGTAGAGGAGGTAGGCTATACTAGTGGTTAGAGTGTAGAGGAGGTAGGGTAGCCTAGTGGTTACAGTGTAGAGGAGGTAGGGTAGCCTAGTGTTTAGAGTTTAGAGGAGGTAGGATAGACTAGTGGTTAGAGTGTAGAGGAGGTAGGGTAGCCTAGTGGTTAGAGTGTAGGGGCGGCAGGGTAGCCTAGTGGTTAGAGTGTAGAGGCGGCAGGGTAGACTAGTTGTTAGAGTATAGAGGCGGCAGGGTAGCCTAGTGGTTAGAGTGTAGAGGCGGCAAGGTAGCCTAGTGGTTAGAGTGTAGAGGCGGCAGGGTAGACTAGTGGTTAGAGTGTAGGGGCGGCAGTGTAGCCTAGTGGTTAGAGTGTAGGGACGGCAGGGTACCCTAGTGGTTAGAGTGTAGGGGCGGCAGGGTAGCCTAGTGGTTAGAATGTAGAGGAGGTAGGGTAGACTAGTGGTTAGAGTGTAGAGGAGGTAGGGTAGACTAGTGGTTAGAGTGTAGAGTAGGTTGTGTAGACTAGTGGTTAGAGTTTAGAGGAGGTAGGGTAGCCTAAGGGTTAGAGTGTAGGGGCGGCAGGGTAGACTAGTGGCTAGAGTGTAGAGGCGGCAGGGTAGCCTAGTGGTTAGAGTATAGAGGTGGCAGGGTAACCTAGTGGTTAGAGTGTAGAGGCGGCAGGGTAGCCTAGTGGTTAGATTGTAGAGGGGGCAGGGTAGTGTAGTGGTTAGAGTGTAGAGGCGGCAGGGTAGCCTAGTGGTTAGATTGTAGAGGTGGCAGGGTAGCCTAGTGGTTAGAGTATAGAGGTGGCAGGGTAACCTAGTGGTTAGAGTGTAGAGGCGGCAGGGTAGCCTAGTGGTTAGAGTGTAGAGGGGGCAGGGTAGTGTAGTGGTTAGAGTGTAGAGGCGGCAGGGTAGCCTAGTGGTTAGAGTGTAGAGGTGGCAGGGTAGCATAGTGGTTAGAGTGTAGGGATGGCAGGGTAGACTAGTGGTTAGAGTTTAGAGTAGGTAGGGTAGACTAGTGGTTAGAGTGTAGAGGAGGTAGGGTAGCCTAGTGGTTAGAGTGTAGGGGCGGCAGGGTAGCCTATAGTGGTTAGAGTGTAGAGGCGGCAGGGTAGCTTAGTGGTTAGAGTGTAGAGGCGGCAGGGTAGCCTAGTGGTTAGAGTGTAGAGGCGGCAGGGTAGTGTAGTGGTTAGAGTGTAGAGGTGGCAGGGTAACCTAGTGGTTAGAGTGTAGAGGTGGCAGGGTAGCCTAGTGGTTAGAGTGTAGGACTCGCAACCGAAAGGTTGGAAGTTCAAATCCCTGAGCTCACAAGGTACAAATCTGTCGTTCTGCCCCTGAACAGGCATTTAACCCACTGTTCCTAGGCAGTCATTGAAAAAAAGAATTTGTTCTTAACTGACTTGCCTAGTTAAATAAAGGTAAAATAAAAAATACACATAGCTACAGCATGAGTGGAAGCAGAGAGAAGCGTTTTATATTTTTTATTTTATATTTTGTAATAATGTATTCTTTGACAGTCTCTCTAGTCAAGGTTTTTAAAAGTTATGAAATGTCTCGGAGGCTAGAATATCAAACTTTGCTGTGGGTCCTGTAGGTAGGCATGGTTATTTGAGGTACCTGATTTGCCAGCATAATAAGCTTACTCAATTTAGCCACAGATCTCTCTCCGCCAGACAAATGAAATGTTTCAAAATGGGAAAGCTTTGCCTACCCGGTGCCCAGGGCTTCTGCACCAACAGCCAACAGGGCAACACTACCCGGTGCCCAGGGCTTCTGCACCAACAGCCAACAGGGCAACACTACCCGGTGCCCAGGGCTTCTGCACCAACAGCCAACAGGGCAACACTACCCGGTGCGCAGGGCTTCTGCACCAACAGCCAACAGGGCAACACTACCCGGTGTCCAGGGCTTCTGCACCAACAGCCAACAGGGCAACACTACCCGGTGTCCAGGGCTTCTGCACGAACAGCCAACAGGGCAACACTACCCGGTGTCCAGGGCTTCTGCACCAACAGCCAACAGGGCAACACTACCCGGTGCCCAGGGCTTCTGCACCAACAGCCAACAGGGCAACAGTACCCGGTGCCCAGGGCTTCTGCACCAACAGCCAACAGGGCAACACTACCAGGTGCCCAGGGCTTCTGCACCAACAGCCAACAGGGCAACACTACCCGGTGTCCAGGGCTTCTGCACCAACAGCCAACAGGGCAACACTACCCGGTGTCCAGGGCTTCTGCACCAACAGCCAACAGGGCAACACTACCCGGTGTCCAGGGCTTCTGCACCAACAGCCAACAGGGCAACACTACCCGGTGCCCAGGGCTTCTGCACCAACAGCCAACAGGGCAACAGTACCCGGTGCCCAGGGCTTCTGCACCAACAGCCAACAGGGCAACACTACCAGGTGCCCAGGGCTTCTGCACCAACAGCCAACAGGGCAACACTACCCGGTGTCCAGGGCTTCTGCACCAACAGCCAACAGGGCAACACTACCAGGTGCCCAGGGCTTCTGCACCAACAGCCAACAGGGCAACACTACCCGGTGCCCAGGGCTTCTGCACCAACAGCCAACAGGGCAACAGTACCCGGTGTCCAGGGCTTCTGCACCAACAGCCAACAGGGCAACACTACCAGGTGCCCAGGGCTTCTGCACCAACAGCCAACAGGGCAACACTACCCGGTGTCCAGGGCTTCTGCACCAACAGCCAACAGGGCAACACTACCCGGTGTCCAGGGCTTCTGCACCAACAGCCAACAGGGCAACACTACCCGGTGCCCAGGGCTTCTGCACCAACAGCCAACAGGGCAACAGTACCCGGTGCCCAGGGCTTCTGCACCAACAGCCAACAGGGCAACACTACCAGGTGCCCAGGGCTTCTGCACCAACAGCCAACAGGGCAACACTACCCGGTGTCCAGGGCTTCTGCACCAACAGCCAACAGGGCAACACTACCAGGTGCCCAGGGCTTCTGCACCAACAGCCAACAGGGCAACACTACCCGGTGCCCAGGGCTTCTGCACCAACAGCCAACAGGGCAACAGTACCCGGTGCCCAGGGCTTCTGCACCAACAGCCAACAGGGCAACACTACCAGGTGCCCAGGGCTTCTGCACCAACAGCCAACAGGGCAACACTACCCGGTGTCCAGGGCTTCTGCACCAACAGCCAACAGGGCAACACTACCAGGTGCCCAGGGCTTCTGCACCAACAGCCAACAGGGCAACACTACCCGGTGTCCAGGGCTTCTGCACCAACAGCCAACAGGGCAACACTACCCGGTGTCCAGGGCTTCTGCACCAACAGCCAACAGGGCAACACGGGGGAAAAGGTTGTTGTTGATGAAATGGATGGACTGGTTGGTGAACACTGATGTAATGGATGGACTGGTTGGTGAACACTGATGAAATGGATGGACTGGTTGGTGGACACTGATGTAATGGATGGACTGGTTGGTGAACACAGATGTAATGGATGGACTGGTTGGTGAACACTGATGTACTGGATGGACTGGTTGGTGGACACTGATGTACTGGATGGACTGGTTGGTGGACACTGATGTAGTGGATGGACTGGTTGGTCAACACTGATGTACTGGATGGACTGGTTGGTGAACAGTGATGTACTGGATGGACTGGTTGGTGAACACTGATGTAGTGGATGGACTGGTTGGTGAACACTGATGTAATGGGACTGATGTAATGGATGGACTGGTTGGTGAACACTGATGTAATGGATGGACTGGTTGGTCAACACTGATGTAATGGGACTGATGTAGTGGATGGACTGGTTGGTGAACACTGATATAATGGATGGACTGGTTGGTGAACACTGATGTACTGGATGGACTGGTTGGTGAACACTGATGTAATGGATGGACTGGTTGGTGAACACTGATGTACTGGATGGACTGGTTGGTGAACACTGATGTACTGGATGGACTGGTTGGTGACACTGATGTAATGGGACTGATGTACTGGATGGACTGGTTGGTGAACACTGATGTAATGGATGGACTGGTTGGTGAACACTGATGTAATGGATGGACTGGTTGGTGAACACTGATGTAATGGATGGACTGGTTGGTGAACACTGATGTACTGGATGGACTGGTTGGTGAACACTGATGTAGTGGATGGACTGGTTGGTGAACACTGATGTACTGAATGGACTGGTTGGTGAACACTGATGTAATGGATGGACTGGTTGGTGAACACTGATGTAATGGATGGACTGGTTGGTGAACACTGATGTAATGGATGGACTGGTTGGTGAACACTGATGTAATGGGACGTGGACGTCCCGCTGTTGTCTGCTGTACCAAACCTCTACATCTGGTGGTATAACACCCTGTAATGTATCTCTCCCTCTCTCTCTCTGTCTCTCTGTCTCTCTCCCTCTCTCTGTCTCTGTCTCTCTCCCTCTCTCTGTCTCTCTCTCTCCCTCTCTCTCTCTCTCTCTCTCTCTCTCTCTCTGTCTCTCTCCCTCTCTCTCTCTCTGTCTCTCTCCCTCTCTCTCTCTCTCTCTCTCTCTGTCTCTCTCCCTCTCTCTCTCTCTGTCTCTCTCTCTCTCTGTCTCTCTCCCTCTCTCTCTGTCTCTCTCTCTCCCTCTCTCTCTCTCGCTCTCTCTCTCTCCCTCTCTCTCTCTCTCTCTGTCTGTCTCCCTCTTTCTCTCTCTGTCTGTCTCTGTGTCTGTCTGTGTGTCTGTGTCTGTGTCTGTTTCTGTGTCTCCCTCTCTCTCTCCCTCTCCCCCTCCCTCTCCCTCTCTCTCTCCCTCTCCCTCTCTCTCTCAATGTCAGTGTTTCTCTCACTCTCAATCTCTCTCTCCTGCTCTCACTCTCAATCTCTCTCTCTGTCTCAATGTCAATCTTTCTCTCTCTCTCTCTCTCTCTCCCTCTCTCTCCATCAAATAATAATCAGAAGCAGAGTTGTCTAGATTCTTAACAGCAACCTTAACAACCCAACATCATGTCCTCCGCTTGCCGCCTTACCATGTCAGACACACACACACACACACACACACACACACACACACACACACACACACACACACACACGCACCACAGGCACGCACCACACACTCCCCATGCCACCAGTACCTCAGAGAGAGAGAGAGAAAGATAGGAAACTCAGTTTAAACTCACAACATAAATATCAAATTACTCATCAAACATCAAACAGACATGACATAAAATATTGATAGGACACAGAAAGACATTTATGTAATCCACAATGGCTGTCTTATGTAACTGTTGCACTTTACCAGACAGACAGACAGACAGACAGACAGACAGACAGACAGACAGACAGACAGACAGACAGACAGACAGACAGACAGACAGACAGACAGACAGACACTGTGGAAATAAATGTAAAAAAATAATAATAATTTAACCGTGAATTTTATAATGTTTTACCCCCAACACCACTTTCCATCAATTTGTATAGCAGACCCTCATGCCAAATTGAGTCAAAAGCTTTTTTGAAATCAACAAAGCATGAGAAGACTTTGCCTTTGTTTTGGTTTGTTTGGTTGTCAATTAGGGTGTGCAGGGTGAATATGTGGTCTGTCGTACGGTATTTTGGTAAAAAGCCAATTAGACATTTGCTCAGTACATTGTTTTCACTGAGGAAATGTACAATCTACTGTTAACGATAATGCAGAGGATTTTCCCAAGGTTGCTGTTGACGCATATTCCACGGTAGTTAATGGGGTCAAATTTGTCCCCGCTTTTGTGGATTGGGGTGATCAGTCCTTGGTTCCAAATATTGGGGAAGATGCCAGAACTAAGGATGATATTAAAGAGTTTATGTATAGCCAGTTGGAATTTGTTGTCTGTATATT
>NC_088413.1:8114751-8124408 GCF_034236695.1 Oncorhynchus nerka | reverse complement strand
ATGGTTCCTGTGTCTGATGGTTCCTGTGTCTGATGGTTCCTGTATCTGATGGTTCCTGTGTCTGATCTGATGGTTCCTGTATCTGATGGTTCCTGTGTCTGATCTGATGGTTCCTGTATCTGATGGTTCCTGTATCTGATGGTTCCTGTGTCTGATGGTTCCTGTGTCTGATGGTTCCTGTATCTGATGGTTCCTGTGTCTGATGGTTCCTGTGTCTGATGATTCCTGATGGTTCCTGTATCTGATGGTTCCTGTATCTGATGGTTCCTGTGTCTGATGGTTCCTGTACCTGATGGTTCCTGTATCTGATGGTTCCTGATGGTTCCTGATGATGGTTCCTGTATCTGATGGTTCCTGTGTCTGATGGTTCCTGTGTCTGATGGTTCCTGTATTCCTGTATCTGATGGTTCCTGATGGTTCCTGTGTCTGATGGTTCCTGTGTCTGATGGTTCCTGTGTCTGATGGTTCCTGTACCTGATGGTTCCTGTACCTGTGTCTGATGGTTCTGATGGTTCCTGTATGGTTCCTGTATCTGATGGTTCCTGTATCTGATGGTTCCTGTGTCTGATGGTTCCTGATGGTTCCTGTATCTGATGGTTCCTGTATCTGATGGTTCCTGTGTCTGATGGTTCCTGTATCTGATGGTTCCTGTGTCTGATGGTTCCCTGATGGTTCCTGTGTCTGATGGTTCCTGTGTCTGATGGTTCCTGTATCTGATGGTTTCCTGTATCTGATGGTTCCTGTGTCTGATGGTTCCTGTGTCTGATCCTGATGGTTCCTGTATCTGATGGTTCCTGTGTCCTGATGGTTCCTGTCTGATGGTTCCTGTATCTGATGGTTCCTGTATCTGATGGTTCCTGTATCTGATGGTTCCTGTATCTGATGGTTCCTGTATCTGATGGTTCCTGTGTCTGATGGTTCCTGTGTCTGATGGTTCCTGTATCTGTCTGATGGTTCCTGTATCTGATGGTTCCTGTATCTGATGGTTCCTGTATCTGATGGTTCCTGTTCCTGTGTGGTTCTGATGGGTTCCTGTATCTGATGGTTCCTGTATCTGATGGTTCCTGTATCTGATGGTTCCTGTATCTGATGGTTCCTGTATCTGATGGTTCCTGTGTCTGATGGTTCCTGTATCTGATGGTTCCTGTGTCTGATGGTTCCTGTGTCTGATGGTTCCTTCTGACTTCCTGTACCTGATGGTTCCTGTATCTGATGGTTCCTGGGTTCCTGTGTCTGATGGTTCCTGTATCTGATGGTTCCTGTGATGGTTCCTGTGTCTGATGGTTCCTGTATCTGATGGTTCCTGTATCTGATGGTTCCTGTGTCTGATGGTTCCTGTGTCTGATGGTTCCTGTACCTGATGGTTCCTGTACCTGTGTCTGATGGTTCCTGTATCTGATGGTTCCTGTATCTGATGGTTCCTGTATCTGATGGTTCCTGTATCTGATGGTTCCTGTCTGATGGTTCCTGTATCTGATGGTTCCTGTGTCTGATGGTTCCTGTGTCTGATGGTTCCTGTATCTGATGGTTCCTGTGTCTGATGGTTCCTGTATCTGATGGTTCCTGTATCTGATGGTTCCTGTATCTGATGGTTCCTGTATCTGATGGTTCCTGTGTCTGATGGTTCCTGTGTCTGACGGTTCCTGTATCTGTATCTGATGGTTCCTGTATCTGATGGTTCCTGTATCTGATGGTTCCTGTATCTGATGGTTCCTGTGTCTGATGGTTCCTGTGTCTGATGGTTCCTGTGTCTGATGGTTCCTGTCTGATGGTTCCTGTATCTGATGGTTCCTGTCTGATGGTTCCTGTATCTGATGGTTCCTGTATCTGATGGTTCCTGTCTGATGGTTCCTGTATCTGATGGTTCCTGTGTCTGACGGTTCCTGTATCTGATGGTTCCTGTATCTGATGGTTCCTGTGTCTGATGGTTCCTGTATCTGATGGTTCCTGTGTCTGATGGTTCCTGTGTCTGATGGTTCCTGTGTCTGATGGTTCCTGTGACTGATGGTTCCTGTATCTGATGGTTCCTGTGTCTGATGGTTCCTGTCTGATGGTTCCTGTCTGATGGTTCCTGTATCTGATGGTTCCTGTGTCTGATGGTTCCTGTATCTGATGGTTCCTGTGTCTGATGGTTCCTGTGTCTGATGGTTCCTGTGTCTGATGGTTCCTGTGTCTGATGGTTCCTGTGTCTGATGGTTCCTGTACCTGATGGTTCCTGTATCTGTATCTGATGGTTCCTGTATCTGATGGTTCCTGTCTGATGGTTCCTGATGATGGTTCCTGTATCTGTACCTGATGGTTCCTGTATCTGATGGTTCCTGTGTCTGATGGTTCCTGTGTCTGATGGTTCCTGTGTCTGATGGTTCCTGTACCTGATGGTTCCTTTATCTGATGGTTCCTGTCTGATGGTTCCTGTACCTGATGGTTCCTGTACCTGATGGTTCCTGTGTCTGATGGTTCCTGTGTCTGATGGTTCCTGTACCTGATGGTTCCTGTACCTGATGGTTCCTGTATCTGATGGTTCCTGTATCTGATGGTTCCTGTATCTGATGGTTCCTGTATCTGATGGTTCCTGTGTCTGATGGTTCCTGTCTGATGGTTCCTGTCTGATGGTTCCTGTATCTGATTGTTCCTGTGTCTGATGGTTCCTGTATCTGATGGTTCCTGTGTCTGATGGTTCCTGTGTCTGATGGTTCCTGTGTCTGATGGTTCCTGTATCTGATGGTTCCTGTGTCTGATGGTTCCTGTGTCTGATGGTTCCTGTGTCTGATGGTTCCTGTACCTGATGGTTCCTGTACCTGATGGTTCCTGTGTCTGATGGTTCCTGTGTCTGATGGTTCCTGTGTCTGATGGTTCCTGTACCTGATGGTTCCTGTATCTGATGGTTCCTGTATCTGATGGTTCCTGTATCTGATGGTTCCTGTGTCTGATGGTTCCTGTATCTGATGGTTCCTGTGTCTGATGGTTCCTGTATCTGATGGTTCCTGTGTCTGATGGTTCCTGTGTCTGATGGTTCCTGTATCTGATGGTTCCTGTGTCTGACGGTTCCTGTACCTGATGGTTCCTGTATCTGTATCTGATGGTTCCTGTATCTGATGGTTCCTGTCTGATGGTTCCTGTACCTGATGGTTCCTGTATCTGTACCTGATGGTTCCTGTATCTGATGGTTCCTGTGTCTGATGGTTCCTGTGTCTGATGGTTCCTGTGTCTGATGGTTCCTGACCTGATGGTTCCTGTGTCTGATGGTTCCTGTCTGATGGTTCCTGTACCTCCTGTACCTGATGGTTCCTGTGTCTGATGGTTCCTGTGTCTGATGGTTCCTGTGTCTGATGGTTCCTGTGTCTGATGGTTCCTGTACCTGTGTCTGATGGTTCCTGTATCTGATGGTTCCTGTATCTGATGGTTCCTGTATCTGATGGTTCCTGTATCTGATGGTTCCTGTATCTGATGGTTCCTGTGTCTGATGGTTCCTGTCTGATGGTTCCTGTATCTGATGGTTCCTGTGTCTGATGGTTCCTGTGTCTGACGGTTCCTGTACCTGATGGTTCCTGTATCTGTATCTGATGGTTCCTGTATCTGATGGTTCCTGTCTGATGGTTCCTGTACCTGATGGTTCCTGTATCTGTACCTGATGGTTCCTGTATCTGATGGTTCCTGTATCTGATGGTTCCTGTGTCTGATGGTTCCTGTACCTGATGGTTCCTGTACCTGATGGTTCCTTTATCTGATGGTTCCTGTCTGATGGTTCCTGTACCTGATGGTTCCTGTACCTGATGGTTCCTGATGGTTCCTGTGTCTGATGGTTCCTGTGTCTGATGGTTCCTGTACCTGATGGTTCCTGTATCTGATGGTTCCTGTATCTGATGGTTCCTGTGTCTGATGGTTCCTGTATCTGATGGTTCCTGTGTCTGATGGTTCCTGTATCTGATGGTTCCTGTGTCTGATGGTTCCTGTGTCTGATGGTTCCTGTATCTGATGGTTCCTGTGTCTGATGGTTCCTGTATCTGATGGTTCCTGTATCTGTCTGATGGTTCCTGTATCTGATGGTTCCTGTCTGATGGTTCCTGTGATGGTTCCTGTATCTGATGGTTCCTGTATCTGATGGTTCCTGTGTCTGATGGTTCCTGTCTGATGGTTCCTGTATCTGATGGTTCCTGTCTGATGGTTCCTGTATCTGATGGTTCCTGTATCTGATGTTTCCTGACTGATGGTTCCTGTCTGATGGTTCCTGTCTGATGGTTCCTGTATCTGATGGTTCCTGTGTCTGATGGTTCCTGTATCTGATGGTTCCTGTGTCTGATGGTTCCTGTATCTGATGGTTCCTGTGTCTGATGGTTCCTGTGTCTGATGGTTCCTGTGTCTGATGGTTCCTGTGTCTGATGGTTCCTGTACCTGATGGTTCCTGTATCTGTATCTGATGGTTCCTGTATCTGATGGTTCCTGTCTGATGGTTCCTGTACCTGATGGTTCCTGTATCTGTACCTGATGGTTCCTGTATCTGATGGTTCCTGTGTCTGATGGTTCCTGTGTCTGATGGTTCCTGTGTCTGATGGTTCCTGTACCTGATGGTTCCTGTACCTGATGGTTCCTTTATCTGATGGTTCCTGTCTGATGGTTCCTGATGGTTCCTGTACCTGATGGTTCCTGTCTGATGGTTCCTGTGTCTGATGGTTCCTGTACCTGATGGTTCCTGTACCTGTGTCTGATGGTTCCTGTATCTGATCGTTCCTGTATCTGATGGTTCCTGTATCTGATGGTTCCTGATGGGTTCCTGTGTCTGATGGTTCCTGTCTGATGGTTCCTGTCTGATGGTTCCTGTATCTGATGGTTCCTGTGTCTGATGGTTCCTGTATCTGATGGTTCCTGTGTCTGATGGTTCCTGTGTCTGATGGTTCCTGTGTCTGATGGTTCCTGTATCTGATGGTTCCTGTGTCTGATGGTTCCTGTGTCTGATGGTTCCTGTACCTGATGGTTCCTGTACCTGATGGTTCCTGTACCTGATGGTTCCTGTGTCTGATGGTTCCTGTGTCTGATGGTTCCTGTGTCTGATGGTTCCTGTACCTGATGGTTCCTGTATCTGATGGTTCCTGTATCTGATGGTTCCTGTATCTGATGGTTCCTGTGTCTGATGGTTCCTGTATCTGATGGTTCCTGTGTCTGATGGTTCCTGTATCTGATGGTTCCTGTGTCTGATGGTTCCTGTGTCTGATGGTTCCTGATGGTTCCTGTGTCTGACGGTTCCTGTACCTGATGGTTCCTGTATCTGTATCTGATGGTTCCTGTATCTGATGGTTCCTGTCTGATGGTTCCTGTACCTGATGGTTCCTGTATCTGTACCTGATGGTTCCTGTATCTGATGGTTCCTGTGTCTGATGGTTCCTGTGTCTGATGGTTCCTGTACCTGATGGTTCCTGTACCTGATGGTTCCTTTATCTGATGGTTCCTGTCTGATGGTTCCTGTACCTGATGGTTCCTGTACCTGATGGTTCCTGTACCTGATGGTTCCTGTGTCTGATGGTTCCTGTGTCTGATGGTTCCTGTGTCTGATGGTTCCTGTACCTGTGTCTGATGGTTCCTGTATCTGATCGTTCCTGTATCTGATGGTTCCTGTATCTGATGGTTCCTGTATCTGATGGTTCCTGTGTCTGATGGTTCCTGTCTGATGGTTCCTGTATCTGATGGTTCCTGTGTCTGATGGTTCCTGTGTCTGACGGTTCCTGTACCTGATGGTTCCTGTATCTGTATCTGATGGTTCCTGTATCTGATGGTTCCTGTCTGATGGTTCCTGTACCTGTACCTGATGGTTCCTGTATCTGATGGTTCCTGTATCTGATGGTTCCTGTGTCTGATGGTTCCTGTCCTGATGGTTCCTGTATGATGGTTCCTTTATCTGATGGTTCCTGTCTGATGGTTCCTGTGTCTGATGGTTCCTGTGTCTGATGGTTCCTGTGTCTGATGGTTCCTGTGTCTGATGGTTCCTGTACCTGATGGTTCCTGTATCTGATGGTTCCTGTATCTGATGGTTCCTGTATCTGATGGTTCCTGTGTCTGATGGTTCCTGTATCTGATGGTTCCTGTGTCTGATGGTTCCTGTATCTGATGGTTCCTGTGTCTGATGGTTCCTGTGTCTGATGGTTCCTGTATCTGATGGTTCCTGTGTCTGACGGTTCCTGTACCTGATGGTTCCTGTATCTGTATCTGATGGTTCCTGTATCTGATGGTTCCTGTCTGATGGTTCCTGTACCTGATGGTTCCTGTATCTGTACCTGATGGTTCCTGTATCTGATGGTTCCTGTGTCTGATGGTTCCTGTGTCTGATGGTTCCTGTGTCTGATGGTTCCTGTACCTGATGGTTCCTGTACCTGATGGTTCCTTTATCTGATGGTTCCTGTCTGATGGTTCCTGTACCTGATGGTTCCTGTACCTGATGGTTCCTGTGTCTGATGGTTCCTGTGTCTGATGGTTCCTGTGTCTGATGGTTCCTGTACCTGATGGTTCCTGTACCTGTGTCTGATGGTTCCTGTATCTGATCGTTCCTGTATCTGATGGTTCCTGTCTGATGGTTCCTGTATCTGATGGTTCCTGTGTCTGATGGTTCCTGTATCTGATGGTTCCTGTGTCTGATGATTCCTGTGTCTGATGGTTCCTGTGTCTGATGGTTCCTGTATCTGATGGTTCCTGTGTCTGACGGTTCCTGTACCTGATGGTTCCTGTATCTGTATCTGATGGTTCCTGTATCTGATGGTTCCTGTCTGATGGTTCCTGTACCTGATGGTTCCTGTATCTGTACCTGATGGTTCCGGTATCTGATGGTTCCTGTCTGATGGTTCCTGTACCTGATGGTTCCTGTATCTGTACCTGATGGTTCCTTTATCTGATGGTTCCTGTCTGATGGTTCCTGTACCTGATGGTTCCTGTACCTGATGGTTCCTGTACCTGATGGTTCCTGTCTCTGATGGTTCCTGTACCTGATGGTTCCTGTGTCTGACGGTTCCTGTACCTGATGGTTCCTGTACCTGATGGTTCCTGTACCTGATGGTTCCTTTATCTGATGGTTCCTGTCTGATGGTTCCTGTACCTGATGGTTCCTGTACCTGATGGTTCCTGTACCTGATGGTTCCTGTGTCTGATGGTTCCTGTACCTGATGGTTCCTGTGTCTGACGGTTCCTGTATCTGATGGTTCCTTTATCTGATTGTCAGTGGAGGGTCACGGTCCCTGCTCTCTCTTTCCTTTCCTCCAGAGAGAATGACCAGAGAGAGGGGACACAGCATCCACCACATCTGCCTCAGGCACAAATTAATGTTGTTCCTATGACCAGAGAAAGTGAAATACTCCTCGATAATAGACACGACGGCTAACAATAATAAACAAGCAGGGCTAGCCTAGTGGTTAGAGTGTAGAGGAGGTAGGGTAGCCTAGTGGTTAGAATGTAGAGGAGGTAGGATAGACTAGTGGTTAGAGTGTAGAGGCGGCAGGGTAGCCTAGTGGTTAGAGTGTAGAGGAGGCAGGGTAGCCTAGTGGTTAGAGTGTAGAGGAGGCAGGGTAGCCTAGTGGTTAGATTGTAGAGGAGGTAGGGTAGCCTAGTGGTTAGAGTGTAGAGGAGGTAGGCTGTACTAGTGGTTAGAGTGTAGAGGAGGTAGGGTAGCCTAGTGGTTACAGTGTAGAGGAGGTAGGGTAGCCTAGTGTTTAGAGTGTAGAGGAGGTAGGATAGACTAGTGGTTAGAGTGTAGAGGAGGTAGGGTAGCCTAGTGGTTAGAGTGTAGGGGCGGCAGGGTAGACTAGTGGTTAGAGTATAGAGGCGGCAGGGTAACCTAGTGGTTAGAGTGTAGAGGCGGCAGGGTAGCCTAGTGGTTAGAGTGTAGAGGGGGCAGGGTAGTGTAGTGGTTAGAGTGTAGAGGCGGCAGGGTAGCCTAGTGGTTAGAGTGTAGAGGCGGCAGGGTAGCATAGTGGTTAGAGTGTAGGGATGGCAGGGTAGACTAGTGGTTAGAGTTTAGAGTAGGTAGGGTAGACTAGTGGTTAGAGTGTAGAGGAGGTAGGGTAGCCTAGTGGTTAGAGTGTAGGGGCGGCAGGGTAGCCTATAGTGGTTAGAGTGTAGAGGCGGCAGGGTAGCCTAGTGGTTAGAGTGTAGAGGCGGCAGGGTAGCCTAGTGGTTAGAGTGTAGAGGCGGCAGGGTAGTGTAGTGGTTAGAGTGTAGAGGTGGCAGGGTAGCATAGTGGTTAGAGTGTAGGGATGGCAGGGTAGACTGGTGGTTAGAGTGTAGGGACGGCAGGGTAGCCTAGGGGTTAGAGTGTAGGGGCGGCAGGGTAGACTAGTGGTTAGAGTATAGAGGCGGCAGGGTAACCTAGTGGTTAGAGTGTAGAGGTGGCAGGGTAGCCTAGTGGTTAGAGTGTAGAGGTGGCAGGGTAACCTAGTGGTTAGAGTGTAGAGGTGGCAGGGTAGCCTAGTGGTTAGAGTGTAGGACTCGCAACCGGAAGGTTGGAAGTTCAAATCCCTGAGCTCACAAGGTACAAATCTGTCATTCTGCCCCTGAACAGGCAGTTAACCCACTGTTCCTAGGCAGTCATTGAAAAAAAGAATTTGTTCTTAAACTGACTTGCCTAGTTAAATAAAGGTAAAATAAAAAATACACATAGCTACCATTGCAGCTACAGCATGAGTGGAAGCAGAGAGAAGCGTTTTATATTTTTTATTTTATATTTTGTAATAATGTATTCTTTGACAGTCTCTCTAGTCAAGGTTTTTAAAAGTTATGAAATGTCTCGGAGGCTAGAATATCAAACTTTGCTGTGGGTCCTGTAGGTAGGCATGGTTATTTGAGGTACCTGATTTGCCAGCATAATAAGCTTACTCAATTTAGCCACAGATCTCTCTCCGCCAGACAAATGAAATGTTTCAAAATGGGAAAGCTTTGCCTACCCGGTGCCCAGGGCTTCTGCACCAACAGCCAACAGGGCAACACTACCCGGTGCCCAGGGCTTCTGCACCAACAGCCAACAGGGCAACACTACCCGGTGCCCAGGGCTTCTGCACCAACAGCCAACAGGGCAACACTACCCGGTGCGCAGGGCTTCTGCACCAACAGCCAACAGGGCAACACTACCCGGTGTCCAGGGCTTCTGCACCAACAGCCAACAGGGCAACACTACCCGGTGCCCAGGGCTTCTGCACCAACAGCCAACAGGGCAACAGTACCCGGTGCCCAGGGCTTCTGCACCAACAGCCAACAGGGCAACACTACCAGGTGCCCAGGGCTTCTGCACCAACAGCCAACAGGGCAACACTACCAGGTGCCCAGGGCTTCTGCACCAACAGCCAACAGGGCAACACGGGGGAAAAGGTTGTTGTTGATGTAATGGATGGACTGGTTGGTGAACACTGATGTACTGGATGGACAGGTTGGTGAACACTGATGTAATGGATGGACTGGTTGGTGAACACAGATGTAATGGATGGACTGGTTGGTGAACACTGATGTACTGAATGGACTGGTTGGTGAACACTGATGTACTGGATGGACTGGTTGGTGAACACTGATGTAGTGGATGGACTGGTTGGTGAACACTGATGTACTGGATGGACTGGTTGGTGAACACTGATGTAATGGATGGACTGGTTGGTGAACACTGATGTAATGGGACTGATGTAATGGATGGAC
>NC_088413.1:8087251-8109751 GCF_034236695.1 Oncorhynchus nerka | reverse complement strand
GCAGAGGAGAGAGAGTTAGCTTTAGCAGTGCGGAGCGCCTCCGTGATACAGAGAAGAGCAGTCTCAGTTGAATGACTAGTCTTGAAACCTGACTGATTTGGATCAAGAAGGTCATTCTGAGAGAGATAGCGGGAGAGCTGGCCAAGGACGGCACGTTCAAGAGTTTTGGAGAGAAAAGAAAGAAGGGATACTGGTCTGTAGTTGTTGACATCGGAGGGATCGAGTGTAGGTTTTTTCAGAAGGGTGCAACTCTCGCTCTCTTGAAGACGGGAGGGACGTAGCCAGCGGTCAGGGATGAGTTGATGAGCGAGGTGAGGTAAGGGAGAAGGTCACCGGAGATGGTCTGGAGAAGAGAGGAGGGGATAGGGTCAAGCGGGCAGGTTGTTGGGCGGCCGGCCGTCACAAGACGCGAGATGTCATCTGGAGAGAGAGGGGAGAAAGAGGTCAGAGCACAGGTTAGGGCAGTGTGAGCAGAACCAGCGGTGTCGTTTGACTTAGCAAACGAGGATCGGATGTCGTCGACCTTCTTTTCAAAATGGTTGACGAAGTCATCTGCAGAGAGGGAGGAGGGGGAGGGGGAGGAGGATTCAAGAGGGAGGAGAAGGTGGCAAAGAGCTTCCTAGGGTTAGAGGCAGATGCTTGGAATTTAGAGTGGTAGAAAGTGGCTTTAGCAGCAGAGACAGAGGAGGAAAATGTAGAGAGGAGGGAGTGAAAGGATGCCAGGTCTGCAGGGAGGCGAGTTTTCCTCCATTTCCGCTCGGCTGCCCGGAGCCCTGTTCTGTGAGCTCGCAATGAGTCGTCGAGCCACGGAGCGGGGAGGGGAGGACCGAGCCGGCCTGGAGGATAGGGGACATAGAGAGTCAAAGGATGCAGAAAGGGAGGAGAGGAGGGTTGAGGAGGCAGAATCAGGAGATAGGTTGGAGAAGGTTTGAGCAGAGGGAAGAGATGATAGGATGGAAGAGGAGAGAGTAGCGGGGAGAGAGAGCGAAGGTTGGGACGGCGCGATACCATCCGAGTAGGGGCAGTGTGGGAAGTGTTGGATGAGAGCGAGAGGGAAAAGGATACAAGGTAGTGGTCGGAGACTTGGAGGGGAGTTGCAATGAGGTTAGTGGAGGAACAGCATCTAGTAAAGATGAGGTCGAGCGTATTGCCTGCCTTGTGAGTAGGGGGGAAGGTGAGAGGGTGAGGTCAAAAGAGGAGAGGAGTGGAAAGAAGGAGGCAGAGAGGAATGAGTCAAAGGTAGACGTGGGGAGGTTAAAGTCGCCCAGAACTGTGAGAGGTGAGCCGTCCTCAGGAAAGGAGCTTATCAAGGCATCAAGCTCATTGATGAACTCTCCGAGGGAACCTGGAGGGCGATAAATGATAAGGATGTTAAGCTTGAAAGGGCTGGTAACTGTGACAGCATGGAATTCAAAGGAGGCGATAGACAGATGGGTAAGGGGAGAAAGAGAGAATGACCACTTGGGAGAGATGAGGATCCCGGTGCCACCACCCCGCTGACCAGAAGCTCTCGGGGTGTGCGAGAGCACGTGGGCGGACGAAGAGAGAGCAGTAGGAGTAGCGGTGTTGTCTGTGGTGATCCATGTTTCCGTCAGAGCCAAGAAGTCGAGGGACTGGAGGGAGACATAGGCTGAGATGAACTCTGCCTTGTTGGCCGCAGATCGGCAGTTCCAGAGGCTACCGGAGACCTGGAACTCCACGTGGGTCGTGCGCGCTGGGACCACCAGATTAGGGTGGCTGCGGCCATGCGGTGTGGAGCGTTTGTATGGTCTGTGCAGAGAGGAGAGAACAGGGATAGACAGACACATAGTTGACAGGCTAGAGAAGAGGCTACGCTAATGCAGAGGAGATTGGAATGACAAGTGGACTACACGTCTCGAATGTTCAGAAAGTTAAGCTTACGTAGCAAGAATCTAATTGACTAAAATGATTAAAATGATAGAGTACTGCTGGGGTAGGCTAGCTGCGTTGTTGACACTACCCTAATCAAGTCGTACCGTTGAGTGTGAAGTTTCTACAATGCTGCTTATCGGGAGCTAGCTGGCTAGCTAGCAGTGTTGGTTACGTTACGTTGCGTTAGGAGAACGACAATAGCTGGCTAGCTAACCTAGAAAATCGCTCTAGACTACACAATTATCTTTGAAACAAAGACGGCTATGTAGCTAGCTATGTAGCTAGCTACGATCAAACAAATCACACCGTTGGGACTGTAATGAAATGAAGTGAAAAAAGTGATACTACCTGTGGAGCGACGCGGAATGCGACCGGAATGCGAAAGTTCTATTCAGTAGACGTTGGCTGGCTATTGGCTAGCTAGGAGTGTCTCCTACGTTAAGGACGACAAAATAGCTGGCTAGCTAACCTCGGTGAATTAAGATAATCACTCTAAGACTACACACTCTAAACTACACAATTATCTTGGATACGAAGACAGCAAAGACAACTATGTAGCTATCTAATACTACACTACTACACTATCACTACAGCTATCACATCATAGGTCCTATATAGTACACTACACTCACTATCACTACAGCTATCACATCATAGGTCCTATATAGTGCACTACAATCACTATCACTACATTATCACATCATAGGTCCTATATAGTACACTACACTCACTATCACTACAGCTATTATCACGTCATAGGCTGAGTCCTATATAGTGCATTACTTTAGACCAGCTCCCTATATAGTGCACTACTTTAGACCAGCTCCCTATATAGTGCACTACTTTAGACCAGCTCCCTATATAGTGCACTACTTTAGACCAGCTCCCTATATAGTGCACTACTTTAGACCAGCTCCCTATATAGTGCACTACTTTAGACCAGCTCCCTATATAGTGCATTACTTTAGACCAGCTCCCTATATAGTGCACTACTTTAGACCAGCTCCCTATATAGTGCATTACTTTAGACCAGCTCCCTATATAGTGCACTACTTTAGACCAGGGCCCTATATAGTGCACTACTTTAGACCAGGGCCCTATATAGTACACTACTTTAGACCAGGGCCCTATATAGTGCACTACTTTAGACCAGGGCCCTATATAGTACACTACTTTAGACCAGGGACCTATATAGTACACTACTTTAGACCAGGGCCGTATATAGTGCACTACTTTAGACCAGTGCCCTATATAGTACACTACTTTAGACCAGCTCCCTATATAGTCACTATGGGCACGCACGCACACACACACGCATGCACGCACACACACACACACACACACACACACACACACACACACACACACACACACACACACACACACACACACACACACACACACGCACGCACGCACACACACGCACGCACACACACACACACACACACACGCACGCACGCACACACACACACACACACACACACACACACACACACACACACACACACACACACGCGCGCGCGCGCACACACACACACACACACAATTCAAAAGACAACTCCAAATGGATATGATTGTTCTCTCAGTAAAAAGAAGTATTGGGAATTGTTCCACTTCTTCATTGTGTCAAGCAGAAACAACATAAAGAGCGATCAACAGAAGAGGGTGGTACTGGGCCGGGAATACACTTTGTGGCGTGTGATATGTGTGTGATGTGTTTAGTGATCTGTGGAGTATTGCAGGCAGCAGTCACAATACCACTTCATGAACAGCAGTTGTTTGTGAGTCACAGAGGACGACAGTTTAGAGGTTTAGAATCGGAACGTGTTCAGAGGTTTAGAATCGGAACGTGTTCAGAGGTTTAGAATCGGAACGTGTTCAGAGGTTTAGAATCGGAACGTGTTCAGAGGTTTAGAATCGGAACGTGTTCAGAGGTTTAGAATCGGAACGTGTTCAGAGGTTTAGAATCGGAACGTGTTCAGAGGTTTAGAATCGGAACGTGTTTAGAGGTTTAGAATCGGAACGTGTTCAGAGGTTTAGAATCGGAACGTGTTCAGAGGTTTAGAATCGGAACGTGTTCAGAGGTTTAGAATCGGAACGTGTTCAGAGGTTTAGAATCGGAACGTGTTCAGAGGTTTAGAATCGGAACGTGTTCAGAATTCTCCCTCGGAACTGATGATCACAGTCATCTAGATTAGAACACACACACACACACACACATGAGGATGGGTCAAATATACTGCACTAATACAGTGTACATTGTCAAAGGAAACTATTGGTTTTTCCTACTGAAGTGGGATTGTTGATCAAGTGTGTGTGTGTGTGTGTGTGTGTGTGTGTGTGTGTGTGTGTGTGTGTGTGTGTGTGTGTGTGTGTTGAGGCAGTGAGAAAACACTGAATAATTTGACTTTATTTACATCCTTATCAACAGCTTCTCTCCATCTCTCTCTCTCTCTCTCTCTCTCTCTATTCAATTCAATTCAATTCAAGGGGCTTTATTGGCATGGGAAACATGTGTTAACATTGCCAAAGCAAGTGAGGTAGATAATATATGAAGTGAAATAAACAATAAAAATTAACAGTAAAAATTACACATACAGAAGTTTCAAAACAATAAAGACATTACAAATGTCACATTATATATATACAGTGTTTTAACAATGTACAAATGGTTAAAGGACACAAGATAAAATAATTAAGCATAAATATGGGTTGTATTTACAATGGTGTTCACTTGTATTCACTGGGTGCCCTTTTCTCGTGGCAACAGGTCACAAATCTTGCTGCTGTGATGACACACTGTGGAATTTCACCCAGTAGATATGGGAGTTTATCAAAATTGGATTTGTTTTCGAATTCTTTGTGGATCTGTGTAATCTGAGGGAAATATGTCTCTCTAATATGGTCATACATTGGGCAGGAGGTTAGGAAGTGCAGCTCAGTTTCCACCTCATTTTGTGGGCAGTGAGCACATAGCCTGTCTTCTCTTGAGAGCCATGTCTGCCTACGGCGGCCTTTCTCAATAGCAAGGCTATGCTCACTGAGTCTGTACATAGTCAAAGCTTTCCTTAATTTTGGGTCAGTCACAGTGGTCAGGTATTCTGCCGCTGTGTACTCTCTGTGTAGGGCCAAATAGCATTCTAGTTTGCTCAGTTTTTTTGTTCATTCTTTCCAATGTGTCAAGTAATTATCTTTTTGTTTTCTCATGATTTGGTTGGGTCTAATTGTGCTGTTGTCCTGGGGCTCTGTAGGGTGTGTTTGTGTTTGTGAACAGAGCCCCAGGACCAGCTTGCTTAGGGGACTCTTCTCCAGGTTCATCTCTCTGTAGGTGATGGCTTTGTTATGGAAGGTTTGGGAATCGCTTCCTTTTAGGTGGTTATAGAATTTAACGGCTCTTTTCTGGATTTTGATCATTCAATTTATTTATTTATTTATATAGCCCTTCGTACATCAGCTGATATCTCAAAGTGCTGTAGAGAAACCCAGCCTAAAACCCCAAACAGCAATCAATGCAGGTGTAGAAGCACGGTGGCTAGGAAAAACTCCCTAGAAAGGCCAAAACCTAGGAAGAAACCTAGAGAGGAACCAGGCTATGTGGGGTGGCCAGTTCTCTTCTGGCTGTGCCGGGTGGAGATTATAACAGAACATGGCCAAGATGTTCAAATGTTCATAAATGACCAGCATGGTCAAATAATAATAAGGCAGAACAGTTGAAACTGGAGCAGCAGCACGGCCAGGTGGACTGGGGACAGCAAAGAGTCATCATGTCAGGTAGTCCTGGGGCATGGTCCTAGGGCTCAGGTCCTCCGAGAGAGAGAAAGAAAGAGAGAAGGAGAGAATTAGAGAACGCACACTTAGATTCACACAGGATACCGAATAGGACAGGACAGGTACTCCAGATATAACAAACTGACCCTAGCCCCCCGACACATAAACTACTGCAGCATAAATACTGGAGGCTGAGACAGGAGGGGTCAGGAGACACTGTGGCCCCATCCGAGGACACCCCCGGACAGGGCCAAACAGGAAGGATATAACCCCACCCACTTTGCCAAAGCACAGCCCCCACACCACTAGAGGGATATCTTCAACCACCAACTTACCATCCTGAGACAAGGCTGAGTATAGCCCACAAAGATCTCCGCCATGGCACAACCCAAGGGGGGGCGCCAACCCAGACAGGATGACCACATCAGTGAATCAACCCACTCAGGTGACGCACCCCTTCCAGGGACGGCATGAGAGAGCCCCAGCAAGCCAGTGACTCAGCCCCTGTAATAGGGTTAGAGGCAGAGAATCCCAGTGGAAAGAGGGGAACCGGCCAGGCAGAGACAGCAAGGGCGGTTCGTTGCTCCAGAGCCTTTCCGTTCACCTTCCCACTCCTGGGCCAGACTACACTCAATCATATGACCCACTGAAGAGATGAGTCTTCAGTAAAGACTTAAAGGTTGAGACCGAGTTTGTGTCTCTGACATGGGTAGGCAGACCGTTCCATAAAAATGGAGCTCTATAGGAGAATGTGAGAATACCCATAATTATTGGGTATAGGTCTAATTCTGCTCTGCATGCATTATTTGGTGTTCTACGTTGTACACGGAGGATATTTTTGCAGAATTCTGCGTGCAGAGTCTCAATTTGGTGTTTGTCCCATTTTGTGAAGTCTTGGTTGGTGAGCGGACCCCAGACCTCACAACCATAAAGGGCAATGGGCTCAATGACTGATTCAAGTATTTTTAGCCAAATCCTAATTGGTATGTTGAAATGTATGTTCCTTTTGATGGCATAGAATGCCCTTCTTGCCTTGTCTCCCTCTCCCTCCCTCTCCCTCTCCCCTCTCTCTCTCTCTCTCTCTCTCTCTCTCTCCCCCTCTCTCTCTCTCTCTCTCTCTCTCTCTCTCCCCCTCTCCCTCTCTCTCTCTCTCTCTCTCTCTCTCTCTCTATGTTCCTTTGATACTAACCCCCCACTAACTACGCATAAATTAGAACTCAAAATACGAATAATAACGACGCATACATTAGTTCTGTTGTTGGTTGGTTGTTGATGTTTGAGTCGGCAGGGAGGCTCTGATCATGAGCATATGCAAATGAGAAAAGAAGGTAACTCTGTGTTTTAAATTTCACAAGTTTTCTTTGCCTATAATTTGCCGCGGTGACCCAAAAAAAGGATGTCCTAGATATTCTGTTGGGGGCAAAATATTTATTTTAGAAAAGATGAGAGAGTGAAGTGGGAGCTTCCTGTTGTGTGTGTGTGGGTGGGGGAGCTTCCTGTTGTGTGTGTGTGTGGGGGGGAGCTTCCTGTTGTGTGTGTGGGGGAGCTTCCTGTTGTGTGTGGGTGGGAGGGGGCTTCCTGTTGTGTGTGGGGGGGTGCTTCCTGTTGTGTGTGTGGGGAGCTTCCTGTTGTGTGTGTGTGGGGGGGCTTCCTGTTGTGTGTGGGTGGGGAGGGGGCTCCTATTGTGTGTGTGTGGGGGGGAGCTTCCTGTTGTGTGTGGGTGGGGGTGGGGGGCTTCCTCTTGTGTGTGTGGGGGAGGAGCTTCCTGTTGTGTGTGGGTGGGAGGGGGCTTCCTGTTGTGTGTGGGTGGGATGGGGGGCTTCCTGTTGTGTGTGTGGGGGAGCTTCCTGTTGTGTGTGGGTGGGAGGGGGGCTTCCTGTTGTGTGTGGGTGGGGTGGGGGGAGCTTCCTGTTGTGTGTGTGGGGGGCTTCCTGTTGTGTGTGGGTGGGGGGGGCTTCCTCTTATGTGTGTGGGGAGCTTCCTGTGTTGTGTGTGTGTGGGGGGGGGAGGGTGGGGGTTGGGGGAGCTTCCTGTTGTGTGTGTGTGGGGGGGCTTCCTGTTGTGTGTGTGGGGGGGAGTGAACGGGAGTGTGAGGGTTTTCTGTGTATTACGTATGGAGTGTTATTGTCTACGTTTCTCTCTACGTCCTCTGTGAGATAAGACAGTCCTGCCACATTGTACCAACACATAGCAATGCGTTTTATGATACTTGGCACACACACACAATTCAAATTGAAAATAACACCAGTGGTTATTTATAGGAGGGACACTGTAGTTGACATTGGACTAACACACATGCCAGACAAACACAGGTCAGACATTAAGTGAAGTATAGTCGATCCAACCGCAACAGCAGTTGAAGGTGTATTTCAGGAGGATGGCGCCATCTAGTGGTTAAAAGTAGCAGTACCATCAGAGAGCTCTATCAGTACCATAGAGATACTATTATAGATAAACCTCTCCTCAGGGACTCTATCAGTACTATAGATATATTATTATAGATAAACCTCTCCTCAGGGACTCCATCAGTACTATAGATATATTATTATAGATACACCTCTCCTCAGAGAGCTCTATCAGTACCATAGATATATTATTATAGATACACCTCTCCTCAGAGAGCTCCATCAGTACCATAGATATAATATTATAGATACACCTCTCCTCAGGGACTCCATCAGTACCATAGATATATTATTATAGATAAACCTCTCCTCAGGGACTCCATCAGTACTATAGATATATTATTATAGATACACCTCTCCTCAGGGACTCCATCAGTACCATAGAGATACTATTATAGATACACCTCTCCTCAGGGACTCCATCAGTACCATAGATATATTATTATAGATAAACCTCTCCTCAGGGACTCCATCAGTACTATAGATATATTATTATAGATAAACCTCTCCTCAGGGACTCCATCAGTACTATAGATATATTATTATAGATAAACCTCTCCTCAGGGACTCCATCAGTACTATAGATATATTATTATAGATAAACCTCTCCTCAGGGACTCCATCAGTACTATAGATATATTATTATAGATAAACCTCTCCTCAGAGAGCTCCATCAGTACCATAGATATATTATTATAGATAAACCTCTACTCAGGGACTCTATCAGTACTATAGATATATTATTATAGATAAACCTCTCCTCAGGGACTCTATCAGTACTATAGATATATTATTATAGATAAACCTCTCCTCATGGACTCTATCAGTACCATAGATATATTATTATAGATAAACCTCTCCTCAGAGCTCTATCAGTACTATAGATATATTATTATAGATAAACCTCTCCTCATGGACTCTATCAGTACCATAGATATATTATTATAGATAAACCTCTCCTCAGGGACTCCATCAGTACTATAGATATATTATTATAGATAAACCTCTCCTCAGGGACTCTATCAGTACCATAGATACAGTGGGGCAAAAAAGTATTTAGTCAGCCACCAATTGTGCAAGTTCTCCCACTTGAAAAGATGAGAGAAGCCTGTAATTTTCATCATAGGTACTCTTCAACTATGACATACAAAATGAGGAAAACAAATCCAGAAAATCACATTGTAGGATTTTTAATGAACTTATTTGCAAACTGTTTTCATTCTAGCAGGCCTATCTCTACGCCTAGGCAACTGTCTATTCTAGCAGCTCTGTCTCTATGTCTAGGCAACTGTTTTCATTCTAGCAGCCCTATCTCTACGTCTAGGCAACTGTGTCCATTCTAGCAGCCCCATATCTACGTCTAGGCAACTGTTTCCGTTCTAGCAGCTCTATCTCTATGTCTAGGCAACGGTCTATTCTAGCAGCTCTATCTCTATGTCTAGGAAACTGAATCCATTCTAGCAGCCCTATCTCTACATTTAGGCAACTGTTTCCGTTCTAGCAGCTCTATCTCTATGTCTAGGCAACTGAATCCATTCTAGCAGCCCTATCTCTACGTCTAGGCAACTGATTCCATTCTAGCAGCCCTATCTCTACATTCAGGCCTGCCTTCCTCACATCCTACCCCACAGTCGGCACACACACCTATAAAGATGAGAGACTATGAATTCTACCAACTCTATCTCTACATTCAGGCCTACCCCCCTACCCCACCTATAAAGATGAGAGACTATGAATTCTACCAACTCTATCTCTACATTCAGGCCTACCCCCCTACCCCACCTATAAAGATGAGAGACTGTCCATTCTACCAACTCTATCTCTACATTCAGGCCTACCCCCCTACCCCACCTATAAAGATGAGAGACTGTCCATTCTACCAACTCTATCTCTACATTCAGGCCTACTCCCCTACCCCACCTATAAAGATGAGAGACTGTCCATTCTACCAACTCTATCTCTACATTCAGGCCTACCCCCTACCCCACCTATAAAGATGAGAGACTGTCCATTCTACCAACTCTATCTCTACATTCAGGCCTACCCCCCTACCCCACCTATAAAGATGAGAGACTGTCCCTTCTACCAACTCTATCTCTACATTCAGGCCTACCCCCCTACCCCACCTATAAAGATGAGAGACTGTCCATTCTACCAACTCTATCTCTACACCTTTGCTTGCTGCAGCCTCTCCTATGCAGCCATGATCCCTGACCCCTCCTGTCTCAGCCTCCAGTATTTATGCTGCAGTAGTTTATGAGTCGGGGGGCTGGGGTCAGTTTGTTATATCTGGAGTACTTCTCCTGTCCTATACGGTGTCCTGTGTGAATTTAAGTGTGCTTTCTCTAATTCTCTCTTTCTCTCTGTCTTTCTCCCTCTTGGAGGACCTGAGCCCTAGGACCGTGCCCCAGGACTACCTGACATGATGACTCCTTGCTGTCCCCAGTCCACCTGGCCGTGCTGCTGCTCCAGTTTCAACTGTTCTGCCTTATTATTATTCGACCATGCTGGTCATGTTCTGTTATAATCTCCACCCGGCACAGCCAGAAGAGGACTGGCCACCCCACATAGCCTGGTTCCTCTCTAGGTTTCTTCCTAGGTTTTGGCCTTTCTAGGGAGTTTTTCCTAGCCACCGTGCTTCTACACCTGCATTGCTTGCTGTTTGGGGTTTTAGGCTGGGTTTCTGTACAGCACTTTGAGATATCAGCTGATGTACGAAGGGCTACATAAATGAATTTGATTTGATTTGATTTGATGATGGTTTAAGGGGACTGTGTCCAATCTACCTGCCCTATCTCTACGTTCTCTAACTCACAGCAGTCCTATCTCTACTGTAGCCTCTCTAACTCACAGCAGTCCTATCTCTACTGTAGCCTCTCTAACTCACAGCAGTCCTATCTCTACTGTAGCCTCTCTACCTCACAGCAGTCCTATCTCTACTGTAGCCTCTCTAACTCACAGCAGTCCTATCTCTACTGTAGCCTCTCTACCTCACAGCAGTCCTCTCTCTACTGTAGCCTCTCTACCTCACAGCAGTCCTATATCTACTGTAGCCTCTCTAACTCACAGCAGTCCTATCTCTACTGTAGCCTCCCTGACTCACAGCAGTCCTATCTCTACTGTAGCCTCTCTACCTCACACCAGTCCTATCTCTACTGTAGCCTCTCTACCTCACAGCAGTCCTATCTCTACTGTAGCCTCTCTACCTCACAGAAGTCCTATCTCTACTGTAGCCTCTCTACCTCACACTAGTCCTATCTCTACTGTAGCCTCTCTAACTCCCAGCAGTCCTATCTCTACTGTAGCCTCTCTAACTCACAGCAGTCCTATCTCTACTGTAGCCTCTCTAACTCACAGCAGTCCTATCTCTACTGTAGCCTCTCTACCTCACAGCAGTCCTATCTCTACTGTAGCCTCTCAAACTCACAGCAGTCCTCTCTCTACTGTAGCCTCTCTAACTCACAGCAGTCCTATCTCTATTGTAGCCTCTCTACCTCACACCAGTCCTATCTCTACTGTAGCCTCTCTAACTCACAGCAGTCCTATCTCTACTGTAGCCTCTCTACCTCACAGCAGTCCTATCTCTACTGTACCCTCTCTAACTCACAGCAGTCCTATCTCTACTGTAGCCTCCCTGACTCACAGCAGTCCTATCTCTACTGTAGCCTCCCTGACTCACAGCAGTCCTATCTCTACTGTAGGCTCTCTAACTCACAGCAGTCCTATCTCTACTGTAGGCTCTCTAACTCACAGCAGTCCTATCTCTACTGTAGCCTCTCTAACTCACAGCAGTCCTATCTCTACTGTAGCCTCTCTAACTCACAACAGTCCTATCTCTACTGTAGCCTCTCTAACTCACAGCAGTCCTATCTCTACTGTAGCCTCTCTAACTCACACCAGTCCTATCTCTACTGTAGCCTCTCTAACTCACAGCAGTCCTATCTCTACTGTAGCCTCCCTATCTCACAGCAGTCCTATCTCTACTGTAGCCTGTCTAACTCACACCAGTCCTATCTCTACTGTAGCCTCTCTACCTCACAGCAGTCCTATCTCTACTGTAGCCTCTCTAACTCACACCAGTCCTATCTCTACTGTAGCCTCTCTGACTCACAGCAGTCCTATCTCTACTGTAGCCTCTCTACCTCACAGCAGTCCTATCTCTACTGTAGCGTCCCTGACTCACACCAGTCCTATCTCTACTGTAGCCTCTCTAACTCACAGCAGTCCTATCTCTACTGTAGCCTCTCTAACTAACTCACAGCAGTCCTATCTCTACTGTAGCCTCTCTAACTCACACCAGTCCTATCTCTACTGTATTCTCTCTACCTCACAGCAGTCCTATCTCTACTGTAGCCTCTCTAACTCACAGCAGTCCTATCTCTACTGTAGCCTCTCTAACTCACACCAGTCCTATCTCTAATGTAGCCTCTCTAACTCACAGCAGTCCTATCTCTACTGTAGCCTCCCTGACTCACAGCAGTCCTATCTCTACTGTAGCCTCTCTAACTCACAGCAGTCCTATCTATACTGTAGCCTCTCTAACTCACACCAGTCCTATCTCTACTGTAGCCTCTCTAACTCACAGCAGTCCTATCTCTACTGTAGCCTCCCTATCTCACAGCAGTCCTATCTCTACTGTAGCCTCTCTAACTCACACCAGTCCTATCTCTACTGTAGCCTCTCTACCTCACAGCAGTCCTATCTCTACTGTAGCCTCTCTAACTCACACCAGTCCTATCTCTACTGTAGCCTCTCTGACTCACAGCAGTCCTATCTCTACTGTAGCATCTCTACCTCACAGCAGTCCTATCTCTACTGTAGCCTCCCTGACTCACATCAGCCCTATCTCTACTGTAGCGTCCCTGACTCACACCAGTCCTATCTCTACTGTAGCCTCTCTAACTCACAGCAGTCCTATCTCTACTGTAGCCTCTCTACCTCACAGCAGTCCTACCTCTACTGTAGCCTCCCTGACTCACAGCAGTCCTATCTCTACTGTACCCTCTCTAACTAACTCACAGCAGACCTATCTCTACTGTAGCCTCTCTAACTAACTCACAGCAGTCCTATCTCTACTGTAGCCTCTCTAACTCACACCAGTCCTATCTCTACTGTATTCTCTCTACCTCACAGCAGTCCTATCTCTACTGTAGCTTCTCTAACTCACAGCAGTCCTATCTCTAGTGTAGCCTCTCTAACTCACACCAGTCCTATCTCTACTGTAGCCTCTCTAACTCACAGCAGTCCTATCTCTACTGTAGCCTCCCTGACTCACAGCAGTCCTATCTCTACTGTAGCCTCTCTAACTCACAGCAGTCCTATCTCTACTGTAGCCTCTCTAACTCACAGCAGTCCTATCTCTACTATAGCCTCCCTATCTCACAGCAGTCCTATCTCTACTGTAGCCTCTCTAACTCACACCAGTCCTATCTCTACTGTAGCCTCTCTACCTCACAGCAGTCCTATCTCTACTGTAGCCTCTCTAACTCACACCAGTCCTATCTCTACTGTAGCCTCTCTGACTCACAGCAGTCCTATCTCTACTGTAGCCTCTCTACCTCACAGCAGTCCTATCTCTACTGTAGCCTCCCTGACTCACAGCAGTCCTACCTCTACTGTAGCCTCTCTAACTAACTCACAGCAGACCTATCTCTACTGTAGCCTCTCTAACTAACTCACAGCAGTCCTATCTCTACTGTAGCCTCTCTAACTCACAGCAGTCCTATCTCTACTGTATTCTCTCTACCTCACAGCAGTCCTATCTCTACTGTAGCCTCCCTGACTCACAGCAGTCCTATCTCTACTGTAGCCTCCCCAACTCACACAGTCCTATCTCTACTGTAGCCTCTCTACCTCACAGCAGTCCTATCTCTACTGTAGCCTCCCTGACTCACAGCAGTCCTACCTCTACTGTAGCCTCTCTAACTAACTCACAGCAGACCTATCTCTACTGTAGCCTCTCTAACTAACTCACAGCAGTCCTATCTCTACTGTAGCCTCTCTAACTCACAGCAGTCCTATGTCTACTGTATTCTCTCTACCTCACAGCAGTCCTATCTCTACTGTAGCCTCCCTGACTCACAGCAGTCCTATCTCTACTGTAGCCTCCCTGACTCACAGCAGTCCTATCTCTACTGTAGGCTCTCTAACTCACAGCAGTCCTATCTCTACTGTAGGCTCCCTGACTCACAGCAGTCCTATCTCTACTGTAGCCTCTCTAACTCACAGCAGTCCTCTCTCTACTGTAGCCTCTCTAACTCACAGCAGTCCTATCTCTATTGTAGCCTCTCTACTCACACTAACTCCTCGCTCACAGCAGTCCTATCTCTACTGTAGCCTCTCTACCTCACAGCAGTCCTATCTCTACTGTAGCCTCTCTATCTCACAGCAGTCCTATCTCTACTGTAGCGTCCCTGACTCACAGCAGTCCTATCTCTACTGTAGCCTCCCCAACTCACACAGTCCTATCTCTACTGTAGCCTCTCTACCTCACAGCAGTCCTATCTCTACTGTAGCCTCCCTGACTCAGCAGTCCTACCTCTACTGTAGCCTCTCTAACTAACTCACAGCAGACCTATCTCTACTGTAGCCTCTCTAACTAACTCACAGCAGTCCTATCTCTACTCCTCTCTACACAGCAGTCCTATCTCTACTGTAGCCTCTCTATCTCACACAGTCCTATCTCACTGCACTCACAGTCCTATCTCTACTGTAGCCTCCCCAACTCACACAGTCCTATCTCTACTGTAGCCTCTCTACCTCACAGCAGTCCTATCTCTACTGTAGCCTCCCTGACTCACAGCAGTCCTACCTCTACTGTAGCCTCTCTAACTAACTCACAGCAGACCTATCTCTACTGTAGCCTCTCTAACTAACTCACAGCAGTCCTATCTCTACTGTAGCCTCTCTAACTCACAGCAGTCCTATCTCTACTGTAGCTCTCTAGCAGTCCTATCTCTACTGTAGCCTCCCTGACTCACAGCAGTCCTATCTCTACTGTAGCCTCCCAACTCACACAGTCCTATCTCTACTGTAGCCTCTCTACCTCACAGCAGTCCTATCTCTACTGTAGCCTCCCTGACTCACAGCAGTCCTACTCTACTGTAGCCTCTCTAACTAACTCACAGCAGTCCTATCTCTACTGTAGCCTCTCTAACTCTCACAGCAGTCCTATCTCTACTGTAGCCTCTCTAACTCACAGCAGTCCTATCTCTACTGTAGCTCTCTGACCTCACAGCAGTCCTATCTCTACTGTAGCCTCCCTGACTCACAGCAGTCCTATCTCTACTGTAGCCTCCCTGACTCACAGCAGTCCTATCTCTACTGTAGGCTCTCTAACTCACAGCAGTCCTATCTCTACTGTAGGCTCCCTGACTCACAGCAGTCCTATCTCTACTGTAGCCTCTCTAACTCACAGCAGTCCTCTCTCTACTGTAGCCTCTCTAACTCACAGCAGTCCTATCTCTATTGTAGCCTCTCTACCTCACACCAGTCCTATCTCTACTGTAGCCTCTCTCACTCACAGCAGTCCTATCTCTACTGTAGCCTCTCTACCTCACAGCAGTCCTATCTCTACTGTAGCCTCTCTATCTCACAGCAGTCCTATCTCTACTGTAGCGTCCCTGACTCACAGCAGTCCTATCTCTACTGTAGCCTCCCCAACTCACACAGTCCTATCTCTACTGTAGCCTCTCTACCTCACAGCAGTCCTACCTCTACTGTAGCCTCTCTAACTAACTCACAGCAGACCTATCTCTACTGTAGCCTCTCTAACTAACTCACAGCAGTCCTATCTCTACTGTAGCCTCTCTAACTCACAGCAGTCCTATCTCTACTGTATTCTCTCTACCTCACAGCAGTCCTATCTCTACTGTAGCCTCTCTAACTCACAGCAGTCCTATCTCTACTGTAGCCTCTCTACCTCACAGCAGTCCTATCTCTACTGTAGCCTCTCTAACTCACAGCAGTCCTCTCTCTACTGTAGCCTCTCTAACTCACAGCAGTCCTATCTCTATTGTAGCCTCTCTACCTCACACCAGTCCTATCTCTACTGTAGCCTCTCTCACTCACAGCAGTCCTATCTCTACTGTAGCCTCTCTACCTCACAGCAGTCCTATCTCTACTGTAGCCTCTCTATCTCACAGCAGTCCTATCTCTACTGTAGCGTCCCTGACTCACAGCAGTCCTATCTCTACTGTAGCCTCCCCAACTCACACAGTCCTATCTCTACTGTAGCCTCTCTACCTCACAGCAGTCCTATCTCTACTGTAGCCTCCCTGACTCACAGCAGTCCTACCTCTACTGTAGCCTCTCTAACTAACTCACAGCAGACCTATCTCTACTGTAGCCTCTCTAACTAACTCACAGCAGTCCTATCTCTACTGTAGCCTCTCTAACTCACAGCAGTCCTATCTCTACTGTATTCTCTCTACCTCACAGCAGTCCTATCTCTACTGTAGCCTCCCTGACTCACAGCAGTCCTATCTCTACTGTAGCCTCCCCAACTCACACAGTCCTATCTCTACTGTAGCCTCTCTACCTCACAGCAGTCCTATCTCTACTGTAGCCTCCCTGACTCACAGCAGTCCTACCTCTACTGTAGCCTCTCTAACTAACTCACAGCAGACCTATCTCTACTGTAGCCTCTCTAACTAACTCACAGCAGTCCTATCTCTACTGTAGCCTCTCTAACTCACAGCAGTCCTATCTCTACTGTATTCTCTCTACCTCACAGCAGTCCTATCTCTACTGTAGCCTCCCTGACTCACAGCAGTCCTATCTCTACTGTAGCCTCCCTGACTCACAGCAGTCCTATCTCTACTGTAGCCTCTCTAACTCACAGCAGTCCTATCTCTACTGTAGCCTCTCTATCTCACAGCAGTCCTATCTCTACTGTAGCCTCTCTACCTCACAGCAGTCCTATCTCTACTGTAGCCTCTCTAACTCACAGCAGTCCTCTCTCTACTGTAGCCTCTCTAACTCACAGCAGTCCTATCTCTATTGTAGCCTCTCTACCTCACACCAGTCCTATCTCTACTGTAGCCTCTCTAACTCACAGCAGTCCTATCTCTACTGTAGCCTCTCTACCTCACAGCAGTCCTATCTCTACTGTACCCTCTCTAACTCACAGCAGTCCTATCTCTACTGTAGCCTCCCTGACTCACAGCAGTCCTATCTCTACTGTAGCCTCCCTGACTCACAGCAGTCCTATCTCTACTGTAGGCTCTCTAACTCACAGCAGTCCTATCTCTACTGTAGGCTCTCTAACTCACAGCAGTCCTATCTCTACTGTAGCCTCTCTAACTCACAGCAGTCCTATCTCTACTGTAGCCTCTCTAACTCACAGCAGTCCTATCTCTACTGTAGCCTCTCTAACTCACAGCAGTCCTATCTCTACTGTAGCCTCTCTAACTCACACCAGTCCTATCTCTACTGTAGCCTCTCTAACTCACAGCAGTCCTATCTCTACTGTAGCCTCCCTATCTCACAGCAGTCCTATCTCTACTGTAGCCTCTCTAACTCACGCCAGTACTATCTCTACTGTAGCCTCCCTGACTCACAGCAGTCCTATCTCTACTGTAGCCTCTCTAACTCACAGCAGTCCTATCTCTACTGTAGCCTCTCTAACTCACAGCAGTCCTATCTCTACTGTAGCCTCTCTAACTCACACCAGTCCTATCTCTACTGTAGCCTCTCTAACTCACAGCAGTCCTATCTCTAATGTAGCCTCCCTATCTCACAGCAGTCCTATCTCTACTGTAGGCTCTCTAACTCACAGCAGTCCTATCTCTGCTGTAGGCTCCCTGACTCACAGCAGTCCTATCTCTACTGTAGCCTCTCTAACTCACAGCAGTCCTATCTCTACTGTAGCCTCTCTAACTCACAGCAGTCCTATCTCTACTGTAGCCTCTCTACCTCACAGCAGTCCTATCTCTACTGTAGCCTCTCTAACTCACAGCAGTCCTCTCTCTACTGTAGCCTCTCTAACTCACAGCAGTCCTATCTCTACTGTAGCCTCTCTATCTCACAGCAGTCCTATCTCTACTGTAGCCTCTCTAACTCACACCAGTCCTATCTCTACTGTAGCCTCTCTACCTCACAGCAGTCCTATCTCTACTGTAGCCTCTCTAACTCACACCAGTCCTATCTCTACTGTAGCCTCCCTGACTCACAGCAGTCCTACCTCTACTGTAGCCTCTCTAACTAACTCACAGCAGACCTATCTCTACTGTAGCGTCTCTAACTAACTCACATCAGTCCTATCTCTACTGTAGCCTCTCTAACTCACAGCAGTCCTATCTCTACTGTATTCTCTCTACCTCACAGCAGTCCTATCTCTACTGTAGCCTCCCTGACTCACAGCAGTCCTATCTCTACTGTAGCCTCCCTGACTCACAGCAGTCCTATCTCTACTGTAGCCTCTCTAACTCACAGCAGTCCTATCTCTACTGTAGCCTCTCTAACTCACAGCAGTCCTATCTCTACTGTAGCCTCTCTACCTCACAGCAGTCCTATCTCTACTGTAGCCTCTCTAACTCACAGCAGTCCTCTCTCTGTAGCCTCTCTAACTCACAGCAGTCCTATCTCTATGTAGCCTCTCTACCTCACACCAGTCCTATCTCTACTGTAGCCTCTCTCTAACTCACAGCAGTCCTATCTCTACTGTAGCCTCTCTACCTCACAGCAGTCCTATCTCTACTGTACCCTCTCTAACTCACAGCAGTCCTATCTCTACTGTAGCCTCCCTGACTCACAGCAGTCCTATCTCTACTGTAGCCTCCCTGACTCACAGCAGTCCTATCTCTACTGTAGGCTCTCTAACTCACAGCAGTCCTATCTCTACTGTAGGCTCTCTAACTCACAGCAGTCCTATCTCTACTGTAGCCTCTCTAACTCACAGCAGTCCTATCTCTACTGTAGCCTCTCTAACTCACAGCAGTCCTATCTCTACTGTAGCCTCTCTAACTCACAGCAGTCCTATCTCTACTATAGCCTCTCTAACTCACACCAGTCCTATCTCTACTGTAGCCTCTCTAACTCACAGCAGTCCTATCTCTACTGTAGCCTCCCTATCTCACAGCAGTCCTATCTCTACTGTAGCCTCTCTAACTCACACCAGTCCTATCTCTACTGTAGCCTCTCTACCTCACAGCAGTCCTATCTCTACTGTAGCCTCTCTAACTCACACCAGTCCTATCTCTACTGTAGCCTCTCTGACTCACAGCAGTCCTATCTCTACTGTAGCCTCTCTACCTCACAGCAGTCCTATCTCTACTGTAGCGTCCCTGACTCACACCAGTCCTATCTCTACTGTAGCCTCTCTAACTCACAGCAGTCCTATCTCTACTGTAGCCTCTCTACCTCACAGCAGTCCTATCTCTACTGTAGCCTCCCTGACTCACAGCAGTCCTATCTCTAATGTATTCTCTAACTAACTCACAGCAGACCTATCTCTACTGCTAGCCTCTCTAACTCACACCAGTCCTATCTCTACTGTATTCTCTCTACCTCACAGCAGTCCTATCTCTACTGTAGCCTCTCTAACTCACAGCAGTCCTATCTCTACTGTAGCCTCTCTAACTCACACCAGTCCTATCTCTACTGTAGCCTCTCTAACTCACAGCAGTCCTATCTCTACTGTAGCCTCCCTGACTCACAGCAGTCCTATCTCTACTGTAGCCTCTCTAACTCACAGCAGTCCTATCTCTACTGTATTCTCTCTACCTCACAGCAGTCCTATCTCTACTGTAGCCTCCCTGACTCACATCAGTCCTATCTCTACTGTAGCGTCCCTGACTCACACCAGTCCTATCTCTACTGTAGCCTCTCTAACTCACAGCAGTCCTATCTCTACTGTAGCCTCTCTACCTCACAGCAGTCCTATCTCTACTGTAGCCTCCCTGACTCACAGCAGTCCTATCTCTACTGTAGCCTCTCTAACTAACTTACAGCAGTCCTATCTCTACTGTAGCCTCTCTAACTCACACCAGTCCTATCTCTACTGTATTCTCTCTAACTCACACCAGTCCTATCTCTACTGTAGGCTCTCTAACTCACACCAGTCCTATCTCTACTGTAGCCTCTCTAACTCACAGCAGTCCTATCTCTACTGTAGCCTCTCTAACTCACAGCAGTCCTATCTCCTCCCTACTGTAGCCTCCTAACTCAGCAGTCCTATCTCTACTGTAGCCTCTCTACCTCACAGCAGTCCTATCTCTACTGTAGCCTCTTAACTCACAGCAGTCCTATCTCTACTGTAGCCTCCTAACTCACATCAGTCCTATCTCTACTGTAGCCTCTCTACCTCACAGCAGTCCTATCTCTACTGTAGCCTCTCTAACTCACAGCAGTCCTATCTCTACTGTAGCCTCCTACTCACAGCAGTCTATCTCTACTGTAGCCTCTCTAACTCACAGCAGTCCTATCTCTACTGTAGCCTCTCTAACTCACAGCAGTCCTATCTCTACTGTAGCCTCTCTAACTAAAAGCAGTCCTATCTCTACTGTAGCCTCCCTATCTCACAGCAGTCATATCTCTACTGTAGCCTCTCTAACTCACACCAGTCCTATCTCTACTGTAGCCTCTCTACCTCACAGCAGTCCTATCTCTAATGTAGCCTCTCTAACTCACACCAGTCCTATCTCTACTGTAGCCTCTCTCACTCACAGCAGTCCTATCTCTACTGTAGCCTCTCTAACTAACTCACAGCAGACCTATCTCTACTGTAGCCTCTCTAACTAACTTACAGCAGTCCTATCTCTACTGTAGCCTCTCTAACTCACACCAGTCCTATCTCTACTGTATTCTCTCTAACTCACACCAGTCCTATCTCTACTGTAGGCTCTCTAACTCACACCAGTCCTATCTCTACTGTAGCCTCTCTAACTCACAGCAGTCCTATCTCTACTGTAGCCTCTCTAACTCACAGCAGTCCTATCTCTACTGTAGCCTCCCTAACTCACAGCAGTCCTATCTCTACTGTAGCCTCTCTACCTCACAGCAGTCCTATCTCTACTGTAGCCTCTAACTCACAGCAGTCCTATCTCTACTGTAGCCTCCCTAACTCACATCAGTCCTATCTCTACTGTAGCCTCTCTACCTCACAGCAGTCCTATCTCTACTGTAGCCTCTCTAACTCACAGCAGTCCTATCTCTACTGTAGCCTCCCTGACTCACAGCAGTACTATCTCTACTGTAGCCTCTCTAACTCACAGCAGTCCTATCTCTACTGTAGCCTCTCTAACTCACAGCAGTCCTATCTCTACTGTAGCCTCTCTAACTAAAACCAGTCCTATCTCTACTGTAGCCTCCTAACTCACAGCAGTCCTATCTCTACTGTAGCCTCTAACTCACACCAGTCCTATCTCTACTGTAGCCTCTCTACCTCACAGCAGTCCTATCTCTACTGTAGCCTCTCTAACTCACACCAGTCCTATCTCTACTGTAGCCTCTCTAACTCACACTCAGTCCTATCTCTACTGTAGCCTTCTCTACCTCACAGCAGTCCTATCTCTACTGTAGCCTCTCTACTCACAGCAGTCCTATATCTACTGTAGCCTCTCTGACTCACAGCAGTCCTATCTCTACTGTAGCCTCCCTGACTCACAGCAGTCCTATCTCTACTGTAGCCTCTCTACCTCACACCAGTCCTATCTCTACTGTAGCCTCTCTAACTCACACCAGTCCTATCTCTACTGTAGCCTCTCTACCTCACAGTCCCTATCTCTACTGTAGCCTCTCTACCTCACAGCAGTCCTATCTCTACTGTAGCCTCTCAAACTCACAGCAGTCTCTCTCTACTGTAGCGTCTCTAACTCACAGCAGTCCTATCTCTACTGTAGCCTCTCTAACTCACAGCAGTCCTATCTCTACTGTAGCCTCTCTACCTCACTCCTATCTCTACCCTCCCTGACTCACAGCAGTCCTCTCTCTACTGTAGCCTCTCTAACTCTCACAGCAGACCTATCTCCTACTGTAGCCTCTCTAACTAACTCACAGCAGTCCTATCTCTACTGTAGCCTCTCTAACTCAGCAGTCCTATCTCTACTGTATTCTCTCTACCTCACAGCAGTCCTATCTCTACTGTAGCCTCTCTAACTCAACTCATCTCTACTGTAGCCTCTCTAACTCACACCAGTCCTATCTCTACTGTAGGCTCTCTAACTCACCAGTCCTATCTCTGTAGCCTCTCTAACTCACAGCAGTCCTATCTCTACTGTAGCCTCTCTAACTCACAGCAGTCTATCTCTACTGTGGCCTCTCTAACTCACAGCAGTCCTATCTCTACTGTAGCCTCTCTACCTCACAACAGTCCTATCTCTACTGTGGCCTCTCTACCTCACAGCAGTCCTATCTCTACTGTAGCCTCTCTAACTCCCAGCAGTCCTATCTACTGTAGCCTCCCCTGACTCACAGCAGTCCTATCTCTACTGTA
>NC_088413.1:8081420-8084651 GCF_034236695.1 Oncorhynchus nerka | reverse complement strand
ATAGATTAACTGTAAAGAAGACAACTGGACTAGATTAACTGTAAGGAAGCACAACTGACCAGATTAACTGTAAAGAAGACAACTGGACTAGATTAACTGTAAAGATGACAACTGGAGTAGATTAACTGTAAAGAAGACAACTGGACCAGATTAACTGTAAAGAAGACAACTGGACCAGATTAACTGTAAAGAATACAACTGGACTAGATTAAATGTAAAGATGACAACTGAGTAGATTAACTGTAAAGAACACAACTGACTAGATTAACTGTAGATACAACTGACCAGATTAACTGTAAAGAAGACAACTGAGAGATTAACTGTAAAGAAGACAACACCATGTTATATTTTTTGAAAATGCTTTATTTATCTAGTTAACCACTATAAATACAACAAGCTGAAAAATAACCAGGAGCATAGAAAACCAGGTCCCTGGTCTAAACAGGGACAGCAGGAGCATGAAAACGGTCCTATAAACAGGACAGCGAACCGGCAGTCCCTGGTCTAAACAGGGACAGCAGGAGCATAGAAAACCGGTCCCTGGTCTAACCAGGGACACCAGGAGCATAGAAAACCGGTCCCAGGTCTAACCAGGGACACCGGAGCATAGAAACCCGGTCCCAGGTCTCAAACAGGGACACCAGGAGCACAGAAAACCGGTTCCATGTCACCAGGAGCACAGTTTGGCAATAAGGCACACTAAGAAAAGTTTACAGTGTTATTATTAATAATGTTATTTCTTTAACGTGTTGTTCTGTTGGAGATGGAGACGACATGCCAGGTGTTCAAACCTACAGGTGGGGGCGGGGGGTGTCTGAAGGGGGTGGGGTGGGATGTGATGAGGAGGTGAAGTGGCAGCGTAGTGTGTAGAGTCGCGGCGGTGGATGAGGAGCGTCTGCTAAATGACTTAAATGTAAATGTAAAATGTGAAGGGTGAGAGGGAGTGGAGGGTGTGTGAGGGAGGGAGTGGAGGGTGTGAGGGGAGGGGGTGAGGGAGGGTGTGTGAGGGAGTGGAGGGTGTGTGTGAGGGAGGGAGTGGAGGGTGTGAGGGAGGAGGGGGTGAGGGAGTGTGTGTGAGGGAGTGGAGGGTGTGTGAGGGAGGGTGGAGGGTGTGAGGGAGGAGGGGGTGAGGGAGGGTGTGTGAGGGAGTGGAGGGTGTGTGTGAGGAGGGAGTGGAGGGTGTGAGGGAGGGAGGAGGAGGGGTGAGGGAGGGTGTGTGAGGAGTGGAGGGTGTGAGGGAGGAGGGAGGAGGGAGGAGTGAGGGTGTGTGTGAGGGAGTGGAGGGTGTGAGGGAGGGAGGAGGGGGTGAGGGAGGGTGTGTGAGGAGTGGAGGGTGTGAGGGAGGGGGTGAGGGAGGGGGTGTGTGTTTGATGGGGGTGTGAGGGAGGGGGGGGGGGTCGGTAGAGGCCAGTTTCACTCAGCTCTGTTAATTCTGGATGGCTCCATAGACCTCCACACAAAACAGCCTGATATCTCTGTCCTCCCACTAAACACAACAACCAACACAAAAACAACAAATTCTACATTACATTGTTAACATAATACACCAAATTACATCACAAATTTAAAATGTTCAAACTAATTGGACATGTTTTGTTTGAGAAGAAAAAAAAACAAGTTTTTAAAATGTATTTTAGTTTGATCTCTAAACTCTATTTAAAGGAAAGATGTTTACTCTTGGAATATATTATCTGACGTCATAAACAACAACACATAATGAATATATTAAATATATCCTGACTTCTTGTCATCATAAAACAACGCAATAAAAGTTACTCGTCGGTATTTAATGAAATTCAGTTTTTCTTGAGAGAGAGAGAGAGAGAGAGAGGGCTCTTTACAGGCCAGAGAGAGAGAGAGAGAGAGAGAAGAGAGAGAGAGAGAGAGAGAAACTCTTACAGGCCAGAGAGAGAGAGAGAGAGAAGAGAGAGAGAGAGGAGCAGAGAGAAGACAAGAGAGACAGAGAGAGAGAGAGACAGAGAGAGAAACCCTTTACAGGCCAGAGTCAGAGAGAGAGAGAGAGAGAGAGAGAGAGAGAGAGAGAGAGAGAGAGAGAGAGAGAGACAGAGAGAGAGAGAGAGAGAGAGAGAGAGAGAGAGAGAGAGAGAGAGAGAGAGGGGCTCTTTAAAGGCCAGACAGAGAGAGAAAGAGAGAGACAGAGAGAGAGAGAGAGAGAGGGAGGGGCTCTTTAAAGGCCAGAGAGAGAGAGAGAGAGAGAGAGAGAGAGAGAGAGAGAGAGAGAGAGAGAGGGAGGGGCTCTTTAAAGGCCAGACAGAGAGACAGTTGGGCCTGATATTCCAAAAATACTGTTGAATCCATTTTACATCCCAACTGCTTATCTCCTTCAAGTTCACCAGCATCAACACAACTAACACCCCCACTACAAATAAAGACAAATACTACATGAACCCAAAAGACTTCGACAGAGACATGGACGGACAAGCTAAGCTGTCTGTCATACAGGTGGGTGTGAAAAGAGATACTAGGACGGCAACATGTAGTTGAGAGGTTCTCTCTCTCTCTTCTTCTCTCCACCAACAAACAAACATTTGTAGTTTGAGGTTCTCTCTCTCTCTCTTCTTCTCTCCACCAACAAACAAACATTTGTAGTTTAAGGTTCTCTCTCTCTCTTCTTCTCTCCACCAACAAACAAACTTCTTCTCTCCACCAACAAACACACATTTGTCAGCCTCGTGTAGCAGCTTTTTTTGATGTTGTTTTCACGTTGGATGTGGAGGCTGATGTGTGTTAGTTACTAGCAGGTCAGGTCAGCCTGACAGGAGTTACAGGGGAACTGTGAGGGGGTAGGGAGAACCTGTGTGTGTTAGTTACTAGCAGGTCAGGTCAGCCTGACAGGAGTTACAGGGGAGCTGTGAGGGGGTAGGGAGAACCTGTGTGTGTTAGTTACTAGCAGGTCAAGTCAGCCTGACAGGAGTTACAGGGGAGCTGTGAGGGTGTAGGGAGAACCTGTGTCTGTGTCTCTAAGGCTCCAGTTGTTTTCACGTTGGATGTGGAGGCTGATGTGTGTTAGTTACTAGCAGGTCAGGTCAGCCTGAGTTATAGCTACAGGGGAACTGTGAGGGGGTAGAGAGAACCTGTGTGTGTTAGTTACTAGCAGGCCAGGTCAGCCTGAGTTATAGCTACAGAGGAACTGTGAGGGGGTAGGGAGAACCTGTGTGTGTTAGTTACTAGCAGTTACTAGCAGGTCAGGTCAGCCTGACAGGAGTTACA
>NC_088413.1:8057774-8080920 GCF_034236695.1 Oncorhynchus nerka | reverse complement strand
CCTGGAGAGAGACCCTCCTATTGGTCCAACCCTGTTCCTGGAGAGAGACCCTCCTATTGGTCCAACCCTGTTCCTCCTGGAGAGAGACCCTCCTATTGGTCCAACCCTGTTCCTGGAGAGAGACCCTCCTATTGGTCCAACCCTGTTCCTGGAGAGAGACCCTCCCATTGGTCCAACCCTGTTCCTGGAGAGAGACCCTCCTATTGGTCCAACCCTGTTCCTGGAGAGACCCTCCTATTGGTCCAACCCTGTTCCTGGAGAGAGACCCTCCTATTGGTCCAACCCTGTTCCTGGAGAGAGACCTTCCTATTGGTCCAACCCTGTTCCAGACCCTCCTATTGGTCCAACCCTGTTCCTGGAGAGAGACCCTCCTATTGGTCCAACCCTGTTCCTGGAGAGAGACCCTCCTATTGGTCCAACCCTGTTCCTGGAGAGAGACCCTCCTATTGGTCCAACCCTGTTCCTGGAGAGAGACCCTCCTATTGGTCCAACCCTGTTCCTGGAGAGAGACCTTCCTATTGGTCCAACCCTGTTCCTGGAGAGAGACCTTCCTATTGGTCCAACCCTGTTCCTGGAGAGAGACCCTCCTATTGGTCCAACCCTGTTCCTGGAGAGAGACCTTCCTAGAGGGTAGTAGTGCTGCAGTAACAGTGTTGACCACTAGAGGGTAGTAGTGCTGCAGTAACAGTGTTGACCACTAGAGGGTAGTAGTGCTGCAGTAACAGTGTTGACCACTAGAGGGTAGTAGTGCTGCAGTAACAGTGTTGACCACTAGAGGGTAGTAGTGCCCTGTAGTAGATGTCTGCAGAGAGGAAGAGGGTTTCAGAAAATACTAAAACCAGAAATAATATATCCGTGCTCCTACATCTGCATCGTTTCCTGTTTGGGGTTTTAGGCTGGGTTTCTATTGAGTACTTTGTGACATCAACTGACGTAAGAAGGGCTTTTATAAATACATTTCATTGATTGATAATACCACGAAGTGAGTCACTTTCTCATTGACCTCCATTAAAAAAATAAAAAAGACAAATTTGGTTTCAACAACAAATGTAATTGCTAGTTTGCTCAAATAGAAGTTCCGTAATGCTTAGTTTTTTGTTTAGTGGCATTTCCGGCAACTTTTTCGGCAAAAAAAAACACATTTACATCAGGAGTTGTGCCTCTTGTTTACACGTGTCTCTGACCTCTCATTGGCTAGAATGATCCCACCTGATCTCGCCTCCCTTCCATCTTTGAGAACATGTGTTTTCATTATTAGAGCTGTCACTCGACTATCTTGTCAATATAAGAGATAATATTTGATGTATTGTATTAAATGTCATCAAATAAATTACATGAATTGTCTGGAGATCATCTGGTTTCATCTTTTTCTGTCTAAATCACTTTTACTAGATCATCTGATATTCTAGATCAGTTAGTTTTGTCTAGTGTAGATGTTTCTAGCTCGATGTCTGCCTGTCTCTCCCTGGCTCCTCTAGCTAGCTCGCTGTCTCCCTGGCTCCTCTAGCCAGCTCGCTGTCTCCCTGTCTCTCTCCTTAGCTTCTTGATGTCTCTAGTTTTCATTCGCTCTTCTCGCTCCCTAGCCTCTCTTCCTACATTCCTTTCCTTCACTGCCTACCTTTCCTTCCTCCATAGCTCCTTCTCTCAAGCTATCTAGCTCCTCCTCTTTAGCATAGCTCCTCCCCTCCAGTAAACCACTTACTGCCCGTTACATCCCCTCCCTCTGTGTACCTCTCAGAAACCAGGTGGGGGAGGGACACAGAAACAGCCAGGAAATAGTCCCTTCCAAACTAGGGATTTCCTGGCTAATTGTATGTGAGTCCCCATTGAGTCCCCATTGAGACCAGGGTGTTTTCACAAGGGGGAGCCTTGTGAAAACATATGCATATTTATATATATATATACATTATATATTATATATACATATAACATATACAATTTATTAAAATAAATCAATTACAATATAAAAGCAGTCCAACACAAATATTATAGAAAAACTTTTACATTCCTTAGTAAGATGGTCCAGTTGGCCCGAGCAGCACCAGAACATCCAATTGTAATGTATTTTGTAGTTGGTTCCAGCGATGAGGTGCTTAAAAGCTGAGTTTGGGAACCTCAACGGGTTTGGTATTATGTTTTTTTATAGTTGAACGAGGAAAGTTAGGTCAGTTTGTGTCGATTGTGTATTAAGAGAGTTCTTGAAACAAACAGGATAATGAAGTGATCTACGGGACATTTAATGAGGACTAGCCAACCTTTTAATACAGTATGTAGTGGTGAGTATTAACACTGAAGACCAGCCAGCCTTTTAATACAGTATGTAGTGGTGAGTATTAACACTGAAGACCAGCCAACCTTTTAATACAGTATGTAGTGGTGAGTATTAACACTGAAGACCAGCCAACCTTTTAATACAGTATGTAGTGGTATTAACACTGAGGACCAGCCAACATTTTAATACAGTATGTAGTGGTGAGTATTAACACTGAGGACCAGCCAGCCTTTTAATACAGTATGTAGTGGTATTAACACTGAAGACCAGCCAACCTTTTAATACAGTATGTAGTGGTATTAACACTGAGGACCAGCCAACCTTTTAATACAGTATGTAGTGGTATTAACACTGAGGACCAGCCAACCTTTTAATACAGTATGTAGTGGTGAGTATTAACACTGAGGACCAGCCAACCTTTTAATACAGTATGTAGTGGTATTAACACTGAGGACCAGCCAACCTTTTAATACAGTATGTAGTGGTGAGTATTAACACTGAGGACCAGCCAACCTTTTAATACAGTATGTAGTGGTATTAACACTGAGGACCAGCCAGCCTTTTAATACAGTATGTAGTGGTGAGTATTAACACTGAGGACCAGCCAACCTTTTAATACAGTATGTAGTGGTATTAACACTGAGGACCAGCCAACCTTTTAATACAGTATGTAGTGGTGAGTATTAACACTGAGGACCAGCCAACCTTTTAATACAGTATGTAGTGGTGAGTATTAACACTGAGGACCAGCCAACCTTTTAATACAGTATGTAGTGGTGAGTATTAACACTGAGGACCAGCCAACCTTTTAATACAGTATGTAGTGGTGTTAACACTGAGGACCAGCCAACCTTTTAATACAGTATGTAGTGGTATTAACACTGAAGACCAGCCAACCTTTTAATACAGTATGTAGTGGTGAGTATTAACACTGAGGACCAGCCAACCTTTTAATACAGTATGTAGTGGTATTAACACTGAGGACCAGCCAACCTTTTAATACAGTATGTAGTGGTATTAACACTGAGGACCAGCCAACCTTTTAATACAGTATGTAGTGGTGAGTATTAACACTGAGGACCAGCCAACCTTTTAATACAGTATGTAGTGGTATTAACACTGAGGACCAGCCAACCTTTTAATACAGTATGTAGTGGTATTAACACTGAGGACCAGCCAACCTTTTAATACAGTATGTAATTAACACTGAGGACCAGCCAACCTTTTAATACAGTATGTAGTGGTGAGTATTAACACTGAGGACCAGCCAACCTTTTAATACAGTATGTAGTGGTATTAACACTGAGGACCAGCCAACCTTTTAATACAGTATGTAGTGGTATTAACACTGAGGACCAGCCAACCTTTTAATACAGTATGTAGTGGTGAGTATTAACACTGAGGACCAGCCAACCTTTTAATACAGTATGTAGTGGTGTTAACACTGAGGACCAGCCAACCTTTTAATACAGTATGTAGTGGTATTAACACTGAGGACCAGCCAACCTTTTAATACAGTATGTAGTGGTGTTAACACTGAGGACCAGCCAATCTTTTAATACAGTATGTAGTGGTGAGTATTAACACTGAGGACCAGCCAACCATTTAATACAGTATGTAGTGGTGAGTATTAACACTGAAGACCAGCCAACCTTTTAATACAGTATGTAGTGGTATTAACACTGAGGACCAGCCAACCTTTTAAAACAGTATGTAGTGGTGTTAACACTGAAGACCAGCCAACCTTTTAATACAGTATGTAGTGGTATTAACACTGAGGACCAGCCAACCTTTTAATACAGTATGTAGTGGTATTAACACTGAGGACCAGCCAACCTTTTAATACAGTATGTAGTGGTATTAACACTGAGGACCAGCCAACCTTTTAATACAGTATGTAGTGGTATTAACACTGAGGACCAGCCAACCTTTTAATACAGTATGTAGTGGTGAGTATTAACACTGAGGACCAGCCAACCTTTTAATACAGTATGTAGTGGTATTAACACTGAGGACCAGCCAACCTTTTAATACAGTATGTAGTGGTATTAACACTGAGGACCAGCCAGCCTTTTAATACAGTATGTAGTGGTATTAACACTGAGGACCAGCCAACCTTTTAATACAGTATGTAGTGGTGAGTATTAACACTGAGGACCAGCCAACCTTTTAATACAGTATGTAGTGGTATAACACTGAGGACCAGCCAACCTTTTAATACAGTATGTAGTGGTGAGTATTAACACTGAGGACCAGCCAACCTTTTAATACAGTATGTAGTGGTGAGTATTAACACTGAGGACCAGCCAACCTTTTAATACAGTATGTAGTGGTATTAACATTGAGGACCAGCCTTTTAATACAGTATGTAGTGGTATTAACACTGAGGACCAGCCAACCTTTTAATACAGTATGTATTGGTGAGTATTAACACTGAGGACCAGCCAATCTTTTAATACAGTATGTAGTGGTGAGTATTAACACTGAGGACCAGCCAGCCTTTTAGTACAGTATGTAGTGGTATTAACACTGAAGACCAGCCAACCTTTTAATACAGTATGTAGTGGTGAGTATTAACACTGAGGACCAGCCAACCTTTTAATACAGTATGTAGTGGTATTAACACTGAGGACCAGCCAACCTTTTAATACAGTATGTAGTGGTATTAACACTGAGGACCAGCCAACCTTTTAATACAGTATGTAGTGGTGAGTATTAACACTGAGGACCAGCCAACCTTTTAATACAGTATGTAGTGGTATTAACACTGAGGACCAGCCAACCTTTTAATACAGTATGTAGTGGTATTAACACTGAGGACCAGCCAGCCTTTTAATACAGTATGTAGTGGTATTAACACTGAGGACCAGCCAACCTTTTAATACAGTATGTAGTGGTATTAACACTGAGGACCAGCCAACCTTTTAATACAGTATGTAGTGGTGAGTATTAACACTGAGGACCAGCCAACCTTTTAATACAGTATGTAGTGGTATTAACACTGAGGACCAGCCAGCCTTTTAATACAGTATGTAGTGGTGAGTATTGACACTGAGGACCAGCCAACCTTTTAATACAGTATGTAGTGGTATTAACACTGAGGACCAGCCTTTTAATACAGTATGTAGTGGTATTACCACTGAGGACCAGCCTTTTAATACAGTATGTAGTGGTATTAACACTGAGGACCAGCCAACCTTTTAATAGAGTATGTAGTGGTATTAACACTGAGGACCAGCCAACCTTTTTATACAGTATGTAGTGGTATTAACACTGAAGACCAGCCAGCCTTTTTATACAGTATGTAGTGGTATTAACACTGAGGACCAGCCAGCCTTTTAATGCAGTATGTAGTGGTATTAACACTGGGGACCAGCCAACCTTTTAATACAGTATGTAGTGGTATTAACACTGAGGACCAGCCAACCTTTTAATACAGTATGTAGTGGTGAGTATTAACACTGAGGACCAGCCAGCCTTTTAATACAGTATGTAGTGGCATTAACACTGAGGACCAGCCAACCTTTTAATACAGTATGTAGTGGTATTAACACTGAGGACCAGCCAACCTTTTAATACAGTATGTAGTGGTATTAACACTGAGGACCAGCCAGCCTTCCGGGTTGGAGCGAGCGGTCGCATCCGCACTCGGTCCGCAGGTAGTATTACATTTCATTACATTTCATTATAGTACAACGGTTTGATTTGTCTAATCTTAGCAATTTCTTCTTAGCTAGCTACATAGCCGTCTTTGTATCATAGATAATTGCGTAATTATCGTATTTCGTCGTCCTAACGCAGTCTACACTGCTATCTGCCCTGCAGCTAGCCAGCTAGCTAACGTCCACCGTCTACCGATTAGCAGCACAACTATTACACTCAACTGAACGACTTGATTAGTGTAGTGTTAGCTAGCTACATAGTTGTCTTGCTGTCTTCGTATCCAAGATAATTGTGTAGTTTAGAGTGTGTAGTTTTAGAGTGATTATCTTAATTTACCGAGGTTAGCTAGCCAGCTATTTGTCGTCCTTAACGTAGGAGACACTGCTAGCTAGTCAACAGCTAGCCAAAGTCTACCGAACAGAACTTCTGCACTCAACAACCCGGTCGCATTTCGCTTCGCTCCACAGGTAGTATCACATTTTTCATTTCATTTCATTACAGTACAACGGTTTGATTTGTTTGATCGTAGCTAGCTACATAGCTAGCTACATAGCCGTCTTTGTATCAAAGATAATTGTGTAGTCTAGAGCGATTTCCTAGGTTAGCTAGCCAGCTATTGTCGTTCTTTTAACGCAACGTAACGTAATCAACACTGCTAGCTAGCCAGCTAGCCCCGAATAGCAGCACAATAGAAACTATTACACTCAACGGAACGACTTGATTAGTGTAGTGTCAACAACGCAGCCACTGCCAGCTAGCCTACATAGTCAGCAACGCAGCCTCTGCCAGCTAGCCTACTTCAGCAGTACTGTATCATTTTAATCATTTTAGTCAATAAGATTCTTGCTACGTAAGCTTAACTTTCTGAACACTCGAGACGTGTAGTCCACTTGTCATTCCAATCTCCTTTGCATTAGCGTAGCCTCTTGTGTAGCCTGTCAACTATGTGTCTGAGTCAATGAGCTTGATGCCTTGATAAGCTCCTTTCCTGAGGACGGCTCACCTCTCACAGTTCTGGGCGACTTTAACCTCCCCACGTCTACCTTTGACTCATTCCTCTCTGCCTCCTTCTTTCCACTCCTCTCCTCTTTTGACCTCACCTTCTCACCTTCCCCCCCTACTCACAAGGCAGGAAATACGCTCGACCTCATCTTTACTAGATGCTGTTCTTCCACTAACCTCATTGCAACTCCCCTCCAAGTCTCCGACCACTACCTTGTATCCTTTTCCCTCTCGCTCTCATCCAACACTTCCCGCACTGCCCCTACTCGTATGGTATCGCGCCGTCCCAACCTTCACTCTCTCTCCCCCCGCTACTCTCTCCTCTTCCATCCTATCATCTCTTCCCTCTGCTCAAACCTTCTCCAACCTATCTCCTGATTCTGCCTCCTCAACCCTCCTCTCCTCCCTTTCTGCATCCTTTGACTCTCTATGTCCCCTATCCTCCAGGCCGGCTCGGTCCTCCCCTCCCGCTCCGTGGCTCGACGACTCATTGCGAGCTCACAGAACAGGGCTCCGGGCAGCCGAGCGGAAATGGAGGAAAACTCGCCTCCCTGCGGACCTGGCATCCTTTCACTCCCTCCTCTCTACATTTTCCTCTTCTCTCTCTGCTGCTAAAGCCACTTTCTACCACTCTAAATTCCAAGCATCTGCCTCTAACCCTAGGAAGCACTTTGCCACCTTCTCCTCCCTCCTGAATCCTCCTCCCCTCCCCCTCCTCCCTCTCTGCAGATGACTTCGTCAACCATTTTGAAAAGAAGGTCGATGACATCCGATCCTCGTTTGCTAAGTCAAACGACACCGCTGGTTCTGCTCACACTGCCCTACCCTGTGCTCTGACCTCTTTCTCCCTCTCTCTCCAGATGAAATCTCGCGTCTTGTGACGGCCGGCCGCCCAACAACCTGCCCGCTTGACCCTATCCCCTCCTCTCTTCTCCAGACCATTTCCGGAGACCTTCTCCCTTACCTCACCTCGCTCATCAACTCATCCCTGACCGCTGGCTACGTCCCTTCCATCTTCAAGAGAGCGAGAGTTGCACCCTTCTGAAAAAACCTACACTCGATCCCTCCGATGTCAACAACTACAGACCAGTATCCCTTCTTTCTTTTCTCTCCAAAACTCTTGAACGTGCCGTCCTTGGCCAGCTCTCCCGCTATCTCTCTCAGAATGACCTTCTTGATCCATATCAGTCAGGTTTCAAGACTAGTCATTCAACTGAGACTGCTCTTCTCTGTATCACGGAGGCGCTCCGCACTGCTAAAGCTAACTCTCTCTCCTCTGCTCTCATCCTTCTAGACCTATCGGCTGCCTTCGATACTGTGAACCATCAGATCCTCCTCTCCACCCTCTCCGAGTTGGGCATCTCCGGCGCGGCCCACGCTTGGATTGCGTCCTACCTGACAGGTCGCTCCTACCAGGTGGCGTGGCGAGAATCCGTCTCCACACCACGTGCTCTCACCACTGGTGTCCCCCAGGCCTCTGTTCTAGGCCCTCTCCTATTCTCGCCATACACCAAGTCACTTGGCTCTGTCATAACCTCACATGGTCTCTCCTATCATTGCTATGCAGACGACACACAATTAATCTTCTCCTTTCCCCCTTCTGATGACCAGGTGGCGAATCGCATCTCTGCATGTCTGGCAGACATATCAGTGTGGATGACGGATCACCACCTCAAGCTGAACCTCGGCAAGACGGAGCTGCTCTTCCTCCCGGGGAAGGACTGCCCGTTCCATGATCTCGCCATCACGGTTGGCAACTCCATTGTGTCCTCCTCCCAGAGCGCTAAGAACCTTGGCGTGATCCTGGACAACACCCTGTCGTTCTCAACTAACATCAAGGCGGTGGCCCGTTCCTGTAGGTTCATGCTCTACAACATCCGCAGAGTACGACCCTGCCTCACACAGGAAGCGGCGCAGGTCCTAATCCAGGCACTTGTTATCTCCCGTCTGGATTACTGCAACTCGCTGTTGGCTGGGCTCCCTGCCTGTGCCATTAAACCCCTACAACTCATCCAGAACGCCGCAGCCCATCTGGTGTTCAACCTTCCCAAGTTCTCTCACGTCACCCCGCTCCTCCGCTCTCTCCACTGGCTTCCAGTTGAAGCTTGCATCCGCTACAAGACCATGGTGCTTGCTCACGGAGCTGTGAGGGGAACGGCACCTCAGTACCTCCAGGCTCTGATCAGGCCCTACACCCAAACAAGGGCACTGCGTTCATCCACCTCTGGCCTGCTCGCCTCCCTACCACTGAGGAAGTACAGTTCCCGCTCAGCCCAGTCAAAACTGTTCGCTGCTCTGGCCCCCAATGGTGGAACAAACTCCCTCACGACGCCAGGACAGCGGAGTCAATCACCACCTTCCGGAGACACCTGAAACCCCACCTCTTTAAGGAATACCTAGGATAGGATAAAGTAATCCTTCTCACCCCCCTTAAAAGATTTAGATGCACTACTGTTCCACTGGATGTCATAAGGTGAATGCACCAATTTGTAAGTCGCTCTGGATAAGAGCGTCTGCTAAATGACTTAAATGTAAATGTAAATGTTAATACAGTATGTAGTGGTGAGTATTAACACTGAGGACCAGCCAACCTTTTAATACAGTATGCACTGGTGTTATGGGATTTTTATGAGTAATGACTAAATTATGTATACATTTAGCTTATAACTAAACAGAATACTACTCTGGTACTGTATGAATGTATGAATCTTATTATAATCAGAATACTGAGTATAATGTGACGTAGTTTTAGTCAAGAATTAGAACAAGGACTTTCTGTTCCTTGTTCGAAACGAATGGAGCTATCGTCAGACCGCCTGGAATACTGTGTTCCTTACAGGACATTCTGTCCCTACCCAGGGAGGGGTGAGACCTGGGGCTAGTAGTAGATGGAATACTGTGTTCCTTACAGGACATTCTGTCCCTACCCAGGGAGGGGAGAGACCTTGGGCTTGTAGTAGATGGAATACTGTGTTCCTTACAGGACATTCTGTCTCTACCCAGGGAGGGGAGAGACCTTGGGCTTGTAGTGGGCTTGTAGTAGATGGAATACTGTGTTCCTTACAGGACATTCTGTCTCTACCCAGGGAGGGGAGAGACCTTGGGCTTGTAGTAGATGGAATACTGTGTTCCTTACAGGACATTCTGTCTCTACCCAGGGAGGGGAGAGACCTTGGGCTTGTAGTAGATGGAATACTGTGTTCCTTACAGGACATTCTGTCTCTACCCAGGGAGGGGAGAGACCTTGGGCTTGTAGTAGATGGAATACTGTGTTCCTTACAGGACATTCTGTCCCTACCCAGGGAGGGGAGAGACCTTGGGCTTGTAGTAGATGGAATACTGTGTTCCTTACAGGACATCCTGTCCCCACCCAGGGAGGGGAGAGACCTTGGCCTTGTAGTAGATTGTTTAACAGGTGGCAGACAATGTGAGAAGGGTTGTGAACTATATTGCCGTTGTATCTGAGAGGAGGAGGGACATTTATGATGAAATGTGAGGTATATAAACCAATGTATTATGACCAGAGCTCTCGAGAATAAACGCTACGGATTAATTTTGAGCCTGATCTTTGTCTATTTTATTATTATTTTTTTCTATTTTATTTAATTTATTTTATTTTAAGAACCTTACAAATGATTAGAAACGGACATAGTGTTTGGCTTTGTTACAATTTAATTGGTTTAATGAACATAAAGGAATTAAATTCCTCTAACAAGTAGTGAGTATTAAAACTGTCACCTGTGTTTAAAGAGAAGGGCGGGATCCAAAGGTTTAATAGTAGTGGCTGCTGAATTTATTGGCAAATTATGGTGGAAAATAAGTATTTGGTCAATAACAAAAGGTTATCTCAATACCTTGTTATATACCCTTTGTTGGCAATGAAAGAGGTCAAACGTTTTCTGTAAGTCTTCACAAGGTTTTCACACACTGTTGCTGGTATTTTGGCCCATTCCTCCATGCAGATCTCCTCTAGAGCAGTGATGTTTTGGGGCTGTTGCTGGGCAACACGGACTTTCAACTCCCTCCAAAGATTTTCTATTTGGTTGAGATCTGGAGACTGGCTAGGCCACTCCGGGACCTTGAAATGCTTCTTACGAAGCCACTCCTTCGTTGCCCGGGCGGTGTGTTTGGGATCATTGTCATGCTGAAAGACCCAGCCACGTTTCATCTTCAATACCCTTGCTGATGGAAGGAGGTTTTCACTCAAAATCTCACGATACATGGCCCCATTCATTCTTTCCTTTACACGGATCAGTCGTCCTGGGCCCTTTGCAGAAAAACAGCCCCAAAGCATGATGTTTCAACCCCCATGCTTCACAGTAGGTATGGTGTTCTTTGGATGCAACTCAGCATTCTTTGTCCTCCAAACACGACGAGTTGAGTTTTTACCAAAAAGTTATATTTTGGTTTCATCTGACCATATGACATTCTCCCAATCTTCTTCTGGATCATCCAAATGCTCTCTAGCAAACTTCAGACGGGCCTGGACATGTACTGGCTTAAGCAGGGGGACACGTCTGGCACTGCAGGATTTGAGTCCCTGGCGGCGTAGTGTGTTACTGATGGTAGGATTTGTTACTTTGGTCCCAGCTCTCTGCAGGTCATTCACTAGGTCCCCCTGTGTCGTTCTGGGATTTTTGCTCACCGTTCTTGTGATCATTTTGACCCCAAGGGGGGAGATCTTGCGTGGAGCCCCAGATCGAGGGAGATGATCAGTGGTCTTGTATGTCTTCCATTTCCTAATAATTGCTCCCACAGTTGATTTGTTCAAACCAAGCTGCTTACCTATTGCAGATTCAGTCTTCCCAGCCTGGTGCAGGTCTACAATTTTGTTTCTGGTGTCCTTTGACAGCTCTTTGGTCTTGGCCATAGTGGAGTTTTGAGTGTGACTGTTGGAGGTTGTGGACAAGTGTCTTTTATACTGATAACAAGTTCAAACAGGTGCCATTAATACAGGTAACGAGTGGAGGACAGAGGAGCCTCTTAAAGAAGAAGTTACAGGTCTGTGAGAGCCAGAAATCTTGCTTGTTTGTAAGTGACCAAATACTTATTTTCCACCATAATTTGCAAATAAATTCATTAAAAATCCTACAATGTGATTTTCTGGAGAGAAAAAATTCTCATTTTGTCTGTCATAGTTGAAGTGGACCTATGATGAAAATTACAGGCCTCTCTCATATTTTTAAGTGGGAGAACTTGCACCATTGGTGGCTGACTAAATACTTATTGCCGCACTGTAAGTTAATGACTCTGTAATAAGTGGGGCAGAAGGCTGCAGTTTGAAGTGAATCAAGTGAATCAGCTCCTATTGTTTTATACTGCAGTTAGAAGGAATCAAGTGATTCAGCTCCTATGGTTTTATACTGCAGTTAGAAGGAATCAAGTGATTCAGCTCCTATTGTTTTATACTGCAGTTTGAAGTGAATCAAGTGAATCAGCTCCTATGGTTTTATACTGCAGTTTGAAGTGAATCAAGTGATTCAGCTCCTATGGTTTTATACTGCAGTTTGAAGTGAATCAAGTGAATCAGCTCCTATGGTTTTATACTGCAGTTTGAAGTGAATCAAGTGAATCAGCTCCTATGGTTTTATACTGCAGTTTGAAGTGAATCAAGTGAATCAGCTCCTATGGTTTTATACTGCAGTTAGAAGTGAATCAAGTGAATCAGCTCCTATGGTTTTATACTGCAGTTAGAAGTGAATCAAGTGAATTCAGCTCCTATGGTTTTATACTGCAGTTAGAAGGAATCAAGTGATTCAGCTCCTATGGTTTTATACTGCAGTTTGAAGTGAATCAGCTCCTATGGTTTTATACTGCAGTTAGAAGGAATCAAGTGATTCAGCTCCTATGGTTTTATACTGCAGTTTGAAGTGAATCAAGTGAATCAGCTCCTATGGTTTTATACTGCAGTTAGAAGGAATCAAGTGATTCAGCTCCTATGGTTTTATACTGCAGTTAGAAGGAATCAAGTGATTCAGCTCCTATGGTTTTATACTGCAGTTAGAAGGAATCAAGTTAATCAGCTCCTATGGTTTTATACTGCAGTTAGAAGGAATCAAGTGAATCAGCTCCTATGGTTTTATACTGCAGTTAGAAGGAATCAAGTGATTCAGCTCCTATGGTTTTATACTGCAGTTAGAAGGAATCAAGTTAATCAGCTCCTATGGTTTTATACTGCAGTTAGAAGGAATCAAGTTAATCAGCTCCTATGGTTTTATACTGCAGTTAGAAGGAATCAAGTGAATCAGGTCCTATGGTTTTATACTGCAGTTAGAAGGAATCAAGTTAATCAGCTCCTATGGTTTTATACTGCAGTTGGAAGTGAATCAGCTCCTATGGTTTTAAAGTTAGAAGAATCAGTTAACCAGCTCCTATGGTTTTATACAAAAGGAACTGCAAATGATTCAGCTCCTATGGTTTTATACTAACAGTTAAAGAAGGAATCAACTTAATCAGCTCCTATGGTTTTATACTGCAGTTAGAAGGAATCAAGTGATTCAGCTCCATGGTTTTATACTGCAGTTAGAAGAAGAGAATCAGCTCCTATGGTTTTATACTGCAGTTAAAGGAATCAAGTTAATCAACTGGTTTTATACTGCAGTTTAGTGAATCAGCTCCTATGGTTTTATAAGTTAGAAGAATCAAGAGCCTATGGTTTTATACTGCAGTTAAAGAATCAAGAACACAGTGAATCAGCTCCAGATTAACTGTAAAGAAGATCAACTGGACCAGATTAACTGTAAAGAAGACAACTGGACCAGATTAACTGTAAAGAAGACAACTGGACCAGATTAACTGTAAAGAAGACAACTGGACCAGATTAACTGTAAAGAAGACAACTGGACCAGATTAACTGTAAAGAAGACAACTGGACCAGATTAACTGTAAAGAAGACAACTGGACCAGATTAACTGTAAAGAAGACAACTGGACCAGATTAACTGTAAAGAAGACAACTGGACCAGATTAACTGTAAAGAAGACAACTGGACCAGATTAACTGTAAAGAAGACAACTGGACCAGATTAACTGTAAAGAAGACAACTGGACCAGATTAACTGTAAAGAAGACAACTGGACCAGATTAACTGTAAAGAAGACAACTGGACCAGATTAACTGTAAAGAAGACAACTGGACCAGATTAACTGTAAAGAAGACAACTGGACCAGATTAACTGTAAAGAAGACAACTGGACCAGATTAACTGTAAAGAAGACAACTGGACCAGATTAACTGTAAAGAAGACAACTGGACCAGATTAACTGTAAAGAAGACAACTGGACCAGATTAACTGTAAAGAAGACAACTGGACCAGATTAACTGTAAAGAAGACAACTGGACCAGATTAACTGTAAAGAAGACAACTGGACCAGATTAACTGTAAAGAAGACAACTGGACTAGATTAACTGTAAAGAAGACAACTGGACCAGATTAACTGTAAAGAAGACAACTGGACCAGATTAACTGTAAAGAAGACAACTGGACCAGATTAACTGTAAAGAAGACAACTGGAGTAGATTAACTGTAAAGAAGACAACTGGACCAGATTAACTGTAAAGAAGACAACTGGACCAGATTAACTGTAAAGAAGACAACTGGACTAGATTAACTGTAAAGAAGACAACTGACCAGATTAACTGTAAAGAAGACAACTGTAGATTAACTGTAAAGAAGACAACTGGACTAGATTAACTGTAAAGAAGACAACTGGACCAGATTAACTGTAAAGAAGACAACTGGACCAGATTAACTGTAAAGAAGACAACTGGACCAGATTAACTTTAAAAAGACAACTGGATCTAGATTAACTGTAAAGAAGACAACTGGACCAGATTAACTGTAAAGAAGACAACTGGACCAGATTAACTGTAAAGAAGACAACTGAACTAGATTAACTGTAAAGAAGACAACTGGACTAGATTAACTGTAAAGAAGCCAACTGGACCAGATTAACTGTAAAGAAGACAACTGGACCAGATTAACTGTAAAGAAGACAACTGGACCAGATTAACTGTAAAGAAGACAACTGGAGTAGATTAACTGTAAAGAAGACAACTGGACCAGATTAACTGTAAAGAAGACAACTGGACCAGATTAACTGTAAAGAAGACAACTGGACTAGATTAACTGTAAAGAAGACAACTGGAGTAGATTAACTGTAAAGAAGACAACTGGACCAGATTAACTGTAAAGAAGACAACTGGACCAGATTAACTGTAAAGAATACAACTGGACTAGATTAACTGTAAAGAAGACAACTGGACTAGATTAACTGTAAAGAAGACAACACCATGTTATATTTTTTGAAAATGCTTTATTTATCTAGTTAACCAATATAAATACAACAAGCTGAAAAATAACCAGGAGATGGAGAAAACCGGTCCCTGGTCTAAACAGGGACAGCAGGAGTCTGAAAACCGGGGGGGTAAAAGGACAGCAGGAGGAAAACCGGTCCCTGGTCTAAACAGGGACACCAGGAGCATAGAAAACCGGTCCCTGGTCTAACCAGGGGGGACCGGTCCCTGGTCTAAACAGGGACACCAGGGGGTAGGGGGGGGGTCCCTGGTCTAACCAGGGAACCAGGAGGAGGGAGGAGTGTCTAACCAGGGACACCAGGAGCATAGAAACCCGGTCCCATGTCTAAACAGGGACACCAGGAGCACAGAAAACCGGTTCCATGTCACCAGGAGCACAGTTTGGCAATAAGGCACACTAAGAAAAGTTTACAGTGTTATTATTAATAATGTTATTTCTTTAACGTGTTGTTCTGTTGGAGATGGAGACGACATGCCAGGTGGGGTGTGGTGGGGAGTGGACAGGTGTGGGGGGGGAGTGTCTGAGGGGGGTGGGTGGATGTCATAAGGTGAATGCAGGGAATTTGTGAGGGAGTCGCTCTGGATAAGAGCGTCTGCTAAATGACTTAAATGTAAATGTAAAAGTGTGTGAGGGAGGGAGGGGGAGGGAGTGGAGGGTGTGTGTGAGGGAGGGAGTGGAGGGTGTGAGGGAGGGAGGGGGTGAGGGAGGGGTGTGTGAGGGAGTGGAGGGTGTGTGTGAGGGAGGGAGTGGAGGGTGTGAGGGAGGAGGGGGTGAGGGAGGGGTGTGTGAGGGAGTGGAGGGGTGTGTGAGGGAGGGTGTGGAGGGTGTGAGGGAGGAGGGGGTGAGGGAGGGGTGTGTGAGGGAGTGGAGGGTGTGTGTGAGGGAGGGAGTGGAGGGTGGAGGGAGGGAGGAGGAGGGGTGAGGGAGGGTGTGTGTGAGGGAGTGGAGGGTGTGAGGGAGGGAGGAGGGGGGTGAGGGAGGGGTGTGTGGGAGTGGAGGGGAGGGAGGAGGGGGTGAGGGAGGGGGGGTGTTTGATGGGGGGGGGGAGGGAGGGGGGGGTGAGGGAGTGGAGGGTGTGAGGGAGGAGGGGGTGAGGGAGGGGGGTGTGTTTGATGGGGGGTGAGGGAGGGGGGGGGGGTCGGTAGAGGTCAGTTTCACTCAGCTCTGTTAATTCTGAATGGCTCCATAGACCTCCACACAAAACAGCCTGATATCTCTGTCCTCCCACTAAACACAACAACCAACACAAAAACAACAAATTCTACATTACATTGTTAACATAATACACCAAATTACATCACAAATTTAAAATGTTCAAACTAATTGGACATGTTTTGAGAAGAAAAAAAACCAAGTTTTTAAAATGTATTTTAGTTTGATCTCTAAACTCTATTTAAAGGAATATATTATAGCATTTCTTCTGACGTCATAAACAACAACACATAATGAATATATTAAATATATCCTGACTTCTTGTCATCATAAAACAACGCAATAAAAGTTACTCGTCGGTATTTAATGAAATTCCAGTTTTTCTTGAGAGAGAGAGAGAGAGAGAGAGGGGCTCTTTACAGGCCAGAGAGAGAGAGAGAGAGAGAGAGAGAGAGAGAGAGAGAGAGAAACCCTTTACAGGCCAGTCAGAGAGAAACAGAGAGAGAGAGAGAGAGAGAGAGAGAGAGAGAGGGAGAGAGAGAGACAGAGAGAGACAGAGAGAGAGTAAATACAGGCCAGAGAGAGAGAGAGAGAGAAACCTTTACATGCCAGAGAGAGAGAGAGAGAGAGAGAGAGAGAGAGAGAGAGAGAGACAGAGAGGGAGAGAGAGAGACAGAGAGAGAGAGAGAGAGAGAGAGAGAGAGAACCCTTTACAGGCCAGAGAGAGAGAGAGAGAGAGAGAGAGAGAGAGAGAGACAGAGAGAGAGAGAGAGAGAGAGAGAGAGAGAGAGAGAGAGAGAGGCTCTTTAAAGGCCAGACAGAGAGACAGTTGGGCCTGATATTCCAAAAATACTGTTGAATCCATTTTACATCCCAACTGCTTATCTCCTTCAAGTTCACCAGCATCAACACAACTAACACCCCCTCTACAAATAAAGACAAATACTACATGAACCCAAAAGACTTCGACAGAGACATGGACGGACAAGCTGTCTGTCATACAGGTGGGTGTGAAAAGAGATACTAGGACGGCAACATGTAGTTGAGAGGTTCTCTCTCTCTCTTCTTCTCTCCACCAACAAACAAACATTTGTAGTTTGAGGTTCTCTCTCTCTCTTCTTCTTCTCTCCACCAACAAACAAACATTTGTAGTTTAAGGTTCTCTCTCTCTCTTCTTCTTCTCTCACCAACAAACACACATTTGTCAGCCTCGTGTAGCAGCTTTTTTTTTTTGATGTTGTTTTCACGTTGGATGTGGAGGCTGATGTGTGTTAGTTACTAGCAGGTCAGGTCAGCCTGACAGGAGTTACAGGGGAACTGTGAGGGGGTAGAGAGAACCTGTGTGTTAGTTACTAGCAGGTCAGGTCAGCCTGACAGGAGTTACAGGGGAGCTGTGAGGGTGTAGGGAGAACCTGTGTGTGTTAGTTACTAGCAGGTCAGGTCAGCCTGACAGGAGTTACAGGGGAGCTGTGAGGGGGAAGAGAGAACCTGTGTCTGTGTCTCTACGGCTTAGTTCCAGTTGGCAGGTTAGTTTCAATATAATTATATTCCTCATCACAAAGCTGTTAAAAGAAAAAGGGGTCTAAGGGCCCCAGGGCCCTGAGTTCCAACTAAAGTAACTAAATCGTACAATCTGGTTCCATATGGAATTGTTTTAAGATGGTCCAATCTGACTCGTTAGGACGCTACAGAAGTATTTGTGAGAAGACCCATTTTTCAAGGATGTTTCACCACGATCTCTTGACAAACTGTAGCTCTGTCAACTTCCCCCTCAGATGAGGAAGGTCACCTTCCACCTCAGATGAGGAAGGTCGATTCCACCTCAGATGAGGAAGGTCGATTCCACCTCAGATGAGGAAGGCTGACAGGCGGACGTGGTGGTTTGAGACACAACCCACCAGGGTTTGCGTATTATGCTAATTAGTTGGCGTACACTAAATGTATAAAAAAATACCTTCATATCTTTTACAGGAAAATCTGTTGCCTTTTAGAAATCAGCGAGAAAGAGAGAGAGAGAGAATACTAGGTTTGTGTTCGGGTTGGTATGAAACCCAAAGAGATCCAGGACCAGAGAGGTATCGGCAGGGATTCAATCTGATTGTCGACGATGCCTGCTGCCTAATTGGAAATTACCTCTAAATGTCAAGCGGTTTGGGATTAAATCCTGACCATAGTCTCTGTTCCAACGACCAGCTACCGCTGAGAATGAAGCAGTCTATTGGGCATGTAGTAATTCTGTGAAATGCTAGTGTAGTGTAGAGAGTAAAACACATTCAACAGGCACTGCAGTTGAGTTCAGAGATCATAAGATCGGCTAGTGGAAAGGCACAATAGTTGAACCCAGAGAGACACAGATCTCTAGTAGAAAGGCTTTACAGTGGGTTGAAGCTCAGCGGAGTGTGATGCTGCTATCTTAGCATAAAGCTAACAGGGTGTTTCGGTAAGCTTAGCATAAAGCTAACAGGGTGTTTCGGTAAGCTTAGCATAAAGCTAACAGGGTGTTTCGGTAAGCTTAGCAAGTAGCATATGCTAGTTTAGCAGTTAGCTTAGCGTACGTAGCATATGCTAGTTTAGCAGTTAGCTTAGCGTACGTAGCATATGCTAGTTTAGCAGTTAGCTTAGCGTACGTAGCATATGCTAGTTTAGCAGTTAGCTTAGCGTACGTAGCATATGCTAGTTTAGCAGTTAGCTTAGCGTACGTAGCATATGCTAGTTTAGCAGTTAGCTTAGCGTACGTAGCATATGCTAGTTTAGCAGTTAGCTAGAGAGTGTTAGGGCAGAGCAATACAAAATAATAAACGCCTTTGTCCATATTTGTTTCACCATGTGAGAATCAAGCAAATACAAAACAATTAGAATAAAGTACAGAACAACAACAACAACAACAACAACAACATGATAAAATAAAACAATTCAGTCTTAGTCTGCTGGAGGAGACAGTGAAGTGGACAGGCCCAGGTTCCAGAACAACAGAAGTATAACATAACTAAAAACACCCATAAAAAAGTACACGTTTTTTTAAAATGATACCCAGTATTACAGTATGTGAAAACTAATAGATACCCCCAACAACAAGAAGCAAAACTAATCTATGAAGCTAACAGCATGAATGGATGAATGAAAACAACTTCAAACACTAACTCTTTTAATAATACATTTAAAAAATAAAATGTCTTTCAGTAGTTTTCTGTTTTTTTCTCATTTTAGTTTTTTAATTTTGTTATATTTGTGTTGTTTTTAAACGTTTAAAACAAAGTAAAATGTTAATCTTTCTTTTTTTCTATTTTCAGAAAACTAACAACAGAAACATAAAACCTCTTCGGAAATACTTTCAGTGTACCTTCAATGTTCTTGTTGCCCAGGCAACAGGGAGGAGAGGGTGAGGGGGGGGTCAGTTGTCAGGGTGATGAAGTGATGTCATAGAAGGTGAGGGGGGTCCGTTGTCAGGGTGATGAAGTGATGTCATAGAAGGTGGTGGGGGGGGGTCCATTGTCAGGGTGATGCAGTGTTGTCATAGAAGGTGAGGGGGTTCGTTGTCAGGGTGATGCAGTGATGTCATAGAAGGTGGGGGGGTCCATTGTCAGGGTGATGCAGTGTTGTCATAGAAGGTGGGGGAGGGGGGTGATGTTGAGTGTAAAGCTAAAGGTGAGCACTTCAACCCATGACCAGACCACATCTCCTTCATTGGGTCTTATATGTTTTCTTCTACACAGTCTGCTATACATCAATGGTTCTGATGGGAGTGGATGATTATAGACCCTGGGGATTCCTGGGATACCTAGCAGGTCTGGACTAATGCTGTTTTTCTCCTCTACCGGGTCATTAATGGTACCCGCCTGGTGTTCCAGGTCTAAATCAGGCCCTGATTAGAGGGGAAGAATGACTGGTGTCTCAGGTCTAAATCAGGCCCTGATTAGAGGGGAACAATGACTGGTGTCTCAGGTCTAAATCAGGCCCTGATTAGAGGGGAACAATGACTGGTGTCTCAGGTCTAAATCAGGCCCTGATTAGAGTGGAACAATGAAACAAAGCAGAGGAACTCTCCAGATTTGAATTTGAGCGATATAGGCTCTATTCTATTCATAGAATATATTGTGTGAATGTTGTGTGAACGTTGGGGAACGTCTAGTCCAGTATTCATCATTAGGACCCAATGTGAACCTGTCAGTAGGACGTTGCATAGACGTTGTTAAAACGTCGAAGGTTTTGGCGCACGTCATAACATAGCCTAGATGTTGGGCTAACGTTGAAGAACCGTAGCCTAGATGTTGGGCTAACGTTGAAGAACCGACGCAGAGTAGAGTTTGTGTTACAGGGTCCATTTAGGTTGTTTTTTTTACATTGTGGACGTTGTGTAGACGTTGCGTAGACGTCGTGTAGACGTTGCGTAGACGTCATGTGGACGTCGCGTAGACGTTGCTGTTGAAGACATTGAGTTGACGTGTCGTTATTTGAACGGGGGGGGGGGGGGGGTGATATGTGGGGATGAGGTCTTCTGTTGGTCGTCTGTAGTTCCTGACGTCGTGACACACAAAAGTTGTTTGAACGTTGAGTGGTGGTTGAACAGGCGTTGTGGACCAGACAGCTGGTAGCTGGTAGCTGTTGTCAGTAGGTCTGGTATCTGTTGTCAGTAGGTCTGGTATCTGTTGTCAGTAGGTCTGGTAGCTGGTAGCTGGTATCTGTTGTCAGTAGGTCTGGTAGATGTTGTCAGTAGGTCTGGTAGCTGTTGTCAGTAGGTCTGGTAGCTTGTATCTGTTGTCAGTAGGTCTGGTAGCTGGTATCTGTTGTCAGTAGGTCTGGTATCTGTTGTCAGTAGGTCTGGTAGATGTTGTCAGTCTGTCTGGTAGATGTTGTCAGTAGGTCTGGTAGATGTTGTCAGTCGGGCTGGTAGATGTTGTCAGTAGGTCTGGTAGCTGTTGTCAGTAGGTCTGGTAGCTGTTGTCAGTAGGTCTGGTAGATGTTGTCAGTAGGTCTGGTAGATGTTGTCAGTCGGTCTGGTAGCTGGTAGATGTTGTCAGTAGGTCTGGTAGCTGTTGTCAGTAGGTCTGGTAGATGTTGTCAGTAGGTCTGGTAGCTGTTGTCAATAGGTCTGGTAGCTGTTGTCAGTAGGTCTGGTAGATGTTGTCAGTAGGTATGGTAGATGTTGTCAGTAGGTCTAGTAGCTGGTATCTGTTGTCAGTAGGTCTGGTATCTGTTGTCAGTAGGTCTGGTAGATGTTGTCAGTAGGTCTGGTAGATGTTGTCAGTCGGTCTGGTAGATGTTGTCAGTAGGTCTGTTAGCTGGTATCTGTTGTCAGTCGGTCTGGTATCTGTTGTCAGTAGGTCTGGTAGATGTTGTCAGTAGGTCTGCTAGATGTTGTCAGTAGGTCTGGTAGCTGGTATCTGTTGTCAGTAGGTCTGGTAGCTGGTATCTGTTGTCAGTAGGTCTGGTAGATGTTGTCAGTCGGTGTGGTAGCTGTTGTCAGTAGGTCTGGTAGCTGGTATCTGTTGTCAGTAGGTCTGGTAGCTGGTATCTGTTGTCAGTAGGTCTGGTAGATGTTGTCAGTCGGTGTGGTAGCTGTTGTCAGTAGGTCTGGTAGCTGGTATCTGTTGTCAGTAGGTCTGGTAGCTGGTATCTGTTGTCAGTAGGTCTGGTAGCTGGTATCTGTTGTCAGTAGGTCTGGTAGCTGGTATCTGTTGTCAGTAGGTCTGGTAGACGTTGTCAGTAGGTCTGGTAGCTGTTGTCAGTAGGTCTGGTAGCTGGTATCTGTTGTCAGTAGGTCTGGTAGATGTTGTCAGTAGGTCTGGTAGATGTTGTCAGTCGGTCTGGTAGCTGGTAGATGTTGTCAGTAGGTCTGGTAGCTGGTAGATGTTGTCAGTAGGTCTGGTAGATGTTGTCAGTAGGTCTGGTAGATGTTGTCAGTCGGTCTGGTAGATGTTGTCAGTAGGTCTGGTAGCTGTTGTCAATAGGTCTGGTAGCTGTTGTCAGTAGGTCTGGTAGATGTTGTCAGTAGGTCTGGTAGATGTTGTCAGTAGGTCTAGTAGCTGGTATCTGTTGTCAGTAGGTCTGGTAGATGTTGTCAGTAGGTCTGGTAGATGTTGTCAGTCGGTCTGGTAGCTGGTAGATGTTGTCAGTAGGTCTGGTAGCTGGTAGATGTTGTCAGTAGGTCTGGTAGATGTTGTCAGTAGGTCTAGTAGCTGGTATCTGTTGTCAGTAGGTCTGGTAGACGTCGTGGATGGGCACCTGAAATGCTGCGGCAGGGAAGGCCTGGGGCATGGCGTAACCCGCGTACCCTCCGTAGGCTGCAGCGGCCACGGCTGCGTTCTTCTGCAGGGCTGCCAGGGTAGCAGCGTTGTAGTTGGTGATGGGCATATAGCCTCCGTACAGACCACTGGCCGTGGGGATACGCTGCATGTTGTGGGTCATGGTGTACACTGGTGTGATGGGACGACCCTGAGGGGGGAGAGGGAGGGAGGGAGGGAGGGAGGGAGGGAGGGAGGGAGGGAGGAGAAGAGAGAGAAGAGGAGAAGAGAAGAGAAGAGGGAGGGAGGAGAAGAGGGAGAGAGGGAGGGAGGGAGGGAGGGAGGGAGGAGGGAGGGAGGGAGGGAGGGGGGAGAGAGAGGAGAAGAGAAGAGGTAGGGAGGAGAAGAGGGAGGGAGGGAGGGGGAGGGAGGGAGGGGGAGAGAGAGGAGAAGAGAAGAGAAGAGAAGAGAAGAGGGAGGGAGGAGAAGAGGGAGGGAGGGAGGGCGGGAGGGAGGGAGGGA